>NW_021319314.1:98993-248749 GCF_001605985.2 Dendrobium catenatum | reverse complement strand
TATATATATATATATATATATATATATATATATATATATATTAAATACATAATATTAAATAAATTGTCAATTAGGCATTGAATATAACATATGAACTACTGGTGAATAAATTTGACAAAGATATTTAAATATATATACTTTCATATAATTCCAGGAAATACATAGAAATCGAGATTTATATTTTGCCATATAGAAATTTTAAATATATATATATATATATATATATTAAATACATAATATTAAATAAATTGTCAATTAGGCATTGAATATAACATATGAACTACTGGTGAATAAATTTGACAAAGATATTTAAATATATATACTTTCATATAATTCCAGGAAATACATAGAAATCGAGATTTATATTTTGCCATATAGAAATTTTAACTTTATAAGTTACATTAAATTAATTATATTTACTTATTTTATTCGATTTTGAGATATATTAATTATATTTTTCAAAATTTTGCAAGCAAATATTTTGTTAATTACTATAGTATTAGTAACGTTCTAATACAAAACTTTCTCATAAAGGGATATTACATGCTCATTATTACAACAATGTTAAAACCTTTATCCCACTACGTCTGATCAATTATATGAATTTTTTTTTTATTAGGTCCAATTAGGAATCAAATTCTCATCCAAATAATAATAAAAAAAAAGTTATTTCGAATATTTAATTTACAAACCAAATCTTTTTAGGACTAACACATTCAGGGCTAAGGGTTTCATTTGGTTGCTTGAAATATGATGAGAAATAAAAAAGCACTTTATTAACTTCGAATCATTTAATAGGATTGTAGTTGTAGATCAGAATGAATTTTAACGTCTAAAAATCTTATAAATAATTAATTTCATTTTTTTTTACGGACAAACATTCAAAAAATAATCATCATTTTCTAAAACATCCTTTTTAATTAGTTAATGTTCCCCAACTTGGATCAAATAAAAAAAGAAAAGACAAGAACCATGAAAAATCAGCAAAAGCCGAGTAGTATTTCTCAGGATAAGGTTTATACCATGGAACTCCAACTAAAAAATAGGAAAAGAAAATGCATGAATAGATGGACCCCAGCTGCCGGCATATCAATCACTAATCAACAATAAACAACCGACAATTTTGGAGCATGATGCCACTTCGATGCAGTTATCATCATCTCGGGGGCGGCGCAAATACTCTCCAATCACTTTTCTTTCGCCTGCACCGGTGGTGAGCCTTTTGTTCTCCAAAATTGTTCTCGCCAACATTTTCCATTCTCTTTGTTTCTGCTCAAAATGCAATTACCCAAATTAGGAAAAGCTTTAGTAGATTAATAAGCAGCACGTTAGCATCACAACATCAAAGTTTCTCAACACAACAATGGCAATTACAAGCTTAAAGATTACCTGCACTGAAAATAGATCACTTTTTAGTTTTTAAGTTTAGGGTTATGAAACAAACTAGAAGATGCGAGCCTCAACCACAATAAATGAAATGGTTGCCAAGTCCACAAACTCCAATCTATGCAAAGGAGTGTTGTTAACCACAAGCTAGCGTCAACAGTAACTCTGTGGGGTTGTACTCCCTTCGAGCGAGTACCATATCGAGCACATGACCCTCCTAATCAAGTTCCTTGGTGGGAACCTACTAAATACTTGCAAGTTACCTTTATAGACATATATAAATATACATTTAGCATACATTACACTTGCTCCAATGAAAAGACTAGTTGTGAAAAACACAAGTGAATTTAGGACAAAGAGGATTTATTATTTTATTGAACGGTATAAAGGGAGAGTAGGCAAGATTTGTAGCCCTATCATTATTGTTGCCTCCTGCATTGAGCTTACCTTGAAGATTATTTATAATTACATTGATTTGACGTAGTGCACTATTTCCAACTACAAATACCAGTATGGGGTGGCAATATAGCCACACTTCTTTCCCTTTAGCCCTTGAGCGCGTGCTATTAACTTGCTAAAAAACCAACTTGAGTCCTTCAAAGCTTGAGGAGTCGACGAGAAAGCTGTTGGCTAAATAACACACCTAAGAAGAAAATGAATTCATAATGAAAGAGAATAAGTGGGTGTCTTTAAATTCTAAATAGTTCTATTTCTATAAAATCCTTAGCAAAAAGTACAACGTTGGGACCGTGTACTACTTGAACAAACTAGTCGACTCCACGGAGCTAGTTAGCTAATTTCACTAAGAAATTAACACGTCTAAACTGACATCTCCACTATCAAAAATAATGTATTAGTACTTACCAAAACTAAATGAAATAAGGAATGGTGTGTGAAGATAACGATACCTACTTGAATGAGACGAAGTGCTTAACGCAACAAATATGACCTTGGTGAGTTCAAACTCAACAAGTTTTACCAAATGAGCATGACCATAGAGATTTTGTAATGAAAATAATGAAACTCGCCTTGAGAGTACTTGTTGATAATACTTCTAACTTGCTTTCTTCATAAAAATAAATTTACTCGCTTAACTCGACGAGCTTAATGAATGAATAAGGGATTGTGTGAATGATGGATAACATTCAATTGTTTATAACACTACTAAATTCTGATAAGAAAAGCCCATTGAAATAAACTCCCTGAGGTTGTTAGCTCGACACTTGATGAAGAAAAACCAAGATACTATCAACACATTGATGATAGATGAATTTGTCATAATGCTATTCTTGTGAGTACATACTTTTGCCTCGACATAGTATTGTCATAGGTGGACTTTTCCTTACAACAGATTTTATAGCCTCACAAGGGTAATCACCTAAAGTACCAATACGTATTACAGATCTTATCGCAAAAGGCATTCCAGGGTTGTAAATGACTTGACTTTGGCTTTCCATCACCTTAAATGAGCCTCGCCTTATGTTATGCATAATGTCATGGTGTGGTAGCCATCGAAACAAGTCAACTTAAAGGAAATCATATGCTATTCATTATGAATTTTATCATAAAGGAGGGAGTCGCCTTTCAGGAAATAGCATTAAGTGAAGGTCTCCTTAAAAAAAAAAAAGGTCTCCTTTGTGTGTAGTTAATGAGTTCCATGTGAATTTTCACTAGAAATTGAGGAAAAGCATGTGCAAATTGGCATGTTATGTGAGATTGAAGAGAATTTTTTATAATCTTTTCTTAGGGTTAATTAGAAAGAAATGATGGTTATGTTTGGCTTCCTAGAATTAATCAAATTTTCTAGGGCAGCTTGATTAAAATAAGAAGGTGACCTCGCCAAACATAAACATAAGTACTTCACTACTTAGCAGTATCGATTCTCTTATAGGACTTGTGTGTCGGGGCTTCAACTCATCTACAAAGAGTAGTCATGCGACTTTTAGGCTCAAATCAACATCAATAGTGTATTAGCCTTTAACCCACTTGGTAAATCTGTTAAATTGTATTAGTTGAGTCATTCTTACTAGTTAGAACTTTTTCTGGTATCTCAAAATTTGTCAATGTTCGACATTGGCCAACTTCGAATGCAACCAGTTAAGTCAAGATGTTGTCATGACCATTATTTCTCTACTTGATCTTCATAACCTATATATAAGTTCCCTGAGTGTCATTGTAAAGTTTTAATGAGTTTGTTTTCATCAACAACATGGGTAAGTCTACTTTTGTTTGAGGAAGCTGGGCAAGTCCCTAAATATTACTTTAATTTTAATTTTCTCAATATCCTTTTTTTTCTCAATATCCATGTTTTACTAGTTTTACAAGAGACTCTCCAAGTTAGGAAAAGAAGGAAAGAAAATAATTTAAATTATTATTATAGCAAAATGTACTTACAACACAACTTCCCTTAGAAAGAGATAAATTTTAGGTAGTCAATGCTCTAAATCCTCGGCACCTCCTTACCTAAATTAGTTTGCAATTTGTATGCCTTGGGACCAACTTGCTTCTTAATTATGTAAAGTCCTTGACATATTAACCAAAGTTTCCCCAGCAGCAACTAGCAAGTTGCTGCATTTACCTTCTTCAGCACTAGATTGCTGAGGTGAAAGACTTTTTCCTTGACATTGGTAATGTAGTATTTGGTCAATTTTCTCTTCACTTAATTCTGCTTGAGAGCAGTTTAGGCTCTAAGTTCTTCTAGGAGGTAGAATGTAGCCTCGATGCCTCCTTGATTTCTCTTCCCCACTACATGAGTTTGACTTCTTTGAAATTGGCTTCTACGACCACTCGCTAATAAAGAAGCTTGTACTAGATTGGTAATAGGGCCTCAGCCCCACCAACAAGTGTGAATGACATTTGACCTTTTGTCAAGGAGGATGTGCCCCTGCCTATCACACCTTCCACCTTCCTCAGCAGATTTAATATTCGCTTATTTTCCGCTTCAACTTGCTGATTGGTCTAAGGGTGATATATGAAGACAAACATGAGAAGAATGCTTTGCAACTGGAAGAATTCATTGATATTCCTATCAATGAATTGCAATTTATTATTAGTGATAGCTAGTACTTGTAGATGCTGTCAAACCATAAGAAAATACCTAAAAACCTCAACAATTGTCTAGCTGCTCACCTTTGCTTCAATACATTTGGAAAAACAATCAATCATCACCAGAATAAACTATCTTTGTCTGCTTGTGGGAGAAAATGAACCAATGAGATTCATTTTTCAAACAGCGAATCACCAAAGGGCTAGTGATATCATTTGGCATTGGGAAGGTTGTAGTTACATGAGAGCAAACCTTTGGCATTGAACGCATCTCTTTGAGAACTCTACCCATCTTTTGGAAGGGTTGGCTAGAAGCAACCCTGTAATAGAATAATGTAGGCAAATTTTCTTCCTCATGAGTGACTCCCTCACACACCAAAATGTAATTCTTTGAGTATTTTTTCTTGATTCACTTTCTTTCACTCACTTAGGGCTCCGAAAATTCGGCCCCGGCCTCCCCCCGTTGCTTTTCTTCGGGGAAGTTTTAACAGAATTAAGTTCCGAGGAAATTTTGAGAAGGCATCAGGCTTTGTAGATAAGAAACTACCCAGAGATTTCGCCCTCATTTTGCGAGGACTTTATGATCTGAGTTTTGGTTTCCTGTAGGCGTAAGCCCCTATAGTTAATTACCCCTCCCGATCATGAGACATAACTTTCGATTAAGGCTAGTCATCAATCAGATACATAGAGATACGTGGTAGATGGCATATAGTAGCAGTGCATACGCATGGTGTTTGGAAGGGTGATATTTAAAATTGGAAATTTCATCATCTTGCACTTAAAGCGGATGGTGAAGGAATGGATGATAGACCTGATCAAGATCCTATGGTTCCGTCGTCCCGGACCATTGTGATCCCTGGTTTGCTTAGTCAAAGGAGCTAGTCGACTCAACCTGATAAAGGATCCTTGTAGGCAGCCATGGGTTGCTTCGTCCAAGGGTACCTTGTAGACCTAGGGGTGTGTTTGTCTAAGAGGATAAATTTGAATCCACACAAGCGAATAGAGGGCTTTGTGCCCTATCAATTATATTTTATTGATTCATATCTCAAAGATTTGATGCCACAAAAAAACATATTGACTCTGGCCAAAACCGCAATTTAGTGGTGCTAGTTCATGGCAAAATCACTCGGCATAGAGAGCCTCGAGTCATAACCGTTTATCTTGCAGTGTCATTTGGCGGCAAAATCTTCGGTCAGAAGACACGTACCACGTCCTTACTATCAGGAGATTATTTGAGAATGGATTCTAGGAATATTTTCGACTAGACATTAGTTCTATGTGAGCTGAAGTAAAATTCAATTTGTCCATCCTAACAAATTGTTGTGGAGGATTGATGGATTTTGCTTTAAGTGTTCGATGGGTGAATTTTTACTTTAAATACTCCAGAATTGGATGATTTTTGGATTTTGAACTTCATGGTATTTGTGTGGCATTATGAATTATTTAGAATTAACCACTCCGGTTGAGATTTGCATTCAACACTGTAATCATTGGGGTGCTTGGGGTCATTTCCATTTGGGAATTGATCCTTGACGACTCTGTCAATTTGTCGACATATGATCGTGTTTGTTGCTAGCTTTACGGCTTTGTTAATAAATTTCCTTTTTTGGAGGCCTTGAAGGTGATGTAAGTAATGCCCCCCCCACCCCCCTCTCCTTTTCCTGGTTTTCCTTTCTTTGGGCTGTTTGATTCCTGCTCCCTGCTTTACCGATTTTCCTTGCTTTAGGCTGTTCGGTTCCTACTCCTTATTTTAATTCTGCCTTTTTCTTCCACCTTTTGGTATGCTGTAGTGGACAGCTGAGCATGGCTTTTGCCCTCCTTTTTTGTCCTATTTATAGGGGTTGTTTGTGGCTATTTTAGAGGAGTGAAATGAAGTTATTTTTTAGAAAAGAAAAACTTGCAGATTTTGATCTAGCTTACGAGCTAGCCTCATTTCCCTTTCTCCTATATTATTTCGTCTCGGAACTTTCTACCTATTTCTTCTCTCCACAAGTTACCATTCCATTGTCTTTCTTCTCAAAAATTGTAAAGCTTGATTAGTCATATAGTATTGTTGTGTCCTTTTATTTTAAGTTGTAGTGTGTGTTTATTTTAAGTTTGTAATGTCTATGGCGAGGAAGATGTATAGTTATTTGCAATCTTAGTTTTCCTAAAATTTTGATTGCATCAAATTGGTATCAGTCTTAGGTTTTTGTTGGGTCTTCCTTTAAAAAACAATGAAAAATCATGATGTAATTGAATCTAAAGTTGGAGGAAATCAGCCAATTTATTTTGAAGAAACTATTCCTAAGAGCCGATGGATCTTGCCGCAAGGAAGTTCCACAGATCCCATACAGAACTAGCTTTACAAAATCCAACATAAAATGTGCTTGTGTACAGAAAAGTATGAGAAGAGAAAGCAACATCTTCAAGCCCAGTTTAAGCAAGAAAGAGAAAAAATTCAGAGAAAGTACACGGCTTTAATTTCAGCATTGGATTAGGTTCATTCGACGCGTAAAGGAGGTTCTGAAGTCATCTCATCAGGAGATGAGAACTCTCAACTAGGGGAGATTTCTTCTCTCCTCAAGTTACAGTTCTATTGTATCTTTCTCCTCAAAAGTTGAAAGGCTTGATTAGTCAAATAGTATTGTTGTGTCCTTTTATTTTAAGTTTGTAATGTCTATGGCCAGGAATATGTATAGTTATTTGCAATCTTAGTTTTCCTATAATTTTGATTGCATCAAATTGGTATCAGAGCCTTAGGTTTCTGTTGGGTCTTCCTTTCTTTTTCAGCTAATTTATCTTGAAGAAACTATTCCTAAAAGCCGATGGATCCCACCGCAAGGAAGTTCTACATATCCTATACAAAACGAGCTTTACAAAATTCAACATAAAATGTGCTTGTGTATAGAAAAATACGAGAAAAGAAAGCAACTTCTTCAGGCCCAATTTAAGCAAGAAAGAAAAAAAATCCAGAGAAAGTGCACGGCTTTCATTTCAGAGTTGGATAAGATTCATTAGACGCGTAAAGGAGGTTCTGAAATCATCTCATCAGGAGATGAGAAATGTCAACCAGTGGAGATTTGATGTAAGCAATGCCCCCCTCCTTTTCCCGGTTTTCCTTGCTTTGGGTTGTTTGGTTCCTGCTCCCTGCTTTCCCAGTTTTCCTTGCTTTGGGTTGTTTAGTTCCTGCTCCCTGCTTTCCGGAATGAAAAATGCAGGGAAAATTCTTGCCTTCCGACCATTCCCGAACTCTATTTCAAGAATTTAATAATCTTCGCCAAGGAACTCAATCCGCAGAAGAATACATTGAAAATTTCTATAAACGTCAATCAAGAAACAAAAGGCCTTATATGAACGTATGAAATAGATTATTCAGTCAACACTCTGATCGGATATCTGTTTGATAATTCGAGCTATGTCGACTCCTATCTATCCACATATAAGGATCAGGCTCGAACTACGTTCATTTATGAACCCACGCAGCCTCCCTAGACGTCACGTGCGTAATCATAACAAGCTCGACGAGGCCCATGCGGGTGTTTGAAGGTATTTTATGATTATTTATTGAACCTTGTCAACTCTTATTTACCTGCTTAGGAGGATCGGATCCAAATTTATTGACCCGCGCAGCATCCCTAGATGTCACATGTGTTCATACAATACACTCGGTGGGGTTCATGTGGGTATATTATATATCCCCTTATATACATATTACAGTGCATGTGGGGAGGGTATTTTTGGAAGATCCTAGTTGTGTAGGCAACTATCATTTGAATGTGTGCAACATTCCATTTGAAAGCTTATACACGCCTTATGTCCTCTTGTAAGGATGTTGCGAATCCGATGGTGTTGTGTTGCACTGTGGTCATTTGCTCGTTGCTTCATACAGGAAGACTGACGTGCACTGCTTATTGCTTTTTGCAAGTAGCTTGTTGTGCACTAACGAATCTCCTGCTTTTTTTGGTAAATAATTGCATTCGCTAGAGTTCTCTTGTATTTGCTCAAATATAGGCAGTTTTATGCACAATAAGTTTCTTGCAATAGCTCGTAGGCATCCGCATCTGCTTCCTACATTCAATCCAGAAAAAAAAAATCAATTTTTTCCCTAATGGTTCTCCCTATTTAGATCTCAAAATCAAACAAACATGTACTTGATTTGTAAATATGGATTTTAATTATGGAGAGTTAGGTAAGATAGAAAAAAGTTTAGTGAGTCAATTGTGCTCTACAAGTAGTATAGGTCAATTCTATCCAGAACCAAACAAGCTTTTGAATTTGGATGTGGATTTCTATAGATCAATTGGATTTAGAAATTCCACTTGGAATGAATCATGGGCATCCTCTACACAAGATTCAAAAGTTTTTGGACTTTTTACATAGTTTTGATATACATGTATTTTTTTATAGTTTTATTGGCTGGAGATAGGTAGTAGAACTAGAATAGCAAATAGGAAATACAACAACAGCTGAGTGGATCTCCAGAATTTTGACTAGAATAACCCCAAATAAATTTAAGATTAATGAAGTATAGATTATAGAATGTGTAATAATAATCTAAAAATTTTTGTGGGGTTTTAAGTAGTTTAGGTTGACCAAAGGTTTTCAAGAATGGAATTGGTTCAGAAATTTCATAAAACCCGGCCAATACTAACTATGGGTAATACTAATTGAATTAAGAGGGATGGAATGGGATTTAGGATTTTTTAAAGATGGAATACTAAAAGAACACCAATAAAGAAAGTTTTACTTAAGAAAAGTGCAGAAAATTTAAGGAAAAAAAGGACTACTCATCAAATTAGTGGTTCGAGGAGATCACCTAATCTCTTTGAGTATGACCGATCGCCGAGCCTCCAAAGCCACTTCAAAATTTTCTCCAAAATATGTAAGCACAACAATCATTTCTTTAGTTCAATCTTAGAATGTTTTATACAACAAGAACACACATAAAGAGACATATCCCTTCATTTAAATTCAAAAATAAGTAGGAAGGGTGAGGGAGAGCTTGGCCCCTTGCTTGGACCTACTAGCAACCACCATAAGTACTCCATCCTTCATGCATGATCATCCCACTAATCTCTAACCATTTTCTTGGCCAACCACATCACTCCTTAGTCACTTCATTCCACTGTCCCTAGCCCTTCTATACATAAAATAGTTATTTAACATATAAAGTTCACACAATAGTATGTCTTTACATATAAATCCATAAATACGAAAATACATAAAAATAATAATATGAAATAATGTAAATCATTATGGATCCTTCATGGCTTGAGCTTCATATGTGCTTGCCCTTGATCTGGTGACTTCCAGGCACTACATCACTCTCTTCTATACTTTTCTTTCAGTAAGGGATGGTCGTACTTGTGTTTGTGGATTGTAAGACAATATAGGAGTGAACTTGTTGAGGAGAGTAAGCCTTTACTTCAGAGTTTATCAAGGTTTGATTGTTTCACTTGTGAACTTTCTATTTAGAACTGAAATGAAAATATTATTGTTAACTTTATTCAACATGCAACTTAGGCTTCATTTGGGACGGCTTTTTTACTTCTTTTTAAAGCAATTTTTAATCTTAAAAATTTTTAAGCTAAAAAAATTTATTCTAGAAAGCTGCTTTAAAAAAAGTTATCTGAACAAAACCTTAGTGCCTAATTTATTATTTATTAATTTATGTTGTGGTAATAGAATTATGTACAATATAGATTATGACTATAATATTTCATATTACAAATTTGTTTCATATTTCCCCGATCTTCATTTATTTGTGTTTTGGTCCTATACAAAATTAAAATATAGTATGATATATGTCCTTGACAGAGGAATGGAGGAATAATTAGGGAAGCGTTAATAAAATCCTTATAGACATAGATCTTTTGGGTTCTGGAATCTTTATGGAGATTTTGTGCATGCAGTAAAGTTAATAATTAGCATTAGTCATAACTTTACAAGAATTCCAATGAGCTCAATAGAGACGAAAAACTATTCATGCTTTGATTCACAATTACTAAATTCAATTTGGTTTTGAGGAGAAGTGGATCAACCATGATGTCGATTATTACTCTGCATTCCTTTCCTTAATTGACTGTTGACTTGCCCAATTCATCTAAACCTCTTTTGAAGTCACTTAGGAGTAGATGAAGGGCACCTTCCCCTTTCATTTATCCACCCTAATCAGTCTTGAAGCTGCCTTCTTTGAAGGGCCTTTTTCTGAAGTCGGTGGAATGGTGTCAACTCTAGTACCATTATGAATAACTTCTTTTGGAATTGGCATCTCGATACTAAAACCCAGACCCAAAATCCTCCTCTGCCCTGAATGCTTTCTCTTGAATTTTATCGTTCTCGACCTCAATGCCAAGTTTATTAGTGTGTATTTCCTCCCTCAATAATTAAAATTTTAAGGGTGGCCTCTCAAGACTACATACACATCTCCAAATCATGCACAACATCACTACCTAGTTCTCACTCATCATGAGCTCGGATTTCATTTGTATGATCAACTTGATCCACACTCTATCATCAAAACATTAATTAGCGTAAAGTTGTCATCATGATGTTCAAAAAAAGCATTATCTCCATCACACCGAAGCAAAAATAGGTTATTTGGTTTGTCATTCCCCAATTATTCTCAGCTTCCTAGAAGAGAAAAGAATCAAGGACCTAATGTACATACATGTTCATCAAGATCAAATTAATAAAGTTATGTTATAAAACTGAACCGAGTTCATCGAAGTCAACTACTCACCAAGCCACTGAGAAGTTCTCTCAATGCCAAAAGAACCGACCAAGGAATTTTTCCAATGAAACTCACTGCGGGAATTCCTAACCTGAAACAAGTCAAGGGAACTTACCTAAAGAACTTATCAAGTGAATTCATCCCATAGAACATTCTAGAAGAACTCAAGGAAATTCATTCCTTAAAACCACCGAGGAAACTCAACCTCACTTAAAAAATATAAGTGGCCAAAACACTTAACAGATCTCAACCAACCAGATTTTTCCACTTGACAACAAGCTTCATTAAACTTTTCTATATAAACTATCTTATATTTGTTAGAGTTGAATCTGAAACTAAACAATAAATAGGTCGAATGATGAGCTCAACATATGGACAGCTCGAGGCAGTCTTTGATTTTCTAACCCCAAAAAACTAAGAAGATCCATGAGCTTCACAATCAACTTTCATATCTTTTGATTTTGTCAATTAGCTCCAATCCATATCTCTAAGAAGGTCCTATCATACACATGAATAGTTTTGTAACCAACACATATTATGAAGCTATAGGAGAAAGTAATGAAAAATAGATTTAGAAAATCATTCCAATTATAGAAACAATTTGATTTTATGCAGACAATCTCAAGTATGAAAATGATATTTTTATTAAAATAATTTAAGGAAAAAAATAGAGAAGAAAGAAAATATCTTCTATAATTCTTATTGATCTTGATAAACATATAATCAAGTTAGGGGTATCAATTATTGACCCGACTCGATAACCTGACCCAAAAACTCCGGGTTCGGTTTGACCAGTTTAATAAACAAGGTCGGATTAGGGTTTCAATACCCGTTTGAAAAATCGAGTCGGGTTCGAGCCAACCTGCTAACCCTAATTTGACCAAGATTTGACCCGATTCAGATCAAACCTAGCAAGTCAGCAATCTCCCCTGTGCAAGCCAAGTGGACTTCCCCCATTGGCGCGCCCGCACAAGCAAAGCGGGCTTCACTCGAGTCCAATCCTCCTCTCCATGCACCCACGCACCCGTGCAGTCAAGCACGCTTACAGTCGTATCCCGCCTTCACTTGCTCGCAAACTATAATCCTACATGCTCGCACCACACAGCACCTTTGCTTGCTTGCACTTGCACCCACACACTTTGCCCTCGCCCGCTCACGCAATCGACTTTCTCGTGCTGAGCTCTTGCACCTGCGGGTTACAGGTCTGGTTGGGTCAACTAGTTAACCCGGCGGGTCAAAATTGGGTCTAAATTCTTAACCCATTTTATCTAATCGGGTCAGGTTTGGGTTAGATCAATTGAAGGCCAGTCAATTTCGGGTTTGACCCAAATCTTACCCAAAAATCTATTTTGACACCCCTAGATCAAGTAACATGAGAATTAATTTAATGTGCTTTAAGATAGAAAAATGTGTGCCAACAATAAGTGGGCACTATTAAAAATATGTAAGATGATGCACTCATATTAGACGTAGTTGTCAAGAAAGCCAAGAGTTTTCAATTACCGTAATTTTACAACAATGATCAATATTAAGTACAAAACATTTTATACTAGCTATGAAGATACTTATAAAATATTTTTAAAGTGAGATAACTTAATGTATATTTTTGATAGATAATAATATTTAAAATTGTAAGTTATCAAAAAATAAGTAAAGAATTAGAACAACAGAAAAAGGATTTAGAAGATAGGGTCTTAGAGTTTATAGAACAAAGACAAAGTCTAATATATAACTAGCGGGTGTGATTTTAACAATTATCATTCAATATTATTTAAAAGGTTGAAATATATTATATCAATTATAGGATAGAAAATGAATATGCATGAGGAAATAAATTCTAAAGTTAAGACTGGATTACTAAAATGGGAAAGTATATCAACAGTTTTTCCTGATAATAGGATAACACAATGGCTTCTAAATATATTTTTCAAAATTGCAATTAGACATTGATATTATATTGATCAGATTGTTGAGCTGAGGAATCATTAATATTTAAGTTAAGTGCAGCAGAAATTAGATTATTAAAATGGTGAATTTTGTATTTATAAATTAAGGAATGATTATATTAGAAGAAATGTAGAAATGATATTTATGAAGATAAGATAATTGATAATACTTAAGAAGTTTAAACATGTACCATAAATGATAAAAAAATCTTGTTATAAGAATTAATAGTAAAATTAGTGTATGAGTATTAAGACACAATAGAGGTAGAGCTAAAGTTACATGGATAGAAGATGTTCAAACTGATTTGTGAAGAAAAAAGTTAACAGCACAAAAAAACCTCAACAGAAACAAATAAAAAAAATAAAGATTCATGATGTCCACCAAAATAATTGGGATAAGGATAATAGTAATGATGATGATGAAATTCCAAATTATGGTATCACAGCATTGTGAAATGCAGAATCAAATCAAGCCTTAGACTGATGCCACGAATCTAATATGATCCATAATATTTATTTATATTTTTATTTACTTTGTTTGCTTTTTCAATGATTCATACAGAAAAGCAATTACTAAATACAGAAATTGCCTGAACATAAAATACATAATACTGTATACATCTTTTTAGCTCTACATTCAAAGGATCGTTGCTTTATGAAATAGGGAAAGACCACCAATTTTCACAGTTTTAAAATTAGTATGTTCTGCAATCTATGAGGACGTAATCTTTCATGCTTGAAAATGCACTTTTTTTCTTCATGCGCTACTCTACAGTAATGCCACCACATCAAAAAAAATATGTGAAATATTTTTCCAATAAAAAAATTTAAAATTTTGTGCACCTATCGTTAAAAGAAACTAGTTACAATATAAAGACATAATATTCATAATTAAGCAGGATTTTGATAACCCTCACATTATTTAAATCATCCTAATCATTGCCCAGTAGCTTGTCTTCCTTAAATTTGACAAATATCCAAAATATTTACCCAACAAACCTTTTTCATCACTTATCAAGATAATCATAAAGATGATTTGTAAAGATTATCAAGAGAAAAATTGAACTCACATTAGAATACAAAGGCTACATTTTTCAAATTTTCAGCGCTTTGTTTCTGCTTCCTTGAACAACAGACTTTTAGGCTATTTGAAAAAATAGTTGTGAGAAAAAGTTCAAACAATAATTTAGGTAGCTTCCTAGAGAAGTGCTTTTATATATTCTAGCTTTCTTATCAAATTTGTTAATCAACTATCTTTTGCTATTTTTATGATACTTAATGTTAGGAATTATTATTGTAGTATAAAATTCACAATACCATCCATTTTGGTTCTTCACAATAATCTTAATTGAAGCAGCACTTCCACAATTTGATTGAAAAACAAAATTGAGCATTATTATAATTTTGATACAATTAATATAATATTCTAATCAGAATTTATATGTGAATAATCAAAAAGTTAACTGATAATTAGATAAAAAAAGCTTGAATTCATCAAAGCGCGATTTTTGGGAAGCCACGAAAACTGCATTATTAAGAAAGTCACCTTTTAGCTTTCAAACAATTACATTTTTTTCAGATAATTATTTTCTCAAACATACTAAAATTACTTTTGTTTTATGCGGACAAGAACTGAACCGAATGAAGCCAAAGGCCTCATTTGGAACGTTTATGCTATTCTAGTTTTCAGAGAACATTTTATATAAAGCTGGCTTATTGTTCACAATTTAAATTTTCATTCAAAGTGGTTTTTTAAGGCAACTGCTGGGAAAAGTTAAAAAAGATAGAAGCAATCTAGTGGATTTTTTTTTCTTCATTCAAAAAGCACACACCTACTTTTTACTACCCGCTTATCCTTACCCAAAAAAAACAAAGGCTAACTCATATATAGAACGGATCAAATACTCCCTTATAATGATAGAATTCTAAGTACATGCAACGCAAGGAAAATAAAAAACAAGAACATGTTTAGTTTCCCTAAAGCTAGGCATATTATTTTCTAAATCCCCCTAGAAAGATTGAATCCACCCATTCAAATCAGCTTTCATTTTTTTATGTTAATATCGTGGCCGCACTTGAGGTAAGCGAAGCATATTTGTCAATGGCACAAAATGGCATGCGTCATGGCTCATAGCACGGCGCTAGCTGCATGGCGCAGGGCACATGTTCAAGTTGGCACACACTATTTGCGCCATGTGTGCGCAATGGATCATTGTGCAATTGTGTACGGCGCGCAATATAAATTTTAGGAATTTTTTAATATAGTTATATATTTAAATTTTTAAAATAATATAATAATTAAATTTAAAATTATTTGATATGATTAAAATAGTTAAGTTAGGTTTTATTAGACTTTATTTAGACTTTATTTTAATAGAAATTTTGAACGAACTTAAAGCTCACTTTAATGGTTTGGACTTTGGACCGCAAACATATTCAACCAAGCCTTACCCAACTTGATTGATAATCTAACAAAGGAGCCATATAATAATTTTTATAATTATTTTTTAGTTTGCACCATGTTAAAAATGGCGCGTGCCACGCCATGTACTATGTGTCATGGCTCCACGAGGAACTTTGGGCCGTGTTGCGCCATTCCCCGTTGACCAGTATGAATCGAAGAATGATTATTATAACAGAAATTGCACGCATGAATTTTAACTTTGCTGAATGTGAAATTAATCATTATCGGACAATATTGCTACAACATCAAGTGATAAAGAAGTGTGATTCATCGAAGCATTTTGGATTTTAATGTAAAGGAATGGGAATATTCTAAGTTAAAACTTAAGAAATGCCCCAAAAATATTATGTGATAAGGGAATTTTGCAAAGACATGATCAAAAAATTTACAAAACTGCAATTAAAACAACAAAGCTATCATGCATCCAAGTGTTCAGCATCGTAGAAATCACTAATAACCAAGTTCTATTATCGTAGAACTGAGACTAGTAAGATGAATGTGAGATTAAAAAAAGGAAATTATTTTTATAAGATAGATTGAAAGAGAAACATTAGAGATAAAATTGTGAAAAAGAGATGGGTAATTTGAGCCAATAGATTGGAATTTGAGTGAATAGATTGGAACGTAAGTAAATCAATAACGGGGTTAAATAGAAAAAAAAAGTGGAATATAACAAAGATAAAAGGGGTAGCTTATATATAACATCACTAGATGTTCTGCAAAAAGACTTGCACAAACTAGAGCTAACACTTGATGTGGCGTTTAATAGGACTAAATGGAGCAATATTAATAAATGTAAGCTCAAATAAGATAAGATGAATTATGATTAAGATGATGATGATGTTGTTGCCCTTGAGAAGTAGTATTATGCTTTTAGTCTTAATGTGATTAGGATACACCTTGTATGACCATGAGATGCAAAAATATTTTATGTTTGAGCATGTCATTCATCAATAACTTAACAAATCCATTGAACTTTGAGCTCCTAGAATGTTGCAATGAAACTTGATATAAGGTAGCAATATTATCTAATTGCAAAATCAAAATGGTGTAACAAAATTTGTTGAAGGGGCAATTTTGGATTCAAGTAGTATTCAATAAATCCTATAAGTCATGATTTACTAAATCTTGAGAATGTTAAATACGAAAAATAGTTTGGCAAGAAAGATGTTAAAACTTGCTAAATCCTGTGAAACTATTTGCAACGAAATTCAGGATTTTAAGGCGATTAATTCATTGAAAACCCAAATTGAATTTGCATTTTTTATTATAACATGCTAAAGTGTTTACATCTTGAGTTTTGGTAATTAATGAATGTTAATTATTAAAATTAATTTATTTGTATCAAATTTATAATTAAATATTATTAATTCTAATTTAAAAATTCCTATTAACCCAAATTAGATTAATTGAATCATACTTTAAATAAATTAATATCATAAGTATTTATTAATTAGTAAAATATTAAACTAAGAAATAATAAAAAAATTTATTTAACCTCTAAATGAAGATCAAAATATCTAATTCCTATATGATTAAGATGATTTTCGATGACGTATCAATATATAACACAAATATTTTGTAATTTACTAATACAACACCCAAAACAGAAAATAAAATACAAAATATTAAAAATTGTAAATTTTAAAAATAACAGATATCTTTTTGTATGTGCATTTTAATATGATTGAAATATTAAATTATTATATAGATAAATATTAGACAAATAAATATACTAAAATTATATAATAATTTTTATAATATTATTTAAGAAACCTAAGCCTAGGGCTCCAAACAAGATCAAAGCAAGAAAGCGAAGAAAAGAAGATTTGTAGTTATTAAAGTCCTTGATCCATGCAGACCTCATTGTTGATTTCCAAGATCTAAAATGGACTGGACCAGCCATAGAAAATTTCCATGATTGAACCAATCAAACCAATCACTCCAATCCAATTTTCAAAAACATGATTAATTCTATTTTAGGAATTTTTATCAATACAGAGTAAATTAATAAATAATATACTTATTATATATTATATAATAAGTAATTATTTATTTATAAAAATTAAACTAATGAAAGACAAATAAAAAAGATTAGTTAACTTCTAAGCTCTAAAATAAAGACCTAGAAATAAACCATCACTACATGAGAAATTGAATTATCTTTTTATCCAAATGGTTTGTTTGTCTTTGCCAAATGCTCTACTATTACTGTGGTGTTTAAGGGAAGACAAAAAAATTAAGCAAAATAAGAAAAGTTTGTAGGAGGAAAACGAAGTTATGAGAGGTGTGTGGTATTATGCTCTGCCATTATGCTGGTCTATTTTAGCTTCTCTTTGGTCTGTGTATGCTATCCTAAAGCCTTAGGCTATCTAAGGTTTGTTTTTTCGACATCACCATTTCTTCTTCTTTGATTTCTTATTTGTTGTTGCTTTTTGCATTGCGTGCTTCACATAAAGTTAGTTGAAAGAGCTGCTAAAGAATCATCCCATCTCTTTCAACAACATTGTCCTATCAGGTTGAAAGTCACCACGAGAGCTCGCTGCAAAGGTACAATCTCTTACCCTTTTATGCACGGTTTGTTTGATTTAATCCCATAAATCTGCCGAACAACTAGATTTACTAAATTTGGGATTTAAGGCAAAAGGGAGAAGAATGGATTAAAGTTTTTGTAGGATTTAAAGAAGTCATTTTTTACTATTTTGGTAGGATTTAGGGAAATCCTGCATTAAGACAGCCCCTAAAGTTAAATTGATGATTTATAAACATATGAAGAAGCCTAACAGGGAAATAACTCTGGCATAGTCGGCCGGTAAATAAAATCATTAAATATGACGTCTCGACTGCTCATCTTCAGAACGAATTTAGCACAAAAAGCACGAGTTGTCACGTATAAGAGTAAAGTGAACAAGGATGAGGACCTAATTCAGAACACAGTAGATCTAAAATAACAAAACAGTTACGTTTTGGAGAAATAAAACACGAATAATGATTCATAAAAAAATCAACTAAACTGCATATATATATATATATATATATGCAAACTACGGTGTTTTCAAATATATATGCATCTAATCAAATTATGGTGTGCTCAAATATTCATACCGACAAATCTTCCACCCCAAAACAGATGCTTTCCGTCCTCATCTTCCTCATCAACCTCATCTCCATATCCAAACTCGGCGTCACCTCTGTATCCATTCTCGCTGCCGTAACCAGACTCGTTACCCTGGGAATCGGGCCCACCTGGATGCGATCCGAATGATGATCCTTCCCCACCACCTCCCTCCCTCCTCAAAACCCTTGCCTCGCTAATGTCCGATCCCCAGCTCCCGTCCCCGTTCAGAAATAGCTCGCCGCTTGAATCCGTCCCATAGGTCACCGGCGGGAAGTCTGAACACGTGGCGTTCGCTGCCGAAGCGCCCCCACAACAACCCCGCCGCCTTCTCCCGCTCCGATCGCTGCTTCTGCCGGACACCGACCGGGAACCCCTCCGCCTCCTCTTCCGTGGAACTAGCCACCGGAACCCCCTCTCCTCCCTGGACTTCGAAGGAGTAGGATCGTCAAGGAGAGAGAGCCGAAAGAACTCAACGCCGTCGGCTGTGAGGGGCGGAGCAGTCGATCGGTCAGAGCGGCACGGCTTCTTAGAGCGAAAGGAGTAAGGATTTGGGGGATCGACGGGTTGGGCTTGGATCTGGAAGGGTTTCCACGCATGGAGCTGGAGGGTGCAGGCTTCGAGAGCATGGCGCGTATTAACGGCCCTCGGTGTCATCTGATCCACGCAACAGTATCTATCTCCCGCCTTATACAGCACTGGAAAGAGAAAATACGGATGCGATTTCGAATTAGGGCATTTATTCAGTGGTAAAGACAACGTAAACAGAGAGAGAGAGAGAGAGAGAGAGAGAGAGAGAGCCGACGGGAAGCGTTGGCTATCTATCTCCCTCGCTCTCCGGCTAGAGCTCCGGCTAGAGCTCAGACGCGTCGACGGTAGAAGAGAGTGAGTGAAGACAAACGGAGAAATAGGAAGAACGGCTTAGCTCAGGGAGCAAATGGGTTTTCAAGTGAACTTTCCAAACGATTTCCTTATAAAATCCAACTGTCCGAGAATCCGTATTTCGGGAATTTTTATTTGGTGTGTATTTCGGATGTAGCTCTATGTGTGTAAATCGGTTGTTGAATGTTGAATGACACCTGGAGTCCATCTTGATCCCACCGATCTTTTATCACGTGTTTCTTTTTTACAGCGCTGCCCGATGACTGTAACTGCCCGTAAAAATGAAAAAAAACATGGTAATACGTAGGGTTTTATACTTTTATTTTATGCCGCGCATTATATACCTCAGTTTAAAAAGTTTTTTATCATCACTTGAAAGCTCATAAAGAAAGAGAAGATAGGAAGCTATGAAGATGAATACCGATCAGGAGGTCTTCGAAGATTGGCCATAGATGGAAGGCGTTACCCAAGAGTCACAGCAGCAAAGAGGAGAAGATATTTTTCAGCTAAATACCGAAGATAAGTTTGAGATATTATCGATAAATATGAAATGTATTTCATGACTTTAGTGTTTAGTTTAGTATTTTATCTTTTGAAAAGTATGTTTTGGTGGTTGCGCGGTTCCTAGGTACCGTTTAGTACCGTTTGATACTGGTTGGTACCGCTCGGTACTACTCGGTATTGCTAGGTACCAAACGGTACCGACAGGTACTAATGTTGTTGCCAATTAGTGTGTCTATTTCCAATGTTTAAATCGAAGTGTTTTATTAGATTTTCTTGTTCGTAGGTAGTCTGTAACAGTGAGAAAGAAGCTTATGAAATGTACTGTCATTACGCTCACATTGTTGGTTTTAGTGTTCGCAAAGATCATCACTGTTATTGGATTAATTCGAGAAAGATAAGGCTCAAGGATTTTGTCTGTTCGAAAGCTGGATTTAAGAAGGGCATCGACTTGAACACCAAATCAAAATACCAGAAATCCAATACTATGACCGGTTGTCCCGCAATTAGCCAGGCCTGAAGATCAACATTTACTCAGATCTTGTAGGAAAATTAGTGATGATATAGCATTTGTTCTTAAATCAATGACCCAAGCTAGGATTAGAATCATTGATGCATTTACGTACCTAGCTGATCAGTACCGAGTGGTACCGATCGATACCGAGCGGTACCGACAGTACCGATCGATATCGAGGGTACCGACAGTACCGATCGGAACCTATCAGTTCTTGGAGGAACAGAGCAGTACCTACAGTTGCATATAATAGTTTCCTCTGTCTCAACAGAAAAATAAACCCTAACGACAAACCCTAGAGCTAGCATTCTGAAACAAAAAGAAGGGTGGTACTCAGTGTACCCAGCCGGGGTACCCAGTGGTACCCAGAGGTACCCAAATGTGGTACCCAGACGGAGTACCCAGCGATACACAAACCACACATTATAAATAATACTAACTCTAAACCCATAAAACTTGATTGTAAGTAGAAATGACTATAGAAAAAACATACCTTCACCATGTACACTGAAGATGCTTGTTGTAGTAGATTCGTGTAGAAGGACATGAAATGGAATAATTGCCATCAACTTCTCCTTGTGGATAAATGTAGAAATCCAAAACGCTCGAATAGGTAAAATTGGAAGAGACGTTTCGATTTTAGGAAATACCGCATTCTTTTTTCATTTTTACGGGCAGTTCCGGTCGTCGGGCAGCGCTGTAAAAAAGGAACACGTGATAAAATATCGGTGGGGTCACGGTGGGCTCCACATGTCGTTCAATGGCGGGTTTGCACACATAGAGCTACATCCACACTCCACTCCCAATAAAAATTCATATTTCGGGGGCTAACGAGTTAAATAAGAAACATTTTGCACGCTAGTCAATTGACCATAAAATCTATATTATTATTATAAAAGGAGTTTAAATTTTCTTCCATATTAAATCTTGATAATCTATTTTATTTTTTCTTAAATTATCTTATCCTTTTATTATAGTTTAAATAATTAATAAATTAAAAAATAATACTTATACAATTTACACCTTATATTGAATTAATTTAATTCTTTTAAATAACATTTGAGTTAAAAGCCACTTCAGATTCTTCATGCCATTGAACCGTCCATATGGCACTTTCAAATGCTACCTAAAATATTGAAGTTGCACTCTTTGCATTCCCATTCTACTATTCCTATTCCTTCCCTTCTCACGTCACTTCATACCCGACAGGCCTCCCTACCATGTTCTTCGGCTTTTACGAGAGCTTCGCCTTATTCGTTCTTCTTTGATTGCAATCGCTTCTTCGGTCACGAGAGGTTCTCCTTAAGGT
The DNA here is from genome assembly GCF_001605985.2 of Dendrobium catenatum. Classification (NCBI taxonomy): domain Eukaryota; kingdom Viridiplantae; phylum Streptophyta; class Magnoliopsida; order Asparagales; family Orchidaceae; genus Dendrobium; species Dendrobium catenatum. The sequence continues at coordinate 226,872 of NW_021319314.1, read as the reverse complement.
CTATAGTTGCACCTCTCTCTCTCTCTCTCTCTCTCTCTCTCTCTCTCTCTCTCTCTCTCTCTCTCTCTCTATCTATCTATCTATCTATCTATCTATCTATTTTTGAATATTATAGAGATGGTCTATTCCATTTGTTTGTTGTTATTCAACTTCTTTGCTACTCGACAAAGGGAGAAATTTTCTTTCTTCAATGTTGTTGAAATTTCTCAAACTTTTTTTATTATATAGAAACAAAATTTGAAATTTTCCGTTTATTTGTTGTCATTCGACTTCTTTGCTCATTCATCACTTTGTCTCTTTTCTTAGTACAGTGACATGCTCTAAATATGTGGCATGTTCCACAAAATGGAGATCATGGCATCTTCAGGATTGATAATATTTTCTAGCACATAAATAACTAGAATATATGTCATCTCTTCTTATGGGATAATGAGACAAATAATATAATATAATATAACTGTAATAGGGCCCAAAAATAGTCGAGATTCTGAAACACTAAAGATTTCTTTGGCCGAATTTTTGAAGCATCACAATGAATCATCATGCGATAAAAGTTGATGAGTTTTCCTATTGCTTGGGGAAAAATATTTATATGTGATGATTAAAGTATAGTGTTAGTAACTTGTAAAGGCTACATAATGAGTTCTCTGTTTTTACATTAAGAGTTTTGTAGTGCAAACTTATTTCGTGAGCTAAACTTTGAAATAATTAGTAATGAAATCATAAACTCACAGTAATATTAGTGGAAGGTTTCTATAGTTGTGTTGTGATGCAATCGATCTATGGCATTAGAAGTTATTGCATTTGAATTCTTTGAAGACTTGTTTTTTTTTTTTTTTTAAAGTTGCATATAGCATTGAATTAAAAAAAACTATTAAAAATTAAAAAACCTAGGCATTCCTTTGAAAGAGAAAGGAAGCTTTTATTTGAATTAATTTAAGCATATAGAAGAACTTCAGAAAACAGGAAAAATCTTAATGAAAGTAGGATCCTCTACTAATCATTTTAAACCAATTGGGGTGGAGGGGATACCAAAGATTAAACAACCTAAAAGGTTGATTAGTATCCCAGAATTCCCGATTAGGTAAAAAATAAAAAATAGAGAGATGCCTAGATTCCATTATTCTAAATCCCCTTTCCAAAATCCAATTATTTCTTAAAATAAAACTAGAGAAAGCAAGAAAACTAATCACAGAACAAAAAAATAATTGACATCCATAATCATCCACTGAGAAGAAAACTTGAATCTTCACCTCTTCATCCATTCTGTTATTCACAATCTTCAACATCTTTACCCAATCTACAATCCAACCATGGATTCCTTCAGACGATTCAATGAGCATTTCCCGAAGCAAATGATGAAGTGTGTCTAACACTATCATCAATACTCAAGTTCTTACCTCTTAGACTCCCTTGATTGGACCAAACACATTTAAATCTTTATTAAAATTTTTCTTCAGATTCCCTGTCTTGGAAGGAATAAAGAATTTCCCATCATCTAACACGGTTTCTTTACTCTTTACTTCGTTAATCTTAGTCAAAGGAGTAACAGAATTTTGCAATCTATTCAGAATTTCAAATCCTTTCTTTTGTTCTCTGCATTTCAAACTTTCAGCCAGAGAAAGTTCCTTCATAACAGAATTTTTGTATACAGCATTCTCCGACCTGATAGCCTCTGCTTTGCCTACTAAGTCTTGTTCTAAACTTGTAGAACAAGCTTGAACATCTTCTCCCATTCTATCATACTCATTATTCAGATTATTTCCCCATCTTCTAGTTGTTCAAGTTCAGAATTAACCAATCCAAAATTTTTATTTTCCTCTTCTATCACCGAGCAATGAGATTATGGATCTACCCTGCTCTCTTTGTCTAGCATTCCATAATCTTCACCATATATTCTACTCAGTTCCTTAGCAAAAATGTGGGACAACAAATTGAATTTGTTCCCAGTTATTACTTCAACCGGTGCCAAGCTGTCTCCCAGAATCATGTCAGCTGACATATGAGAATTCTTCTTGTCAACTGATAATTCTTTCTCCAATATACCTTCCGGATTGAAGCAGATATCCTTTATTGTCGAATTTGTATTACAGTTTTATTCATCCAAATTGATTTCACTTAATATTACCTACTGGTTGGCAATCTTATGCCCAGCATTTTCTTTATCCTTGGTCATCAAATTTCCTTCAGCTTGAAAAGAATTAGCTTTGCTTTGATATTTCATATCAACTTTCATCTGTGATTGTCTCACCTTGGTTACTTCTTTATTAAACCTTTTATTCCATTTATAATTAACATGGACCCAAGCTCCATAATTATCTATCATCTCCTTCTCTTGAGCCTTATGAAGATTGCCTTGTGCTTGATTATAAGAAGCATCCACATTACTCTTCTCTACTATACTTGCCTTTTTTACATTTTCTTTTTTCATGACCAATTATCCCATAATCATAACAAAATAATGAGATTCTCTCATCTATAACTTTTTGAAAGAATCTCCCTCCCAATCCTTCCACCCAAACACCCAAGGGAAGAGGTTTGTCTAGCTCCATGCGAACACAAACTCTAGCAAACTCCCTCCTTCCCCATTGAAACATCTTCCCATCCAACATTAAAGGACCACCTACCATAGAAGCAATCATAGCAACATTTTTCTCATCCCAACAATGTAGGTTAATCCTTTTATAGAGCTCGGTGAAAACTCCATTGACCACCAGCTTTCCATTCCCACAATGTGTTCATTTACAAACAAAGGCCCACCTGATAGAACTCCTTCCATAGCTTCCAATGATTTGAATGAGCACAAATACCAACCCCTTCCTAAGATTGTAAAATGAAATTGTCCATAATGAGCCCATTGTCTTCTCAACTCCCAAGCAACTAAATATGACAAAATTTCCCTCCCAAAAACCTTAGCAACCAGTGAATGCTCTAACCTTTTAGCATTCAAAACTTCAGTGGATTCATCTAACTTGATAGCTTTTCCATCTTTAGAAAGCACAACCTCCTCTCTTTTGAAATCCAACTCGATATAAGGTTTATTACTCCACGGATTAACCATCTTGCTATTATCTTCAATTTCTTTCAGATAATTTCTCAATCACCGGGCCAACTATGCACTCACTGCATTCCACAACATTCTCCAAAAGATCAACCCTCTTCTTAATAATATTATGAAAATTTTTGTCAAATGAATTAGAGGAATTCACATTTATCTCGCTGTCATAAATAGGGATTGCATTTGAATTCCCAAATCTGTTCACAAAGATTTTCATACCAGAAGACGTAGCCTCTTGATCTAAGGATTTAGATGGAGAAAAGCCTTTCGGTTTAAGAATATGTGGAGTCTTACATCCAGCATTTAAAAAAACATTTTTACCTTTGAAGACTTGGTTAGAGGTCATTCTTTCAACTCTCGAATGACAACAGTTTCACTTTGCATGATATGGTGCATGAGTTAGCTCAATTTATGTTCTTCATAAGATTTGGTTTACTTGAAGAGCATCCCTAAAGATGCAAAGGAAATTTTCATGAGGCACACACATGTTAATAAATTGTTTTTCTCTACATTTTTTTATTTAAATTTATCATTAATATATCTTAACTCAAGGTCTTGGTTCATTCTTTCTCTTAATAATATTATTTAGAAGTTTGTTTTTTTTTTTAAAATTTTAGGCATTTTTTTAAAGTTTATGTATTCCATACAATTTTCAATCATTGATGAACATTATTCTGAATATAAAAAAATAATAAATATTTTTTGCTTCAAATTTATTTTGTTGCAGTTGAATGATAACACCAATACTCTCAAGCATCCATCCTTGAATGAAATTCTGAAGAGCAAGGATAGCTTCCAATTCTAATTGAGCAATGTCCCAATGCAAAGAATTCCTACCAACAGTAAGAAGCACTCTACCTTTGCAATCTCTGAAAATGCCACCAATACCAGCCCGATAATTAGATAGAAAAGAAGAATCAACATTAATTTTGATCTAGTGTAGCGGTGGAGGGTGCCAAGAATTCAAATACTCCCAAGAGAGGTTAGCACCCTAGCTATCTAGGAAAAGATAAAGAGTAGAAGTAGCTAAAGAGATAACATTCACCGCAACCATAGAGGTAGACATTGCAGCTTTCCCATGCTTGACAAGATTATGGTTCTTCCAATTCAAGAAAACCTTGGTGCAGTACAATCTAACCAATCCTGGATTGCTGTCAGATTGTTGTCTAAGTTCCATTAAACATTCATCAAGAGTATGAAAAAAGTTTATAGCAAATCCAGATGTCACCGAGGACATCAATTTTACTACCATTGCCCACTTTCCATTTAACAACATCCTTGAGATACTTGCCTCCTTCTACCATAATCTTCCAAGAATTAGAAGAGTTGTGTTTACAAATTCCGTCCAGTATGCTATCAGAATATTTTCCATTAAGAGTTTGGTGTAATAGAGATTCTGGGTTCTGAATGTAATTCAAAGCAAGTCTAGCTTTCAATGTACCACTCTTAATGATACAAGACTGTAAACCAAGTCCACCAACACTTCTTGGCTTACACAATTCATCCCAAGAAACATAGTGTAATCCTCTTCCCCCATTTGATTTGTGCCAAACAAAATTCCTGCACAACTTCTCAATTTCCTGCAGCACTTTTTTAGGAACCAGAGAATGCGTAATAACAAAATTTGGCAAAGTTAATAAAGAGGATTTCAAAAGCATAATTCTCCCTCCCAAAGATAAAGTTTTCTTTCCCCAAACATTCAGCTTATCCATAACCTGCGCCAAAAGGTCTTGGAAATCAGCCACCTTCAATCTTTTAAGAGACATTTTGATACCCAGATACTTCCATTCATTGACAGCCTTGAACCCGAGAATTTTGATCAACCTCTTCTTGCTAGATCTGCTAACAGCTTTACCAAACAGGATTTGAGACTTATTAGAGTTCACCTTCAAACCCGTCCATTTACAAAACTCCTCAATCATTTTCACATACTTCTAGCCAGCCCACATGTTGCTTGAGAGAAGATAAGAACGTCGTCAGCATAAAGTAAATGAGTAATTTTTGGTCCCTTAGAAGACACCTGAATGCCCAAACTATGACCCCTTTGCACCAAAACATTAGAAAGGAGTTGAGCACACATTATTGTTGACCTCATTATTTGAGGTCGATTCTCCGAAATCAATCTCTAGTACCTAGGTCTTCGTAGCCTAGTTTAGAAGCCCCCATATGATTTCCCTTAGGTGGATACCTAATGACGTAGCGCAGGCTCGATCTTTTAAATCGACCTAAATCGATTCGCCTCGACTCAATCAAATTCAAATCACTCTATTTGAGATGAAAGTAGTATTTTAAAATTATTTCTATTTTTAAATTAACTTTAATATGTATTTTAAATTATCAAATATTTATCTAAATTAATCTCTAAATCATTTTGAATTATAAACTAACTCCTAAAATCATTTTAAAATATAATTTAATCTTGGCCATTGATTTTGAATTAAAAACTGGTTTGAATTTGATTGAGCCAGTCCAGCTCATGATCCCACTTCCCTTTTTTATTCGCACGATCCCACTCTCAGCAATTCACGAACTGCCCTCTCTCTCTCATTTTGGAAAACCGCCCGAACCCACGTATCCCTCTTCCCTTAATTCTGAAATCCCCCAACTCCCAATCAATCACACGCAAAGAGCCGAAACTCCCTATCTCTCTCGGCAGTTCACAGAAACGAAGTCCTCCCACGATCTTCTTCTTCTGATTCACGGAACCGCTCCCTCTCCCCTCTCACTAATATATAAAGAACAGAACTCCTTCCCCCTGCTCTCTCACATTTTTTTTTTCACGAACTGCTCCCTCTCCCACTCATACACTCTATAGATTTGCAAGTTCCAAACTCCCCTCCCTCTCCCAGCCGTTCGCAAGCCTCGTCTCCATCTAGATTTGCAACTCCAAGGCCGAACCCCAGCCCCATCGCCCCAAGGCAGTTGCGAAATCCTCCTCCTCTACGTCACTCTCTCATTCGCAAGAAGCCAGAGACCGATCGCCCTAGCCGACGTCGCCTGAAGCCTCACCTTTCGTCATTTACTCTACCCGCACGAAGTTCTCAGTTCTCTCTACAGTTCCAAAATCTTTTCCCTTTCTGGATTGCGTGAGAAGCCCCAACATTTCTGCCTACTTCCAGTTCATGAAACCTGCCCCTCTCCAATCGCAAGAAGACCGAAATCCCCCATCCTCTACTCTCGGTAGTTCACGAAATCAAACAAGAAGAAGACCTTCCAGCCCGATGTCATCTGATCTTTAGCCCTAGAAACCCCGATCTAACGTCTCTTTACCTCAGTTGAGTTCAGGTATACTTCTTTTATATAGGTTCTTCATTTCTTGCCTTACCTCTCCGATTTTCTTTCTTATACATTTCTATCATTAATCTATTAATTTGATAACAAGGATATGGAAGGGTTCAAGTTTTCTTGATTTGAAATTAAAGAAATTTTTCTTTTGATTTATTCGCCTGAGTTCTACCATTAACTAATTTCTGTAATCTATGCATAGTTATATTTTCGTTCTATCTTCGATATCGTTCTTTTTTTAACGAAATGAACAATGGTTGCATCCATGTTCTTGGTTGCTTATGAAAGTTCTGTCGATAAGGGAATTAATGAAAGCTTTTATTATCCATAGAAGAAATGGTATTGATGTATACCTGTAAGGTTATTTGAAATCAAGAGTCTAGGAATTTGGTTTCTCTTTATTATTTTGAATAAGTTTGCAACTAGATCATTTTATTCTATCTTATTAAAGTCAAATATTATATTCATATATATATATTTCGAGAAGAAGTATATGAAATAACATTTGATTTTAGAAAATCATAACTAGAAGTAACATTCTAGAAATCTGAAATGTTTTATATTTGTTTGAAATCATGTGGTTCAAATGCAAGTTCGTATACTCTACATTGGGAATTTTCATTAGTCTTTGGAAAGAATATGGTGGCATCATTTGTTCTTTCTTATTATCATTGTTTTGAAAGGGTATGTTTTAAAATGAAAGTGTGAATTATGAATGGTGTGTTTGTTTTGAAAACTTTTTGTATAAAAAAAATTGAAAAAAGTAAAGTGTATGTGTTAAATTTTGAAATGTGTAGAAAGGTATTTTGTAATGAAAAATGTGGAGTGTGAATTTTAAAAGTGTGTGTTTGGTTTGAAAAATAAATTTTTGGTATTCTTAAAAATGAAAGGTATATGTTTTAAAGGTGAAATTTGTATGTATTGAAAGGTGCATCGAATATTGACATGTATAAAAGTGTTTTGAAAAGGAAAATATAGAATATGATTTTGGGAAGAGAGATGTGTACAAGTATAAGAGGAAAATTGTTTATTTTGTGAAAATTGTGTAAGTTTAGAAGAGTGGAAGTAAATGTTGGAAAGATATAAAAAGTATGCTTTCAAAAGTGAAGAGTTCAAAAGCAAAGTCAACAGAGCCGGAATTCAAGCCCAAAGAAAGGTACGTCTTTTATTTTTAGTAAATTTCAATTATTTTATTATTATTTATTAAAAGTGCTTTTAATCCTTATTTTCCTTATTTTCTTTTCTTTATTTGTATAAACTGCGATGAATGGTACGGGTCGAGGGAACAAAAGGACAAGGAGCTAATGATGTCAGTCGCCTCTATCCAACTGGGTAGAGGTGCTACGGGTGGAACCACTGGGTCGTAGCCCCCGGTGACTGTAAGTATTCTAATCTTAGAAAACCTTTAGGGGCCCCTTGATGTGGTTTGTGCGAACCCTTCCTTTAGGTCCCTGTAGTAACTTCAATTTTATTAGGTTTACTTTTATTTACTCTTAGATCCTTAAACCCTTTTATACGCATGCAAAGTCCTAAGGGTTAGTAATAACAAATATTTTTATCCTATATAACAGTAGTGACACTTAAGGACAATAATTAAGGACTGAGTCTTAGAAAATTAAGACTTATGATGCATGCACATTATAGGATAGAAACATTTAACATAGAAAATTTAGTGACACCTCACCATAGGATTATTGAATATTTTCAAATTAAAATTTAATCAATTAGAAAACTTTAGCCAATAATTAACCTACATATGACATATCAAAACCACACAACTCGTTGCACACACTTAGAATTGTTTGTTAGGACAACTAACTTTAGCTTTATGTTAGGCCGGTGTTTATTTTCTTACTGTTGTGTGACGGGCTTTTTCTTTGTTTTCACTGCATGCTGGTTGTAAAAATTGTTGGTATGTTTGTTTATTTAATTTTACTGCACTCTGTGATGTGATTTGATTGACGATTAGATTACCCATATGTTAGGAGCGAACTGGGTTGTTAACACAATTTCTTGCAGGTGGCCACACTCATGCAGGGAAAAAAAAAGGGGCCTAATTAATCAGTAATTTTATAAAATGCTACAGGTGCTTCAGCTGCTTAGCCCCCAAATAAAAAGAGTGTGGCCAAGTGTGGCTAATTAATTTAATTTAAATGCTAATATATAACTTCTTGGGATGATTTTTATATAAACTGCTTAGGATAACCCTACAAGTGGTCTATATTTTCTTTTTCTTTATGTGAAATGTAATATAATGTAAATGTTTTTGAAAAGTAAAAAATTGTGAAAGTGATTTTGAAAGTGGGATATCACATCCATTTTGGAATCCAAAGAAAAGAGAATATACCTTAAAGGATTATTCTATTTTATTTGGAAAGCCAAATTAGGATGATTTTAGTATCCAAATAGAAAAGAAAATACCCTTTTTAGGGATGAGTTTCTTTTCATTTGGATATTCAGGCCTGACGGATCCAAGAAGTTCATAGAAGAAGAAAAGCAAAAATAAAGAGATAGGAGAAAGAAGACGAAGAAAGAAAGACACAAGAAAGAATATATCCCATTTCAAAAATCACTTGCGTCATTCTTAGGATTAGAATTCGGGTTTGTTGTCAGTGGTGCCCGGCCACTTTACTTTTCTGTAAATTCTGGGTGTAATTATATGGAGATTGGATATTGGACATTATATTTTTGAATTATTAAATTTGATTGTTTATATTATTTGTGTAGTAGCTTTTTTTAGGGCCCTTGCATGTCGTGTTTTGTTTTAGCATGGATACGAATCAGAGTGCTTTTTTCGTAAGGGTACGCTTAAAATTCTTCTACTTGTAATTTTAATAAAAATTTTTAGGCTCACATAGTAAGACTTAAAACTTGGTTTTAAAGCACATAGGTGGTTAGCTGGCTCCCCAATCCAGGCTGGGGCTATTTTATAGTACCCAAATTAGATTTAGGTTCTGAGGCGGATTCTTTTTAGATCTTAAGTCCTCGCCCTCCAGGAATATAATCCCAAATTTCTAATAAAATATCAACTTAAACATAAAATTTCTCTCTTAAAATATAAAGCCCAACATATGATAGACTGAGGTTGCCTCCGAGCTTCTCAGAATTCGGCTCCTCCTACTTTTCCTCCTTTGACTCGTTAATAAATGTTCAACATTGAGCTTTCTCCTTGGAAGATTCTTACTTCTGTTCCTTGTCTTCTACTTTGTAGTCAAAAGGGTATGAAATTACTGCTTTAATCGAGAGTTTTCTTAAGAACATTTCTCATAGGATGTAATTAACTATAGGAGCTTTCTCCTATAGGGATTTGAGAACTCCAGACTAAAACAAACCTTGTTTTATTCATATAAAACAAAGGAAGAATCTTTGGGAATGCAGATATCTTTAAAAACTTCATTTTTAATCTTAAATATGCTCGTAGTATGTTATTATTGTCTTTTCAGGCAATATAATTTATTGCTTGTTATATTTAATTTTAGAAATGATGAATTTTATAAAACTCATTCTTGCTTTTGGATGTCTACAAGAATTTTATGTTCGTCTTTTCAAGATTATATAATATTCTCCTTGCTATATCTAAATAAAAGAATAAATAAATTTTTCAAAAAGCTTATTTCCATTTTTAAACACATTTTTAAGAATTTCATGTTTATCTTTCGAAATAAGTATGTTATTCTTTGAACTGTGTTTGATTATAGAAATATCAATTTTTTTTTAAAAAACCCTATTTTTATATTGAATCCATTATAGAATATTGTGTCAGTCTTTCGAGATTGTACTTTATTATTAATGTAGTATTCGATTACAAAATAGGAGAAATCAAAATCTGCGTGGTGATACACAATTTTTCCCACCAAGGTTTTCTGGCGACTCCGCTGGGGATCAATCTTCTCTCCATCTTTAGCAGTGTTTTATATCCTTTAGTCGGTAGTGTACTTGTGCTTAGCATAGGTTGTAACTACCTTTCTTCCGCCAGTTCTTTTATTCATTTCATTCTTAAATAATTTGGCCGGTATCTAAATTTTTTTTAGAGGTCTTATTTTGGACCCCGTTAGAAAACTGATGGGAAGCTCCTTTATATGACCTTTTTGTAATGAAATTTCCTGTGCTAATTCGAATGTTGCAGTTACATTTTTCTTGTAGCTTGATGTTTGACTTAGCACTGGGTCAAAAATCTCTTTGCCCAATCTTTAGTAATATATACAGTCACTTCTTTTAGTAGCTCAATGTATTAATTGGATTGGGTCCAAAAAAATTTTAAGTTTTTAAAATTTTAAACTTCTTCGTGTCCTAGCCAATATGTTGCAGTTATATATTTTTGTAACTCAATATATGGCTAGATAAATCTTAAAGAAAATTTGATTTTTTAAATCAAAGTTTTCTCCCTATCTAAACCAGCATATGACAGTTATATATTTTTATAGCTTAATATGTTTGGTAGGATAGGGTCCAAAAGCTCAAACCTTCAAATCAAAACTTTTTGCTTGTCTTACTAACATATTATAGTTACATATCTTTGTAGCTTGATATGTTTGCTAGGACAGGGTACAGAATCTGATATAAGCAAGATTTTCAAAATTAAATTCGATTTAATTTGAGAAAAGTTTGAAGGTTCAAATCTAAGTCAAGCTTGTGAAAATCATTTTTGTTAGAAAATATAGAATGTTGATTTCTCTTAAAAGAAATTTACCTTTGTTTTCTTTAAAATATAATAAAAAAAGTTCATTTTAATTATTTTTTTGAAGAAAATGCCAAATGCATTAATACTCAAAAAGCCATAAACCACCAACAATCAAGTTTTGCCTAAAGCATCACATTCCTCCTTCAAACAATACAAGAAGGAAGAAGGAATGGAAACATCAAGGATATTCCTCTAAATAAATAAAGAATATGACCAATGGTTATCAATGTTAAAAAGAAAAGTGTGTTCCCTCCCTCCCTCCACTTAGGTGGATTTAAGCTCTATTTAATCTCATTCTTTTGAAATATGAAAGCCCAAAAGTTCAGCTAATTTAACTAAGTTTCTAGTAATCATCTGAATTAAATTTAATTATATTTTCAAATTTTCTATTCAACCATATTATAACTTTTCTAAATTTAGAAATGTGTAATTATCAGTTTATGTGTTGAAGTTTGAAAATCATTCTGAATTCCCTCATCTTTAACCTTATTATAGGTTAAAGTTTAAGATGCCTATAAATCCTATTTCCTAAGGGTACTACATGGATACGACGATCTGTCCTCTGCCATGTGGTTTAACTCTGATAGATTAGGGATTTTATGGCATGTGATGAAAATAAATGCCTGGTCAATTACATAAAAGCTTTTGTTTATCATCTGAAGTTTTCTCTTATGGTAATATTTTAAAATCAAATATTAGCTAAGTTTACACTTGGCTTTATTACTCCATTTAAGAAAACTCATGAGCAATTCTTGTTAAGATTGATCATCTTAAATTCCTCTTTCAATCAAAGACTTGGGATAATTCATGGTTCTTTATTAAGGCTAACCCATGATATGATAAACATTTATTTGTCATGTGGTTTTTCTTTAAAATTCATTGACACACCTTGAATTGATACCGCATTAGATGATTTTATAACATCTTTAAAAGTTTTCTTCTTCAGTAGTGATAACAAAAATATATATATCATATTTGGGTTCCCCCATTATGATATCCATAAATACTTTCTTTTAAATTAAGATTTATATCAAATTGAAATTAGAGGAAGTGAAAATCTTGTTCATCTTCTTATTATTATACATCTCATAGACATCTTACAAGTTGATAAACTTGTTTCATAATTATCTCATTCAAATTATTTATTCGTACTATAGGATTGGGTCCAATTTGTAAATCCATCTTCCTTGTATAAGAGGATTAATTTTCTACTCTTATACATGAAAGATGATTTTACAATTGAAATAATCATTTCAATATTTAAGTAAAGGAAGCCTCCTAAAAAAAAGAGAGACACATTCATTAAATGTGTAATAAAAAAATAAAAAATAAAAATAAAAATAAAAAAATGGCTTCCTATTCTAAATCTTGAATATCAAAGGACCTATTTTTCCTTTAGTATTTTTAACACTTGACTTTGAGAATTTAAAATTTTTGTTCATCATCAAGCATTAATGTTCTATTAGATGTAAAATATATATATCATATACAAGATTTGAAAAGATCAAATTTCTACCTCCAATTTAATTTCTTCGGATCGTAGTTTAAAAAGAAGAAAAAGATGAAGAAGGAAACCCCAGTTTTGCTTGTAGGGAGCTTTGATCTGGGTTAACAAAATTTAAATCTTGAGACCTCTCTAGTTAGCAATTTGAGTAGGTCAGTTCATATATTCAAATCATTTAAAAAAAAATCACATAGATGATCAATCTAAATGGAATTATAATGATGCTGGTTATGCATTATTTGGGTTTCACATATATAACCTAATTGAGATGCATAAACAAATCATTATCCAAATATCTTTAACTCTCTTTTGGATATCTTCCAATTTGAAAGGGATTCTAGACAGGGTCCTGATACTGGATGATCTATAGTGATATTTATGGATATAAAAATCACTTTCTTTATATTCAAATTTTTGAAACTAAACTAAGGGACATCCCTTAGTTGGTTCTAATATGATTGTCTAATGTCCTCATTCACTATTGAATAATTATAACTACCAAATTTAAATCTATTATTGACTGAACTAGGATGTTAGAACATGAGGGGTTCTATCCTTAGTGATGTCAATGATATCTTTGTCTGAATCTTTGCCAAATGTCAAATCAAAATCCAACTACAATTTGATCTAGTCCATTATTGACTAATCTTGGATGTTAGAATTGGAAGGATTCTATTCCTGATAAAGTCTATGGTAACTTCGTTTATCATAAATTAGAATCAGATATTAGAGTCTAAATAACTCTATTCCCATTAAAGAATCTTTCTATAGCATCTGAAATTCACCAAACTTTAAAACTTACACTTTTCTTTAAAAGAAAATTGTTAAGTTTTGGATATTTTTGATTAAACTCATGTCTGGTTAATATTCAAATATTTAATTTAGAGGGAGTCAACCAATCCTTCGTAGAGTTTTTGAAGCTTTTCCAATATCATTTTGATGGTTAAGATGCATTAAAACTAAGCGATCACAGTCAAATATTATAAGAAAATTATTCAAATAAAAATAAAGCTTTAACCTCTGATGAAAAATCAAACTTTCTCAATTCATTGTGAGTATTGATTTCCTTAAAATTTTCACTATAAAGCGATACTCAATTATATACTCACTTGTCTATAACAACTTCATGCAAAAAGTTAAATTTCTAAGGAAAATCTTTATCATGTTGCGTTTAGTTCTCTTAGAACATCGTAAACGGAAGACTCTTAGAAAATTCAGATTATTTTCTTCGAGTTAAGCGAAAACAGAATTCAATCATAGAATCAATCTTTAAAAACAAAATCTTACATTTCTTCTTTGGTGGTCGAGATGCTGTTGTAAGTCTTTACTTATTCAAAGATATCAACTACTCCCCTTTTTATTTTTCTCACATATGATTGATCTGATTATAAAAAACATATTCCCTAGTGAATTATTTGTAAGTTATTAAAGATCATAAATTGAAGATAAAATTAAAATTTTAATTCAAAAGATTTGCAAGCTATCAATCTTCAAAAAAGTATTTCCCTTACTAGAAAATGACATGATATAAAAGCTATATGATCGCTAGTAGAACATTTTGCCAAGTTTGTTAATACTTTATGGTTGAGAGAAAAGATTTAAAGCTTTAAAGAAATCAACTATTACTCTTAAAAATTCCCCACCCTTGAAATCGAGTCTTTAGGTCTAAGCCCGCTTTTACGGCATCCTATTGACTTTTTGGCTTAAGTCCGCTCTTACGGCAGCCAAACCTGATTAAATCCGTCTTTAGGTCTAAGTCCGCTTTAACGGAATCCTACTGACTTTTTGGCTTAAGTCCGCTCTTACGGCATCCAAACTTGATTAAATCCGTCTTTAGGTCTAAGTCCGCTTTTACAGCATCCTATTGATTTTCTAGCTTAAGTCCGCTCTTACGGCAGCCAAACCTGATTAAATTCATCTTTAGGTCTAAGTCCGCTTTTACGGCATCCTACTGACTTTTTGGCTTAAGTCTGCTCTTACGGCAGCCAATCCAGTTTAAATTAGTCTTTAGGTATAAGTCCGCTTTTACGGCATCCTATTGACTTTATGGCTTAAGTCCGCTCTTACGACAGTCAATCCAGTTTAAATCAGTCTTTAGGTCTAAGTCCGCTTTTACGACATCCTATTGACTTCTGGATTAAGTTCGCTTTTATGACATCCATCCTTTTTAAATCTGTCTTTAGGTATAAGTCCTCCTACGACATTCTATTAACATCTTTGAAGTTAGGAGTAAGCATCCCTAGTGGCATCCTAATCTTCGTCTTGAGGAGAAGTATAAGCATCCCCAGCGGCATCTTCTCTTTATTAAATTTTAAATCTTAAATCTGTCTTTGGTATAAGTCCTTTTACTGCATCTTATTGACATCCAGAAGTTAGGTATAAGCATCCCTAGTGGCATCCTAATCTTCATCTAGAAGTTAAGTATAAGCATTCCTAGCAGCATCTTCTCTTCATTAAATCTTAAATCTATCAATCCTCTATGATTAGGTGTGAGTCCCCACACTTAGGCTTCCTTTTCATATGATCTTCTGATCCTCTAAGGTTAGGTGTGAGTCCCCACACTTAGGCAACCTTTCCTTACCATCATCCGCTAGAGTTGGAGAACGCCCCTCGTGGCACCATCATAGTATAAATCTTAAATCTTAAATCGACCCTCTATGATTAGGTGTGAGTCCCCACACTTAGGCTTCCTTTTCATATGATCTTCTGATCCTCTATGATTAGGTGTGAGTCCCCACACGTAGGCTTCCTTTTCATATGATCTTCTGATCCTCTAAGGTTAAGTGTGAGTCCCCACACTTAGGCATCTTTTCCTTACGATCATCCGCTAGAGTTGGAGAACGCCCCTCGTGGCACCATCCTAGTATAAATCTTAAATCTTAAATCGATCCTCTATGATTAGGTGTGAGTCCCCACACTTAGGCTTTCTTTTCATATGATCTTCTGATCCTCTAAGATTAGGTGTGAGTCCCCACACTTAGGCATCCTTAAATCTTAAATCAATCCTTTTTTAAAAATACCAATTCACCCCCCCCCTCTTGGTTAGCGTTGGGAGATTTGCATAGGTTAACAACCTATATGGACTTTATATTTTTATTTGAGTAGGATAATTATAATATTTTTAGATGATAGTACTAATGAATTTTAATTAAGCATATCTTTCTGGTGGGATCAATTCTCTACTTTATCACTATATTACTTAATTCATCATGTATACCTGTGTATATTAAGTAGGTTTTTATAATTTTATATTAAAGAAATTCTAAGCATAGTTAGGGATTGATAGAGCTCTAAAGCATATCAATATTCTATAGGTTACTCCACAGCCCCCATCAAGTTTTTGGCATCATTGTCAGGGAAGTATTTTGCTCTTTGCAAATTTTTTACTATATTATTTTATTAATTGTATAGTTATACCTACTTACATTTTGTTTTCTTTTTATTATTTTATTTTGTTTTATTTTACTTTGATTATTTTTACTCACATGCTTTATAGCCTTAGAAAGGAATAATTGACATTTGATCATGAATTTGAGAGAGCCCTTTCTAAAATTAAAAGACTGAAAAGATCTACAAAATGGTTAAATTTGATGTAAAGAAAAATCATTTTAACATCTTAAGGATTATGCAAACCCTTTAGAAGACGAAATTCATCCGAGCATAAATATACCTACAATATAAGCTAATAATTTTGAATTAAAACCAATTATAATTCAATTGATTAAAAATTCTCAGTTTGGAGGGTTCCTATAGAAGATCCCAATTTACATTTAGCTAGTTTCTTAGAAATTTGTGTAATATTTAGGTACAATGGTATCAATGATGATGTTATTAGACTTAGGTTGTTTTCCTTTTCTCTAAAAGATAAAACAAAAATATGGTTAAATTCTTTATCTGTAGGCTCTATAAGCACTTGGAATGAATTGGCCCATAAGTTTATCTCTAAATATTTTTTACTTTAAAAAAAACTAGAAAATCAAGAAATGACATAACTTCTTTTGCTCAGTTTCACGGAGAATTCATTTATTAGAATTGGGAAATATTTTTAAAAAAGCTTAGAAAATGCCCGCATTATATATTACCTGATTGATAATTATCCAAACAATTTATAATGGATTAGTAGGATCTCTTAGAGCTATATTCGGTGTTTCAGCTG
This sequence comes from Dendrobium catenatum, assembly GCF_001605985.2. Classification (NCBI taxonomy): domain Eukaryota; kingdom Viridiplantae; phylum Streptophyta; class Magnoliopsida; order Asparagales; family Orchidaceae; genus Dendrobium; species Dendrobium catenatum. Next base: position 210,188 of record NW_021319314.1, on the reverse strand, counting down.
GAGGATCATTAATGTCTATGCCATTAGAGGAAGCTTATGAATTAATAGAAAAGATTGCTACTATTAATTTTCAATAGCTTGCTGATATGATAAATCCTAAAAAAGTATATGAAATTTATGAATTAGATATTTCATCAATTTTGACTACACAAGTTGCAGCAATTTCAAAAAAAATCAATACCATAGGAATAAATTTTATAATAGGAACTGAGATCTTACGTGATCAAAATTTAAATAAAGATAATAATATGTAAGGGATTGAACATATTAATGTAATTGGAAGACAAGATAATCCATATTTAAATACATATAATCATGGATGGAAGAATCATCCAAATTTTAATTGGTCAAATATTATGGGTGGTAGTAATTAATGGAATAATGGGAAAAATAATCAAGGAGTAATTGAAGCATTACTCAACAACCTACTATAAAACTCATTAAGATTGTAAAAAAGGTTCGAAACAAAAATTAATATTCAAAATCATTAATTATGTACTCTATAAATTAAAAGAAAAATAGAACTCTAAAAATAGTTCTAAAAAGAAAAGAAAAGAAAAAATAATTAAATTAAAGGATGAGTACATTAAAAAATTAGTATTAGTTGAAGTGATGTCCCATAATCAAAATTAGAAGAATTATTACTTCATCTTTTAATAAATAACAACCAGAGCTACCTAATTTCTTTTATTAATATTAATAGCAGCAAAATAAAACTATCGATCAAAACATCAATATATATTTGTATTCATCTAAAAAAATCTTACATAATACTCTGGATCTATACAATCGTCACACATCTATCCAATCCTGAGTACAAAAGAATATCTAAAATAAAAGGAACCTAAACCTAAAGGAAACATAACGAACCACACACTTATGATCCTTTGCCCTGACCTGAAATCATTAAACCATATATAATGAGCTAAAAAGCCCAACAGGTCACCAAAACTTACAATTGAATTCAAAGCACAGTAAAGAAATAATATGCATATCAGAGATCAAATCATAGTAGTAGCATTCATATGATCATTGGCATAAACAATAAAATTTATATGTAGTTGTAGTAAAATCTATAAACATTAAAATATTATGGTACAAAATCCAGTAAAAATAGTACATAAGTATGAGTATCAAATTTATAAAGCAATCATTGTATATGTAATACCAATCAGTAAGGAAATAAGATAAAACTCGAATCAAAACATTAATAAAGAATGTTGAAATCAAATTAATATAGTAAAATCATATATGAATATACACATATTATCTAGTTATTTTATATCATTATTAAATCAATATCTTAATCATATGCTCAATATATGCTGTATATAACATGCTCTATGAATATATCATATTTTTTTGTATCATTAAATCAGTAATAATGCTAATAATAAATAGATATAATAATATGAATAATTCCTCAATAACATTCATTTAAGTAGTCATACTTTTTTTAAGTAAAACCCACAAAGGGGCCTATGCGTTTATTAAAGAAAAGGGCACACTGTCCTCAAGGGGACCTCAAGCTCACAATTTCTCAAAAGAGCTACAAAAATAAAAAGAAATAAAAAACCTAAGAGCTCGAGTTCCCCACTATAGAATAATACAAAAATACCTAGGTACATTCTACGGTGCTCAAGGAAAAGCACCAAAAATAAAGGAGCAGACCAAAAAATAACAATAGGATCCAAGCTCCCATCCTCAGGATCAACCTTACACTCAACAACACCAGACAAATCCTGCAAAAAGACTGATAGACAAAATGGGCATAACAACAATATAATAAAAGTAGTGTAAAGATAGTCCATCCAATTAAACACTGAAGAAGAAAAGAAATAAAGAAAAAGAACATTAGGAGCTAAGCCATTCCCATTATACAACTCAAGCAAGACCACAGTAGGAAGGTAGCTACAACTGTCAATGACCAACAAATAATCCAACTAAAGAAATAAAAATAACTTACATCTAGACAAGTGGGAGCAGGCATCAAAGCATCTAGCCAGATAAATAGACAGTCATAAACAACTAGAAAACCCATGCCAACCCAGGCAATAGTACAAAATAATAAAGGAAGTAATATAGTAACCAGCAATAACACATCCACATAAAGCCAATCTAAATCAACACCAACCCCATGCATACACAAAGATAATAAGCACAGAGAAAAGCCACAAACCAGGTAATGACAACCCCAACCCGTAGCCAAGCAAAAACCCAGCCAGCAGGAATCCAAGAGAGTACGACCAACATAGAAATAAGAAACCCAGTCCATCATCGGCCCTATCGGGCTCCAAGGCAGCAAGGATGAATAATCATAACACCCAACTAAATGAATTGACAACCAAAGACAACCAGGTAAGCCATACCAACCCAGGAAATAATTCAAAACAGTGAAAGAAGAAATAGAGTAACCAGTATAAACACCTCCACCTGTAATTTGCCAAACCAAATCAACAATAACAACCCCAAGCAAATAGAAGCATAACAGTCGAACAACTAGCCATAACCCAGGTACATCCAACCCTAATCCACAACCAAGCAAAAACCCAGACAGCAGAAAGTCGGAGAATGAAAGCCAGCATAGAACCAAAAAAACTAGTTTAGTAACAACTCAAACATGCACCAAGGCAGCAAGACCATATACCAAAAGAAGCTCTAGGAGAACCAACACCAATCAAAACAACATAAAAGGAGCCCATCGTCAAGAAACAAGATAATAAAATAAATACTACCCAAGTAACCAAAAGACCAAAACCTAGTAAAACAAAAAATCATACAAGTCCCCCCACAAATAGACAGTAGAAAATAGAGGAATCAGGAAGGGACTAGGCCAAAATAAGAGATAAGATAACTATCCAGACATAAACTCAATAGCAAAAAGCACCAACACCCCACGCAGAGCAACCAAAAAGTAGCAACCAACCAAAAAAAGACCTTAAATTCTAACATAGGGTAAACCAATAGCATCAAGTCTAAGAAGCCCTTTCAGAGCCACCAAAATGTTATACCATATAAAATGAGAAAAACACTCTAAACCATACCCCCAATTAGTAAACCAGGTTGCACAAATATTACCATCTTTAAAAATTTGATAGAATTAATAATTTAAGAAGATCAATAGATTCTTAATCTCCCTCACCTGATAAAATAGACCAGGATTGCACCCCAATCATAACAAGAATTTAAGAATTGGAAATTCAAATCAGAATTAACTTTAATAAAAATATTAGTTAAGTTAAGAGGAATACATAATTTTGAACCATAAAGAATAGCCAAGGTAGTAGCATATAGCACATCACCATTCTGTAAAGGACCAGCAAAGGCTATAATAAGACTGCCATCACTGTCTCTGGTAGTCCCACAACAGCCCATGAAAGTGTCAATTTTAGCACCATCCATATTCAGCTTAAATAAATTCATGGGGGGTTTGATCCAATATATAATTATAGAATCTTTGGCAATATGATCACCCTCCCAAATGAGACCTAAAGCTGGGCCAACAAAAGCATAATTTTTAAAATTATTTAAAGTGAGCAGTTTAATAGAGACAAGAGCCAAAATCTTATTTTTAACATTTTGGACAACCTTATAATGATTCATACGAACACCATTAAAGAGAGAGTTACTCCTTTCCAACCATAAATACCATAAAATGAGATATGCCCGTTAGACTTAATGAACCAAGCATTAAGCATAGAATTAAGGGATAAATGAGCATTAAAATAATTCAATTGAAACATGTCATTAAAATAAACCTAAGTTTTAATAACTACATGTTCGAAAATAAAAATATGATGCATATTGTCCATATGATAACAACATTGGCACTTGGAAGGAAAAATAAAACCTCTTTTGATGAGATTATCATCAGTAGGAATGAATTTATACAAGATTCTCAAAACAAAAGCAACCACAGTGGAAGGGATACTTTTATACCAAATCATAGAGAAAGTATTCTATATATTCTTCCTAGATCTAAAGGCATGCAAGCATTCTTTAAATGAAAAATAGCATCTTTAGACAAACCACTTAAGATAATATCATTAGAAGAACTTTTGATAGGCAAATTTAGAATTTGATGAATAATAAAGTCAGGGATAACATTAGAAAGTTTCTCATAGTCCCAACAATCATGAGTAAAGAAGGAATTAGCCTTAATAGCTACAATGGAAGAGGAATTCATAATAGAATAAATAGACTATTTACCCAACCAACGATCTTGCCAAAAGAAAACATTACTTTTACCAAGCCCCCAAGAAATGAAAGGCTCAACAGCCCATTTAACCTTGCAAAGTCTCTACCACACTTTAAATTCACCTTGATTAAAATAACAAGTAGTAGGATGCTTACCAACACAGTATTTAACAAACATAAAATTATCCCAAAGGGTCACTTTAGCACAAAAATTATACCATAATTTTAAAAAAAAGTCATAAGCCAGGTCATTCATACTTTTACAGCCTAACCCCTTTCAGCCAAAACACCACAACATTTATTCCAAGTTGCCTAGGTAATTTTGGAGTTACTAGAAGTACCTTTCCAAAAAATATCATTAACAAGTTTATGAACTCAATTGCAAATTTCTTGAGTTAGCAACAAAGTTTAAAAAATATAAACTAGCAATGAGCAAAGAACACTTTTGACAAGAGTTAATCTACCACCAAAGCTCAAAAAATTAGAATCCCACTACAAAAGCTTATTCTGAATAGAGGTAATATGATCATAAAAAGAAATATTTTCTTTCTACCTCTTAAAAAAGGAACTCCAATATACTTAATGGGTAGATGACTATGCATAAAACTAATTAAATCTTTAATTGAGAGAATATGATCGTTGGAAGCTTTCTTGGAAGCAATAAAATAGCTTTTGTTTTTATTAAAAGATAAGCCACTAACCATTTAAAATTTATAGAAAAAATCTATAAGTTTAAGAATCCTGTTAACAGAGGCATTAGTAAAGACAATAAAATCATCAGTAAAACATAGATGAGAGATAGGCAAATCACCTAATGTTCTAAAATAAAGACTCGGAGCATTCTCAAAAAGATTGGTAAGGCCTCTAGATAAGAATTCAACAACAATAATGAAAATAGCATGAGAAATAGGGTTACCCTGTCTTAAAGCATGAAAGGATTTAAAATAACCATTACTAGTCCCATTAACAATAATAGAAAAGTTGACACCTTTAATACAATTTCTAATAAGCTTAGTAAAAACCACATTAAAACAAAAAAGATGCAAAATATTAAAAATAAAGTTCCAAGCAATATTTTCATAAGCCTTGGCAATATCCAACTTCAAAATCAAATTTCCCCCTCTCACACTAATATCCAGGTCTTGGTAAAATTCTTGAGCCAACAAAATATTATCAGCAATGTCCCTCCCTTTCATAAATCCCATTTGAGAAGGGGATATAATTCTAGGTAAAATAGAAGTTAACTAATTCATGAGAATTTTAGAAATTAATTTGTTAAAAAAGGTACAAAGACTAATAGGCCTAAAATTATTCGAAGTACTAATAGAGTTATTTTTTAGAATAAGCACAATAAAAATAGAAGTAAAAAACTTAGGGATAAAATTACCAGCAAAGAAACCCAAAATAGCATAAAAAGGTCATTAATAATAATGTGCCACAACTTTTGAAAAAAATGAGTGGTAAAATAATCAGGCCCAGCCACAAAATCACTATTCATACCTAAAAGAATCTCTTTAACTTCCTCAAAAGAATGAGGTTTAGAAAGAAACTCATTCTCCTCTTGGGATATAAGGCTAGGAATAAAGGAAGGGTTATCTAAGAGATACGAACTAAAATTCTTATTGATGCGATTTTGAAAATGCTGCACCATGCTAAATTAGTAATTTCCATAGTATTTTTAGTGACAGAACCATCCTCTCGAAGAATTTTATGAATACAATTCTTAGCTCTTTTCCTCTTGGCCAAGGCTGAAAGTGCTCTGATACCACTTAAAAGTACTTTGATACCACTTGAAATTTTATTAGTGATGTTAAGCCCTTATGAACTAGCCCAAGGCTAACCAAGAGGGGGGTGTATTGGTAATTTAAAAAATATTTCAATAAAAACACAAACTCAAAATAAACCAAAATTCTTCACAAAGAAATTTAATGTGCAAAAAATAAATGTTGAAAAAGTAGTAATAAAGAACACAAAAATTTATAGTGGTTAAGTCAACTTGACCTACGTCCACTCCCCGGGGGCGCACTCCAATTATTGCACTAAACTCAGGGAGTCTCCTTTTGCTCCCATAGCAAGGCAGAGAAGACTTTATAAACCTCCTTTCCACCAACTCCGATGAGGCAGAGAACCCGACTCCTTTTGCTTCCTCTTGAAGTAGGTAGAGAACCTTGATCGATTGCTGAAGTGGACCTCTCTCGAACCTCCAAGAATAAGGGGCGACGATCAGAGAAGATGATTTGGATCCTTAATTGGAGCAACCTTTATGAAACCCCTCACCAACTCCCCCTAATAAGATCCTCTCTCTCCCTCTCTCTCTCTCTCTCTCTCTCTCCCCCCCCCTCTCTCTCTCTCTCTCTCCTCTAGGCTCTCTCAGGTCAAGACAGTAGTTAAAGATGATCTCTTGGGTAGAGCAAGAGGTCTTAAATAGAAGAGCTTTGGAATTGCTCTTAATTGCAACAAACTAACATTATCAACCAAGATAACATAAATATTGTCCTGTATGATCAGTACAAATTAAGCTCAATCAGCCAGGATGATTTGGGATGATCAGAAAGTTTTTTGTTCATATTGTCCAGGATGATAGAATATCATCTTGTATAATTAGTACAATTCATTGAATATTATCCAGCACATCACCTTAAATGGATGTCTAGATGGTGGAAAAATAACCTAATCATACAAGCTGATCTTACAATCATCCCGGACGATTAGTTTAATTCAGTGCATATCATTCAGAGCATCGCCCTGAATAAAAATTCGCTAATTTTTTATCATTCAGAAACAAATAAGGTTTTTGAACTAATTTTCCTAGTCGATCCTACGATCATCCAGGATGATATGATCGAGCAATCAAATCTTAATTGCTTTCCTTAATTGCTAGATTAATTTAGGCATAATTATAGTATATCATCCAGGATGATGTTAAAAAATAAAAGTTACCTAAATAGATCTGGCAGCTGATTCTTTTTTATTTGAGCCTATCATCCCAACTGATTTGAATATCATCCAGGATGATGCACTTACTGATGGCTATCTTAATCAGAACTGGATTGTCATGAGCATCTGCTATCCAGGTACCACATGCTCTTACAAGGCCTTTTGTGAGAGTAATCCTACAAAATCATCAAACGTTAGATTTAGGGAACTAAATATATTTGGGTCCCTTCTTATAGAAAAAAGAATGCAATGCATGTATGTTATGCTATGAATCATACAATTTGGGTCTCCACACCTAATGTGTACTATAGTGAATAGAGCAAGTGTGTGAGATGTGTCCTAACATGCCACATGAAAAACATCTAACACCAAGAAAAGGGTTTATTAATCTACTCGGGTGGTGATGCTTCCTTGTAAAATTACGTGATGCATGCAATATTGATTTATTATTTTCAAAAGCTTTGATATTCTCTAATTTCTTAAACTTTCATTTTAACTCAACATGAGATGACTTCAAAGAATCATGTGCATCAGATAATTTAATATGTTTTTTATTTAATGTATCAAACTCATCAAGTAGTTACATGTGATTGCTATCGATTGTAGAGTGATCTTTATATAAAATTTCATGACCTTTTTGTAAATTTAAAAACTCTAATTTCAAACTAGCATGTGATTTCTTAAGTTTCTTCTATGATGATGAATTTTCTCAAAAATTTTAAGTAATTGATCATAGGTTGGTTCGCATACATCTTCTTAGTCAGATTGACCTAGATGATCTCCCATTAAGCATAGGTTTGTTGTTTCTTCTTCAGCTTCAATCTCAGATGAGTCAGATGTAGAATCTACCCAGAATGCCTTTTGGTTATGCTTCTTATCCTTAGCTTTTCTGAACTTAGGTTTATCCTTACCCTTCTCCTTACTCTGGTGCTCCTTAAGTGTAGGACAATTAGCTTTGACATGTTCAGGCTTCCTGCATTTATAGCAAATAAGATCAGAAGAACTTTTAAAGGTTTTGCTATGCTTACCTTTTTTCCAATTCTTATGATACTTATTCTTCTTCATTAGAAAAATTTTGAATTACCTAGTGATGAAGGAAAAAACATCTCTTTCAGATTCAAAATAATCAGTGTCCGTGTTGTTAGCCTTCAGTGCCACAATTTTCTCTTTGTTTTTCTCATTTGCATCAAGATTTCTTTGATTCACCCTTTGGTCATAAGCAATGAGTGATTCAAGTAAGTTATCAATAGAATAAGTATTCAACTCTTTAGATTCAATAATTGTAGTGATCTTAGCATTAAAGGAAGAAGGCAAACATCTCAAAATTATTATTAGTAACACATGGGAACCATATTAGTAGAGATATTATTAAGCATCTTAAATACACATTGATCAAGTTATTATTAGTAACCATTGAATAATATCAGAAAATGAAATAATATTTTGATTAATAGTACTATCAGGCCTTTGCTCATCCACATATTGACCTTCAATATGCAATTAAGAGATAGAATTTTCTTCCCGATCATAATTAGTTTCAAAAGTAGGAAGTTCCTTGTAAATTAAAGCACATTGTATCGATTTGTCTGCAGCATCCTGCTCCTTAGCAACAGGACCCTCAATCACTTGAGGAATATTATTCACAATAGTTTCATGTAAATAAGAAACATTTCCCTCAACCATTAAATTAGGAACCTGTTTATCAACATCAACCGAATGACCACCATTTCCATACATAACTTTGGTTGTTGAAACCTTATCCTTACAGAGATGAGGATGCCACCTAAAACACTTATTAACCTCATGACTATGCATCTTAAAACGAGAACAAAAAATGGGTAGGTTTCAATTTCCACCTTTTGGAAATACCAATTCAATTATGAACTTATCTAAATATCAATCAAGTGTTTCTTAGAAACATCGACTCAACTAAAACACGAGCCACCGAAGGCCTAGAGATAGAAGCAGTGGCTTGGTTGGTTTATATTGGCCTACCAAAGATTAAAGCCAAACCAAATAATATATGAGAGTTAAAAAATGAATGTGTAAATTTGGGAATGAGATCCACAGAAGCACTATAGGAGATTCCTCAGGCACATCAAAATTTGGAGTCCATTTAAGTAATCTCATTTGATAAGCTTGTATATAATACAATCTCCTTGAGAAAATGCAACTGTAATCAAAATTATATTTTTAGAATTTAACCAAATTGCCAAATTTTGTATAAAATAATATTTTGAAGCTTTAGTTGAACTAAATCACTATTTATAGACATCAAAATAAATTTTTTAGCAGGAAAAAATTATTATATTTTCAAAATCACCTAGTGAAAAATCTTAAATAAATACTCAAAACATTCATAATTTCAATTTTTAAAATATATAAAAAATTACACAATAAAAGTTTTACCAATACAAAATTATCATATTAGTTTACTTACACTCCCCTAGTTGATTTAAGCATATGAGTATTTTAGGAAGATGACTACATCATATACCAATTTTTTATAAAGTACTCTTTTTTTATTTCTTTTTTTTTATTTGCTTGTTTTCCATGAGTTTCTTTTTTCAAACATACTTGAGTACCACATTAATGATTTTAAATATTGAATTAGCTTCTTCCTTCAGGAAACCCTAAATTGAATTATTGCAAGGATTGTGATAAGCTCACTAAATCCATAATGGGGTTTTTAATATTTTTCAAAATTTAATCTACACACTCCTTTTTCCCAATCTTAATTATTCAATCTTGAAGCCATTATTTAATGTTTAAGTTTTTAGTATTTGAAGTTCAAGATGACATGTTTACTTAGATGCTTTGTTTAGTTAAGTGTTATGCTTTTCAAATTTAGAATTATTATCCTTTTTTATTCAATTTTGCACCTAGGGTTTGTATTATTCTTATTTTTAAATAATTTTTTAGTTTGGCTAATTTAGCTAACCACCATATATTATTGTTATTCAAAGATTACTTTTAAAATATCTAATTATTCCTTTACTCCTTCGTCAAAGCTCTAAATAACCCTAGGTTTTAGGTTTATGCACAACAATAGTATATATAATGTAAAAAGAAATGAAGAGAAGGGATTTTCAAATATGTGTGAAAACCTGAAGGATACCCATAGGTTTATTTGGTCCTCTGAAGCTTCGGCCGATGATTTAATTTGACCAATTGGATTAAAGGCGTGAACACCAATTCTTGGATTTGATAACATCATGAAGCCCTTAGTCATTGACTATCTTTTATGTTGGGCAAACTAGAAAGGGAAAGTTGAAAGTTCCTGAAGCTTGCCCACTTTTTGGAGACTCTCTCTTAAAGTATTGCACTAAATTGTAGTGACTCCCTTAAAGTTTTTCTCTCACAACAGGGTGGAGAAGCCTATGTAGATGCTGTTTCACCACCCTAGTATGATAGAGAATCGTTACTCTTTTACAGGAAGAGAACCACAACTATATTTTCACTTTCTAAATGATGATCAGAGAACCACAACTCTATTTTCACCCTCCAGGTGATGGTTAGAGAACCATAATCTTTGTTGAAGAACTTCTTGTCTAGAGCCATAGAGAATCAAGGTAGAGTTTTATAGATACTAGGCTAGATTCATGCTTGGAGCAACCTTGTGAATCCCCTGACAACTTCTCCCTCACAAAATCTCCCTCTCTTCTCTCGCAAAGATTTCCTTCTCTCCCCTAAGGCTCTCTCTTCTGAAGTCTCAATAACCAAAGATATTCTAATGGAAGTATTACAAAACCTTAAGTAGTGTGCTTTAAGAAACCCTAATTTCTAAGAGTTACATATTCTGTTTGTACAGCATGATAGATGTATTATACCAAACAATCAGTGTAATTTAGACTCATCTAGAAAGTTTGTGTAGATGAATTATTCAACCTTTATAAAATTTAATTCATTACAATTAAAATATTGTATAATATGAATATTAATAATTTCTTCATTTCATTTAGGATGACTCTTAGGACACCCAAATTTGTATGCTATTGATCATCCAGTACTATAGACATCATACAGTACGATCAATATAAAAATTAATGATTTTGATTGGTACAATCTCTGGAATGACCAATTTTGTATATTGTCAATCATATTAAATGAACTATATCTTATAATATGATTGATCACAATAATTATACATGATTTGATTGCCTGATATCAAGGGGTTAATTAAGAAAGATTTTAATCAAGACAAACGGTACAAACCAAATCATACTATATGATCAGCATATAATTAGTATCTTCTTAACTTCTAGCAGCTAGGGATTTGATAGAGTACAATAAATCGTATAATAAAAAATAGGGTCATACATTATAAAGAAAAAAATCATACGGTATAATGTATAAAAAAAACTCTCTCAAAAACATTTTTCTCTCTCCCTTTGTGTGCTTGGAAGGTTACTCAATAAAGAAATTCACCTAATTATATAATATCATTCAAGAAAGGAAAAAAATATAGAATAAATTAAAAATTGACTGTAACCCTAGTCTACCTAGTCTTTAGTTGATTAGAATTGTAACTGAACAGTGGACTGATTTCCTGAAATGTTTTTTTTTGAAGAAATGCATCACAATTGCATTAAGCAAAAAAGAGGCTAATTACAATTGTTAAGAAGAAAAAGGATCACATTCCTCCTTGATTGAATTCAATAACAAGGGATGAATGTTATTAAAAGAAAAGCTATCAAAAAAGAAGAAACTATTTAAAGCCATAGTAGCACATAAATTGGCTACCTTATTACATCTTCTATGAACATGTTGAAAAACCACTTTATGAAAGACATTGAAGAAGAAGAGCTCCTCATACGGCCAGCTATCCACAATCCACTTATTCTTTTTGAAAGAATATTGTATGAAAGTAATAATATTGAGGTTGTCACTCTCAATAATCACCCCTTTGTACTCAAGCATCCAACTCCTAATGTATTCCCTAACCGAGAATACATCCTCCAACTCGAGTTTAGCAATGTCCCAATGGACTTTATTTTTCCCAAAAGCAAGAATAAACCATCCCTTATGATCTCTGAAGATGCCACCGATTCCAGCATAGTTAGAACTAAGCAATGACGCATCTAAGTTGATGTTCATCCAGTCTTTCAGAGGGGGGCACCAAGACTCACGAGACTCCCTAAGGAGATTAGTACCCCAGTTGGAAAGATGTGAACTAGCTTTAGTAATGGCCAAAGACAAAGCATTTGAAGCTACCACAGAATATGGCAAAGCAGCTTTACCATGTTTCACATCATTCCTATTCTTCCAATATAGATAAACAATAGTGCAAAAGATTTTAACAATACCAGGATTTCGAGAGGTTAGCCTTCTTAGCTCCTGCAAACAGTAGTCTAGTGATTGGAAAACTAGAATGGAAATGCCCCACTCAAGCATTTGATTAATAACTTCAACCACATATTTGCATTGGACCATAATGTGTTCATAACTCTCAACTGCATTACAACCTCTAGCACAAGAATTATCCACAGCAATCCTGCGGTAATTAAGAAACAGGATTGTAGGAATTGCAGATCTCCCAAGCCTCCACCAGAATATCTCCACTTTCTTGTTAAGTTTGAGTTTATAAAGACACTTATAATAACCCTCATCATCCATATTGAATTTACAATTCAACATATACTCAAAAGACAGAGTAGACACTGACTTACCCGAGCACATGCTCAGCAACTCCATCCGGTCCTCCAAACTGAAATCTGTCTGGATTTGACTGATCAACAGGATAAGATCAGGATGGAAAACATCCTGAAGCAAAGCATAGTTCCATTAGCCTTCATTCAATAACAATTGGTGTACATACATTCCTTCTAAAGAAACACAATCCACAAATGTTGGCCACCAGTTAATGCACTTGTATAATAACCAGATCTCATTCAGCACATTGATCTTATCCCCACTACCAATCTTCCATCTGGTTATGTTCTTCAGCTGTCTCCCCGATCAAGAAGAATATTCCATGCATTTGACGTTACCTTATTGTGTGTACCAGTCATTATCTCATCCCCATATTTGTGCTTGATAGTTCTACGGAAAAGTGTCTATGGTTTCTGAAAAAAATTCCAAGCCAATTTTGATCTCAAAGAACTAATCCTCATAACAGGAGATTGAAGTCCCATTCCACCCATACTTCTCAGTTTGCACAACTCTCCCCAAGCCACATAATGCATACTATGGTTTCCACCAGGTTTATGCCAAATGAAACTTCTACTAAGTTTTTCCAACTCATACAAAACTTTTTTAGGAACCAAAGAATGAGTTACTAAAAAGTTTGGCATAGACAACAAAGAGCTAGTAATGAGAGTAATCTTACCTCCCAACGGTAATGACTTCTTACCCCATGCATTGAGCCTATCCATGACGTTGCTCAACACTTCTTGAAAATCAGCCATCTTTAATCTATTAAGGGACATCTTAATCCCTAGGTAGCTCATCTCCTTAACAATTTTGTAACCAAACAATCTGGCAATCTTCTTCTTTATTGGATATCCAACCACCTTGCCCAAGAGAATATGAGATTTACTGACATTGATCCTTTGGCCTGTCCATTTGCAAAAGTCTTCAACAATAGCCTTCAAAGATTTAGCAAAAACCATGGAGACATGAGAGAAGATTAACACATCATCTGCATAGAGAAGATGTGTAATCCTAGGGCCTCTAGGAGAGGCTCTAATACCGAGATCCTGTCCCCTCTGCTCTAGAGAATTAGAAACCAACTGGAAGCACATGATGAAGAGATATGGAGAGAGTGGGCATCCTTGATGGAAGCCACTTTGAGCATCAATCCAATCATAATTCTTCCCATTAATAATGATGGAAAATCTCACATCGACTACACATTCCATGAGAAGGTTTGAGAACATAGAAGGAAATCCATACCAATTAAGAATTTGATCAAGTGCAGGCCACCCCATGCTGTCATAAGCCTGCTCCATATCTAGTTTCAAAGCCATCAATCCCTTCTTATTCTTGGAGATTTTGAACTTGTGAAAGATCTCCTGAGCCAACAAACAATGCTCAGAGATAGACCACCCCGGAAGAAATTCCATTTGCTCTTCAGTGATCATTTTGGAAATACATATCTTCAATCTGTTAACTAAAATAGTAGCTTCAATTTTATAATTAGTCTGGCATAAACTAATCGGCCTATAGTTAGATGGAGTCAAAGGGTTTTTGATTTTAGCAATCAAAACTATAAGAGTATCCTTCCAATTCCTACTCATATGACCAGAGTTTAGGAAATCATTAATAGCCTACCACAATGCTTTCCAAACAATATTCCAACAGCACTTATAAAAAGAGGAAGTGACTCCATCCATACCTGGAGATCTGTTATTTCCTTGTTGAAAAACCGAAACATGCAGCTCGGCCACAGTGAACTCAGAACTCAAAGCAGCTACATCTTCCTGGTTCAGTTTCTGGTTCTCAGCAGCCACCGGCCAACCTGATAGCTCATACATTCTAGATTGCCGCTTAGCTTCAAAATACTATATAAAAACCTTCTCAATTTGATCATCTTCCTCTTGTATGTTGTTATGCACATCTTTAATTTGAACCACCCTATTCCCATTTCTTCTAGCTGTGTCAAAGTTGTGAAACAACTTTGAATTAATGTCTCCTTCCTCATGTCATCTAGCTTTTTCCCTTTGATTCCACCAAGTAGATAAACGCCTCAAAGTCACATTAAGCTCATGAACTTTTCTTCTTAGCAATATAAGATCCTCACCATTCCAACCTTCTCCCATAGCTACTTTGTTTTGAATTTCAAGTATTTCCCTTTTTAGATTTTTCTTAAGCTCATTCAAATCTTTGCACTTATTTTTACTCCAAAAAAATAATGCTTTCAACGTTCTTTTAAGCTTCCTCTGAAGGATAACACTTTTATCACCAAAATCATTCTTCTTCCAAGAATGATACACAATGCTTCTAGCCATTGGATAGGATCTCCATGTATCCTCAAATTTAATATTCTTCATCTTGGAACGCATCCTCTCATCCAATTTGAAGACAATTGGACTATGATCTGATGCCACTCTTGCTAAATGCCTAGTAAGAGCTGAAGGAAGCTTATGAAGAGCAACCAAGTTCACCAAGCACCTATCCAATCTTTCCCAAATCTGAGAGGCTCCTTCCTTGTTTTTGCACCAAGAAAACCTTGGTCCAATACCTCTCACATCATGGAAATCTGAGTTTGTCATAAAATGCTTCATATCTCTCGGCCCTTTGGAAAATAAGAACCTCTTACCTCCTCTCTTCTCCTCCTTGTTCAAGATACAATTGAAATCCCCACCAATGATAGAAGGAATAGAATCCTTCATACCCTCTTCAAGCTATCTCCAAAGATCCTCCCTTTCCTTGCAATACTGGCTCCCATAGACCGTGGCAACCTTCCAGGATCCCAAGCTAGGAACTAAGAGGTCCCCAATAATTAATTGGGAAGAAGTCTCCTTCACCACAAATGACACAATCTTCTTATTCCACAACACCAACACACCACCTGAAAGACCAATAGCTGGGACATTGAAAAATTCCCAATCATTCCCAATAAGGTAATCAACCTCCCTCCTATCAATGTTAGTCCTCATGGTCTCCAAGAGCCCAATAAAATAAACGTCCTACTCTCTAACAATCTCCTTCAGATACAAGGAGGCCTCCCTCTTCCTAGCCCCCCTGAAATTCCAAAATAACAGAGTAGACATTACACCCTTGCTGGGGATCCCTCCCCATTCATGGAACTCACCCTTCCATCCCTTCTCTTATTCTTGTGTCCTGTTTCAAGTGGTCCCAAAGATTTTAACTCTTTGGAAAGTTTAATCTTATTACCCCTACTGTAAACAGCCATACCAATATTCATTATACATGGATCATTTATATCCATTCCTATATCTCCAACACCATCAGCCTCCTCAATGTAGGGGGTAACCATGTCTTTCAGCTTATCAGTCTCCTCTGTGTTGTCCACAAGTTCTTCTCTGATATCATCAAGCAGAGCAGCATATTTGTTAGTAACAAAAATTGTTTGCATCTTATCTTCCACTGCTTTCTTCTGACCAGGCATTTTATCAAACACCATACCAGGAATACCTTCAGCACCTTCAATCTTCTTCTCAACTTGAATTACTTTCTGCACAAAGCTCTTCTGATTTTTATTCCCCATATTCTTTGTCCTGGTACCTTTATATTCATTCACTTATCTTCCAACACCTTTATCCTTAATAAAATGTTTATTCTAGAATTGAACATGTATCCACGGGCCGTATTCTGACTCATCACAGCGGGATTTGCTTCAGGAATTATCTTCATTGCTTCATCTTTATCAGCAGCTGGTTTACTAATATTCTGATCTGTAATCCCCTGAACAACACCATCAGGACATTCAACCTTATCATGTCCCGCTCGACCATAGTGATAACAAAGCAGATCAACCTTCTCATACTCCACCTGTTGAAAAAATCTTCCAGCGGATCCTTCTACCCAAAGTCCATTTAGCAGCTTTTTCTCCAAATTAATTTTAACACAGAATCGAGTGAATTCCTGCTTCCCCCATCGAAATGTATTTCCATCTATATACATCGGTATACCAAAACGAGATGCTATTCTTGCTATATTATCCTCATCCCAGTAGTATAACGACAAACAAGGGAATCTGATCCAAATAGGATCGGATATCCCCTTAAAGGAATAAGGATCGAAAAAAGAGGACCACCTATCCATACCGATAATATAGCCACCGACATACCACGGTCCACCATTGAGAATTTCCTCCACAAACTCCTCCGTCTTGAAAGAACAAAGAATCCAGTTCATGCCAATTGATGTTAAATGGAATCCGCCATACTTGCTCCATTGCCTTCTCAGTTCTATACTACAAATTGGGAATGACACATTATTACCCAAAACTTTAATTACAACAGAATTTCTCAGAACTTATTTATTTTTTCTTCCATATCCGAATTCAACCTAACCACAATCCTATCTTCCGATGATTCAACTTGTTCCCTACCAAAATCGATCTTGATGTGTTTCGGCTTTGTCCAGGCTTCAATAACCTCCTTCATATTTTCCTATTTATTGAGATCTTCCACCACGATTCCGCCATTCATAGACTCCTTTCTAGAATTCTTTCCAAGATCAAGATTATCTTCCCACTTTTGAACATTCACAAGTTTCAGATCATTATCCCCACACCAATCCTCATTCGTCTCAGAGGTTCCAGAAAAGCTATAATCATTCAAGAATCCATCACCCGATTTTGAAGAATCAAGAATGTGTGTACCTGGCATCATAGGATCCACAATCCTCCTAGCAGCTGCATTATCCACAATCGCTTTCTTTCCCTTGCCTTCAACCACAGGATGATGAGTCGGAGGTCTCACCCCTTCTCTAATAATCACCCCATTCGCGCCGCTACCAAAGGTTCGTAGAGGGCCCGGAGGTCACAAAGCAGCCATGACATTAGCAGAGAACTCCGATGATCATCCGGCGACTGCTCCACCAGCTTCATAAAAATAGGAGAATGTATTAACGAACACAATAATATTTGTTATTATCAAAATCATAGTGCTTAGATCGGGTTTGCAATAATCTCTCCCCATTTTTATAAAGGTAAACATTATTTTTTTTTTTAGATTTTTAAAAACTTTATTTTATCTAAACTGCCCCTTAGATGATAACCAACTATAAGAAAAAGGATGCAATTTTTTTTTAATTTAATATACAAATAATAACAATCAACACAATACTACTCCCCCTTTTGACATCATAAAAAGAAGGCAAAACATGAAAAAATAGAACAAAAATATGTATGAAACATAAGCATGAATACAACATAAAAGAAAGAAGATAAACACAAGAAGTAGTAGCATAAAAAATATGACAAAAATAATAAGAAGACAAAATCAAATTTTTGTTTAATCGATTTGCTCTAGTAAATGATAAATTTATCTTATTATTAGAAGAAATCAACAAGAAATGAATTGACCCACTGAAATTCAAAAAGGTTAGAAAATTTGTTATTTTAAACTCTAGCTTGGATTCCTTACAGTAAAAATCCTTTTTAAATAAAAATAAAAATCATAAAAGAAATTAGATAAAAAAAGTGATATTTTCAAACTTCGTGTCAAAAAAGTATCTAACAGAATAATATTGCAAACTAATCAATCAAAAATCTTGAATTTCAAATTCAATTGTAGGAAATATCAATTGGCACAGTGAGTCTTCAAATATTTTAAGGATTATAAAGAAAGGCAAGTTATCTCATAGTGGGCTCATTTTGTGTCTCTTTATCAGCTTTTGGCGCAAATTGCACATCTTTTGATTTTTGATTTACTTCATGCATCTTGTAATTATTAGGTGATTATTGCAAATCTTTTTAAGTTTTAGGCTCATTTTGTACCTCTTTTCATTTTACATGCTTGCTTCCTTTCTTAATCTTAAAAAAATTTCTAGTTTTTTTATTATCTTCCAAATATGAGAGAGGATAAACTCACTCTCTTACATAAGAAAGAGTAAGTAATAAAATTTATTTCTATCCATATGATAAATTTAAATAACTTGATTAAGAAAACTTAAAAGAGATTTAAAGACTTGGAATATTTTTTATATGAGATAGATTACTGTAGGAAGATAGAATACATTTCTAGTTAAAATTCCAATTCTTAATTTGAAATGGATTTTGATTACAAAAGAAAGTACACCATTAAAGGAGTTAGAGGAAGAGAAATAATCATCAATGTTTCTTCCTTTAATTATTTTAAAGGAGTCAATCACTACTTACATGTTTCTAAATAAAAATAAGGTAAAAGTGTCATTTAAAAACAAAATAATATCAGAAGTGAGTAGTGATCTAATTCTTAAAATACTGAACAAAATTAACAAAAATCAAAATTATACAACGAGAACACATAAATAGAAACAAACATAAAAAAAAAAATTAGAAACATATTGATCAAAAATAGAATGCATCAATTTCATGTATGAATGTCTATCACGCTTAATATGGTTCTTAAGGTGCTAAAGGTTTCAAAGGCTAGTGGTTTTGTAAAGAAATCAACAAGTTGATTTTCAGTGGATACATGGTGTAGCCCTATGTCTCTTTTGTTAATATAGTCCCTAATGAAATGATGCCTTATAACTATCTATTTTATCCTAGAGTGTTGGAGTATATTTTTTGAAATGCATATGTCACTAGTGTTATCACATAAGATTTGAATGGTACCTACAGGTAATCCTAAATCCAATATTTATTTCTTTATCCAAAGAACTTGGGTCACACAACTTCCTAAGGCTATTTATTAAGCTTCAACAATGGATAGGGAAACTGAGTTTTATTTTCTACTTGACAAGGAGGCTAAGGACTGTCCTCTGAATTAACATTTTCTAGAAGTGCTTTTACCATAAACTCTATATCTTGCAAATTAAGTTTGAATTAGAATATCCTATGATTTTAAAGGAAGTGATATGCCTAGGATATTAGATTCCTAAGTTTTGGGTTCCTAAGAGATATCTAAGATTTTTCTTTAAAGAAGTCAAGCGGGACTCTTTTGGATCTGCCTGAAATCTTACATAAAGATAAACACTAAACATAATATTAGGTCTCCTAGCAGTCAAGTAAAGAAGTGATCCAATTATTCCTTTATATTTCTTCTTATCAGTAGATTTTCCATTTGAATCCTTATATAACTGAATAGTGGAACTCACGAAAGTGTTTCTTAGCTTGGCTTTATCCATTTCAAATTTCTTAATAATATCTTTAATGTATTTTGACTAATTAAGAAAAATTTTATCATCCATCTGCCTTATACTAAATTTGAGAAAGTAGGTTAGTTCAAACATTATACTTATTTTAAACTCCTTACTTATTATTTTTAAAAATTTATCATATAGGTTTTTATTAGAAGATCCAAATAGAATATCATCAGTATAAATTTAGACAAAAAATAGTTCATCTCCTACCTTTTTAAGAAATAAGGTGGTGTCTATGCTCCCCTTAATAAATGTTCTCTCTAGTAGGTATAAGCTTAGTCTTTCATACCATGCTTTGGGTGCTTATTTTTGTCCGTATATTGCCTTTTTAATTAGAACACATGATTAGGAAATTGTGAATTCTTAAAGTTTATAAGTATTTTAATAAACACATCTTCTTTTATTACCCAATTCAGAAAGGCACTTTTGATTTCCATTTGGTATAGTTTAAATCTCTTAAGGCACAGAAAGGCTAGTAACACCCTAATGACTTTCAATCTAGCTATAGGGGCAAAGTCTCTTAAAAGTTAATCCTTTCTATCTATTATAACTCTTAGCCACTAATCTTGCTTTATTTCTAACTACAACACCAGAATCATTCATTTATTTTTTTAGTTCCAACCACACTTTGGTCCTTAAGACTTTCAATAAGTTCCTAAACATAATTCCTTACAAATTGATTTTTTTTTCTTATATGCCTATGATCCAAAATTTAGCAGATAAGGCTTCATTTAGGTTGATGGGTTCAGTTATTAAGATAAAGGTAAAGTGGTTTACCTTTTTTCTAAGTCCATGCCTAGTTCAAACACCTTCAAATTTGTCTCATAAGACTAATTCTTTAGGATGACTTAAAGAATATTTCAATTCTCTAGGCAATGAATTTTTAGGTTCTACCTTTTCCTATAAATTTACAGATTCTACTTCTTGGGTAATTTCTACAACTACTTATTCTTCTACCCTAGACCCTCTAGAATTATTATATTCATCAAATATAATATGAGTGGTCTCCTCTACTACCAGTGTTCTTTTATCAAAAAATCTAAAGGATTTTCCAACATTTTAGTACCCTAGGAATACTCCTTCATTAGATTTGGGGTCAAATTTTCATACTAGAGATTTCCCATTATTTGAAATGAACACTTTACATTGAAAGACATGAAGGTGAGAGATATTGCGTTTTCTACCCTTAAGATTTTAAAGGGTTTCTTATTCAGCTTGGATCTAACATTAACCTTATTCAGAATATAATAGGATGTATTCACTACTTCTACCCAGAAGTATTTAAGAAGTGAGTATTCAACTAATATGGCTCTTATGACTTCTACTAGGTTCATGTTCTTTCTTTCAGAAACCCCATTCTGTTGAGGGGTTCTAGGAGCTAAAAAAATTATGACCTATCTCTTTATCCTTACAGTATGATTCAAATATCTCATTCTCAAATTCTCCACCATGATCACTGTGAATTGTCAGAATTTCATAACCTAGCTTCCTATAAATCCAAGTGGATAATGATATATATTTCTTTAATGATTCACTTTTATGAGATAGGAATCTAACCCAGGTAAACCTCGAGTAATCATCAACAATCAAATACCCAAAGGCTTTCCCTCCTAGGCTTACAGTGCTAAGAGATCAAAAAAGATCCACGTGAAGTACTTCTAAAGGTTTGCTAATGTTAATGTCCTTAATTGAGTGGAAGGAGAATTTGACTTACTTTTTTAACAAATAAGTATCACACATGTGGTCCTTAGTGAACTCAAGTTTTGGTATGCCTCTCATTAAGTCTTTTTGTGTGATTTTCTAAGGTTTTTCATGCTTGCATGACATAATCTCCTATGTCATAACTAGTATTCATGAACAATAGTTTTTAAGTAAAAAAGAAGCACCAAGTTCAACACAATTTAAATCTAATATGTAAACATGTTTAATTATATTTAAGCTAACCATGAAGCTGGTAGACAAAAATATAATAATAAATCCTTTACCACATAGCTAACTTATGCTAAGAAGGTTATATTTTAAGTCATCTACCAATAAAACATTTTTTATAATGAAATTTTTTAGAGTTTCCAATTATACTTGATCCCACCACTCTCCTAGTCTTGTTATCTCCATGTGTCATGTTTCCTCCTGCCCTTGCCTCTAGAAAAATGATTTGATATGCATCTCTAGTCATGTGCGTTAACATCTATTGACTACATACCACATGCTCTCATGAGGCTTTCTGTGAGAGCATCCCTATAAAATCATCAGTTGTTAGGTTTGGCAACCAAAAAGTGTTTGGGTTCCACCTTATGGAATGTGGGATAAAATGCTTATATGCTATGCTGTCAATTATACAATTTTAGTTTCCACACCAAATATGTTCTATAATGGATAGTGCAAATGTAGGAGATGTGTCCTAGCTCATAGAAGAAACATCTAACTCCAAGAAAATGGTTTACTAATTTATATGGGTTATGGTGCCTCTTCTTAGGTTTAAATGCATGTTGTGATGGTGTGTTATGAACTGTGTAAGTGTTGGAGGCATTTTGTTTTCTTTGTAAGCTTTTTGTTGAACATGTAAAGATTTATTTTTAGTTTCAAGAATTGAGTTTTTAATTTTCAATGCATGCTTACTTCCATCTAGTTTTCATGCATTAGTTTTTATTTCCTTGAATTGATTTTCTAATTCAATATGCAATATTTTCAATGAATCATGTTTAGCAGTTAAGCCAAGATGCATCTTATTTAAAGAGTCAAATTCATCTAATAAAACAAAATAATTATTATCCAAAGTGGAATGATCTTTTCTGAGGTATTTCTTGCTCTTCCGACAAAAATGTAAAGTCAGATTTAAGGCTTGTATGTGCTTTCTTGAGCTTCCTATATGCAGTATGAATTTTTTCAAAAACTTCAAATAATTCATTATAGGAAAGCTCACATACCTCCTCTTGATCATGATGATTAAGATGATTATCTGCCATTAAACATAGGTTGGTTACATCCTCTTCTACTTTAGTTTTAGATGAGTCTGAAGTAGAGTCTACCTATAAGGCCTTTTGAATCCTTTACTTGCCTTTTTTGAGTTTAGCTTTTTCTTCACATTTCTCATTACTCAGGTAAGCTTTAAGACTTAAGCAATTAGACTTTAACTCCATTAGTTTTTGACATTCATAAAAGATAATATCATAGGAAGCTTAAGACTTTTTATCATTTTTATATTTACTCCACTAATAATGGCGCTTTACTTTTTCTTTAGAAATCTTTTGAACTCCTTGTTCATCAGGGTGATATTTTCATCTTCTTCATCAGAAGAATTGTCTGAATCATTTTCCTTTAAGGCTACAGTTTTCTCTTTCCTCTTTTCACTTGCATCTAGTTATCTTTGACTCACTCCTTGCTCGTAGGCAATGAGTGACCCAAGTAAGTTATCTATAAAATAAATATTCAGATCCTCGGCTTCAATAATAATTGTTATTTTTGTATCATAAGAACTAGGTTGACAATTTAGAATTTTAGTAACCTTTTCAAAATTTGTGAGTTCTCTACCCAATGCATTCATTGAAGTGATGATTTACGTAAACCAAGTATACATTTCAAATATGATTTTTGTTAGATTTCGTGCAAAAGAGTTCATAATAATGGAGCCGAATATTTAATATAGATTGTTTTACTTTAATTATTCCTTCGTAGGATATATAGAGTCTATCCTTGATTTCTTTTCCAGTAGTGCAAGTAAATATACGTATGTAATCGTCAGATTTCAAATCATAAAAGAAATATTTATGCATTTAACATTAAGTTGGATTAAATCTCTATCTTTTAAACTCCATTTAGAAAAATGTAATTTAGTTTTCATGCCATTAACTAATGTGAAGATATAATATCCTTCCTGAACTAGCATCCATATATAATAATCAATTGATTACGAAAAAGTAGACATACAAAATTTCCAAAAATTAAAAGGAATATTATTAAATAAAGGTGGTCGTGTGATTGAATATCCTTTCTTAGTATTACAATTTCTAAAGCTAGCTATTGATCATTTTTCAAAAGTTATTTAAAACTTAATTTTTGAATCCCGCTCAGATACCACTTGAAAGTTCATGAAGGTTGTTAAAACTTTAAGAACTAGCCCGATGCTAACTAAGAGAGGGGGTGCATTGGATATTTAAAAAATTCTTTAGGAAAAAGAAATTCTTTGAAAACTTTTCAAACCCACACACGATAATCAACACATTATATACGTAAATAACTAAATTTCATAATAATGAAATAAATTAGATTTTTTAACCACACATATAATTGTAGAACTAACCAGAATGAACTCATATAATTATGTTCGTTCACTGGACCTGCATCCACTACTTAGAGACTCCCTCTCATAGTAGTGACTCTCCTTTTGCTCTCACAACAAGGTGGATAAGCCTGTACAAATGCTGTTTCACCACCCTGGTGCTACAGAGAACTGTAATTCTTTTATAAGTAGTGAACCTTAACTCTATTTTCACTCTCCAGGTGATGGCTAGAGAACCAAAACTCTTATTTCACCCTCCAAGTGATTGTCAAAGAACCACAACTCTATTTTCACCTTTTAGGTGATGGTTAGAGAAGTATGATCTTTTTTAAAGAACTTCTTATTTGGAACCACAGAGAATACATGTGGAGGCTTGTAGATATTAGGTCAGATTCTTACTTGGAGAAAACTTGTGAATCCCTCACAACTTCTCCTTCACAAAATCTCCTCTCTTCTCTCACAAAGCTCTCCTTCTTCTCCCCCTCAAGGCTCTCTCTCTCTCTCTTGAAGCCTCAACATCCAATGATATTCTAATGGAAGTATTAGTAAAACTTAAGTAGTGGGCTTTAAGAAACCCTAATTTCCAAGAGTTCCATCTTCTATTCGTATAGTATAATACATGTATTATACCATACAATTAGTGTAATTTAACTCGTCCAACAAGTTCATGTAGATGAACTATTAAACCTTTATAACATTATGTACATTACAATCAAAACATTGTATGGTACAAACTATAAAAATTTCTTCTATTTGTCTGGGATGCGATGACAAATTTCATACACTGTTAATCGTATTGTACGATCTATATTGTACAGTATGATCGATCATAATAATTATCCATAATTTGATTGCTTGATATTGAGGGAAATTAAGATTGATTTTAATTAGGACATATAATATAAACTAAATTTTACTATACGATCTACACTTAATTAGTATTTTTTTTAACTTTTGGCGGCTATGATTTTGATAGAGCACAACAAATCATACAATATGAAATAATGTTGTATAATATGAAGCTAAAATCATATAGTATGATGTACTAAAAAAACTCTATCAAAAATATTTTTCTCTCCCCCTGTGTGTTTGGAAGGTTACTCAACAAAGATATCAACCCAATTATATGGTACTCCTAAAGAAAGGAAAAATACATAACAAATAAAAAACTGACTGCAACTATAGTCTACCCAGTCTTGAGCTGATAAAAAATGCAAATGAATGGTGGATTAATTTCCTAAAATATTACTACACACAAAACAAAGCAAAATATCATAGAAATGAGAGAAAATAGTAATAGACACTAAAATATTTGTTATCATCAAAATCATAATGCTTGGATTAGGTTTTCAACAAAAGTGCCATCCCCAACCTCCCCTCGTGGAGAGGGCGCGCCAGAAGGCTGCCAAATTTTTGAGGAGAACATAAAAATATCTCTTAAAATTATATCAAATAACCTATTCAATAGGTCACATGCAATAAGGATCATCAAACACCCATTCTATGACAAAAAAATGGCCCGTAGCCCTTGATTGTTGTTTATCTTTTCGGTTGGGCAGATTAGAAAGGGAGGGAATGATTAAGGTGTATGTCAAAATTATTTGTTGGTTATGGTCTACATTAAAATCTCATTTTCCTAATGATGATACTGTGGAGTTTCTCCTATTTTTTGGTAAATCTGATGAGTCTAGAAAATAATTTCTTTTATCTAAGGCAAATTCAAGTTATTATTGACAACTTCAATTCTTCTAACGAGATTGATGAATGTGTTTTTAAATTCACGTATAAGGGTCGGTTGGTAAACGATATTGTAATAACTATGGAGCATATTTCTTCACTGTCAAGTCAAAGTCATCAATTAGATCTATAACTCTACTTATATGATCGGATACAAGGCAATATCCTTATTAGAATACTGAAATTACACTTGAATATAAATCATGCATGTGCTCAGACAAATGAGTTAAAGTTATATAAACAAATGAGTAAGAATGCTATGGAGGATTAATGCTGATTAATATAAAATTTTATTTTCAAACTAAACATATCATGTACTCCAAAACTAAACATAACATGTACTCCAATCATCACATATGATTCCTAAATCCAATGGTCTGAGAATATTGTACGGGTTAAATATTCAAGTCTTATCCTCATCCATAAAAGGATTGGAATTGACTTGACTTAAATCATAAAATGCCTCCAAAATACAAGTGACTTTAACGTCACACGGATAATGGTTGTTTTGACAGAAAATCTCAACTGGAAGGATCAAATCTTAAAACTAAGAAAAATATGATTTCTTAAAATGAAATATATCACTTAAAAAATACTTAAAAGTAAAACGTAACACCTAATGCAACCATTTATTAGGGGCAATAAATTTAAAATTAACCTTGGCTTTTAAAGAACAAATGTTGAGTCGGGTGTATCGCTAAGATTCATCATTAAATATTCTTTTGCCAGCAGGGCGTGGCACATGCCCTCTAATCAGGTGATTTTGCCACAAAATGAAGCCATTATATTACAATAACTATAAAGCATGTATGTTCCCTAATGACGTCAAACCCTTGAGTAATAAATCACAAGGTATATTCAATAGACATGATTCCCTCTATCAATTAAGGTGGATTAAGATCTATCCCCTTAGATAAACACTAACCTAGGTCTACAAGGTATTCCTAAACTAAGTAACCCATAGATGTCGATTAGGTACCTTATGTTAACATGGGTCGACTATTTCCATTAACTAAGTAGACCAGGGACTATGATAGCCTTGGATGATGAAATTATGGGATCTTGATCAGGCTTATCTTCATTCCCCCATTATTAGTTTTAAGTTTATGCTGATAAACTTTAAGTTTTAAATTGTAAAACTCAAATCCTAAAATTATTGCTATTATACACTAAATTTGTGACCTATGCAACCTTTTTAACAACTAGCTTTAGTTGAAAGTTATCTCTTGTTATCAAGAGGGGTAATTAACTATAGGGGCTTGCGTCTATAAGAAAAAAAAAACTCAGATCATAAATCCCTCATAAAATATTGGCATAATCTCTAGATATTGTCTTATCTAAAATCCAATATGCCTTTGAAAATTCACCTAGAACCTAAGCTCGTTAAAACTCTCCGCCATAAAAAGCAAGAAAAGACACGATGTTCAGAGATGTTAGAGAAGCACAAGAATTTTTTGGTTCCCACATATTTTTAGCAACTTCGATGGCGATTTGGTTTCTCTTTCCACCTTTGGCTAGTTCTACTTAAACTATAATAGCAATAAAAGTATTAATATTTTAATAAATTAATTAAAATTAAGGTTTTTATATAATGCAGTGAGATAAAGATTATATATATATATATATATATATATATATATAATTTTAATCTATCTAGTCAATGCACTTTGTAAGTGTATGGTGATGTATCAATTTTTGATTACTAACCATTTCCTTTTGAATGTCCGTATAGGTTATTAGACCTATTACAATTATTACAATGCTAACTAAGAGGGATGGTGAATTGGTAAATTTAAAAAACGCTTGGTAAATTATAGAAAATCTTTCTTATGATTTTAACACGATGAAAATTTATCAAAAAAAAACTTTTTGACCACAAAATTAAAAGTGAAAAAAGTTAAAAATGCAATAAAAACTAAAAATAAAAGAACACAGAAATTTGTAGTGGTTCGATCCAACTAGAACTATGTCCACTCTCTAAAGACTCCCTCTTCAGGTATTATACTATTTCAAAGTGACCTACTTTTTCTCCTACGACAAGGCAGAGAAGCCCTTACAATTAACCTCTCTTCCACCAATCCCCAGTACAGCAGAGTATTGTCATCCTTTTACGCCCTTCTAGTGTCGGTAGAGAACTGTCATCCTTTCACACCCTCCGGGTGTCGGTAAAGAATAATCATCCTTTTATACTCACTTGGTGTTAGCAGAGAACTAGATTTCTCCAAAGTTCTTCTCTCAAGCATCTTCAAAGAAGTAAGGAAGAGATTTGATAAACATACAAATAGATCCTCACCTTTGGGCAACCTTATGAACCCTTCACAAATTCCACTTGCAAGATCTCTTAATCCATACTCTCAAACACTCTTCTAAAGCCCTCTCACACTTTCTCTCAAAGAAGATATGAAGAAACATTCATGACAGTTAGTTTTTTAGGACCTTATATATGAAAGACTTGAAAAACCATCTAGAAACTAAAAATTTAAATTTGAATATCTATGATTATATAGTATGATTGCAATCATACGTACAATTAGTTCAAAACTTGCTTATATGATCCTGTACAAACTAGTTTCGTTCTCTGGCAGTCGTATGTATGAACTGCTATCATACAATATATTCAATTCAAAATTGTATAAGATCATCCAGTATGATTCTATACAAACTAATTTCATAAATTGGATAACATACCCCATATCATACAGTATGAATTATTTTAACAAAATCATGCTTCATTCGATATGAAAATGGATGAGTCCATTTTGTAATCAGGAGGTTTGTCTGTATTAACATGAGATCGTATAGTATAAATAGTTCAAATAATTTTCCTGTTTATATGGACTAAATGATACACACTCATTTAATACTCTGGACGTCATTTATACAAACTAAGATCGTACAATACGAACAGTTTAAAATTATTTTTGAGTTATTTTGGGATGAACTGGTATGTAGCTATTTTGTACTTTAGACATCGTCTGTATAAAGGTAACTTCATATAGTATGAACAGTACTTAGAAAATATTCCAGGCATGATTCGATTAACTGCTTTTAGGAGGAACACTTAGGTCAAATTGTCCCGTATGATACAAAATCATACATTATGATTAATTTTTAAAACAAAATTACACTTCCTAATGTGTATATGTATGAGTACCCAATATTAATAACATTTTTTTAGACTCAAGAAAAATACAAAAAAGTATAGACTTCAAATACAATAACCCCTAATCTAATCTGTCTTGAAGTCATTAACAGTCTGGGGTATAATTTTGTTGAAACATTAGTACACACAAATAATGAAAGAAATATTTCTAATATATGTTAGGAGAAATAGTAATCAATCCAATAAGATTTTAGAATCATTAAAAACACACATAATATAAAAACATAGTTATGAAAACTAAGTTGCAATAATCTCTCACTTTTTTATGATGAAAAAATAATAATTATTTGAGTTAACATATAAATCAAATTTTCTTCTTAGTTCCCTCTAAATGAGTAACCAATTTAAATCAAGAGGTTTTCAAAAAAATAAAAATGAAATAAACCTAAAAAAATAAAAATAAAATAACTACTAAAAACATGAACATGAAAATAAAACTAACACAATACAACACATACAAACACACAACACACATATACACATTTAAACAACACATGTATACAATTTCAAACAACACACATGCACACATTCAAACAACACACATACACACAGTCAAACAATATTATGACTCTCCCTTTTGATAAAAATAAAATGGAAAGAAACCCTTGAAATGAAAAGTTTTTATAGATAAACCAAAAGAGTTGAAGAAGAAAAAGATTTTAAACCAATTACAAATACAATATTAACTTCGTAATACTTACAAGAAAATTTTCAAAATTTTAAATAAAAGAATAACTAAGATAAGAAAAATCAACAAGGTTTCTTGTTCATGCTAGACAAATTAAATAAAAATTGATTATTCCAAAAACGACAAAAAAAGATAAATTAGTTTTAATTTCAATAGTGAATATGATTGTTAATAAGATGTATTTTGATTAGAGATATAATGATAAAGGAAAGAACACTATAAATGTTTTCAATTAAGGACATTGCACATCTATTCAAATATTTATGACACACTTTATGCGTCTTTTCTATTTGGGCTAATTTTGTGTCTCTTTTCACTTTGCGAACCATTGCGCATCTTTTCTATTTTTTCAAACTTTGTGCATTTATTTTTTATTTACTTTTTGAGTCTATCCAAAATCAGTAATCTAAATTAAAATTCAATTAATAAAAAAAATAAACATATTGAAAAAAAAATAATAACAAGACATCAATCTTACAATAATTATAGCTTAGATATATTTGTCTATAAGAACATGAAATTGATCTCCTTATCTACATCTAGTCATAATTTAATTTTAGTTTTTGAAAGATTAAATTTTGTAAGGAAATTGATTTGTAGAGCAAAGTAATTGAGAACCCATTCCAATGATCAACCACAAAAGATTTTTCCATTAAAAACATAAACATTTCAAGAAATAAAATTTAATACAAGTGAACAAAATATTCCATCATTTCTTTGATTATCAAGGAGCACATACAAACCAAAATTTCCTTAAGGATAATAACACTCTATTTTTTTAGAGAGAGAAGCTCCCAGGTGAATTTCTAGAGAGAGAAGGCTTATTTTTGAATTTTTTCTTTTCACAGGTTCTCCACGGATGGCAGCATTGATGACGGCTGGTCATTGGATGGATGATCGTCGGCCTTCTTCCCCAAGATCATGGCCTCCGTTCGACCATCTGGTACCAATTGTATCTCTGGAAAGAATAATAATAATCTTATGATCAGAGAGGGCGCAAGACCTCTGGTTCGTCAAGAAGTGGTGGTTGAAGGAAAAGGCAAGAGGGTGTCGACTGGTCATGCTGCGGGAGGTGCCAAAGATCCTGCAAAGGTGAATGTGATTTCAGGATGTTATAATCATGAGGCGACTTCATTTGTTGGTTTGGTTTTGAAGGTAAATAAGTTGTGAATCTGAGATTATGGATTAGACTTTTGATGATAGCAAACATTCATATTTTTTTACGACTGCCTTGCATACTAAATTTTTAGGTCCACAAGATAGAGCGTAACTCAAAACCAGCTCAAGATTGCTTAGATTTAGTTTGAGTCAGTCTGTAATGTTTTCCTTTTCTTGAGTCAATTATAAAAGTGATTCCAGATGCTAAGTAACCTTGCACACACACACTTGACGGATTTCTGTGTTTTTCTATTTTTAGTACATCGGCCTGGATGATGTTCATATCAGCCAAGACGATCCGAATAAAAACAAAAGCCCTAATTAGGGCATCCTGGTTAAGGAAGCCGTTATTAAGCACATTATCCTGGATGATCCCTGTATTGGCCAGGATAATAAGTTCAAATCAGAAAGAATCAACTGCCAGATCTATTTAGGTAAAATTTATTTTTGGACATCAGCCAGGACGATCCATTACATTGTCCTGGATGATACATTATAATTATGCCTAAATTAATATGGTAATTATGAAAAGTAATTAAGGCAGATTGCATGATCACATTGACCGGGCTGATCGCAGGATTGGTCGAGACGATGGCATGGATGACTGACATCAGCCTACTTTAATTCAGGATGATGTCTAAGATAATTTGGCTTAAATTTGAACTAATCGGCCATGATGATATGATATCATCCTGGATGATGTGAATAAAATTTCTTCTGATTGTCCCATGTCGTCCAGGCTGATTGAACTTAATTTGTACTGATCGTAATGGAAGATAGAAATATCATCCAGGATGATAATGTCAGTTCTTGAAATTCTATTTAAAGGACCCAAATTTTCTCATGCAAAAGCACCTTTAGCTGTTGTCTTGACCTGAGAGAGCCAAGAGGAGAGGGAGAGAGAGGGAGAGAGAGGGAGGAAGTTGTGAGGGGGATTTTATGAGAGGGATTCACAAAGGTTGCTCCAAGCAAGGTTCCAAAGAATCTTCTCCAGTCTTCATCCTTCATCCTTGGGGGTTTCAGGGAGGTCTTCTTCAGTAATTAGTCGAGGTTCTCTACCTACTTCAGCAGGAAGCAAAAGGAGTTGGGTTCTCTGCCTGCTTTAGGAGGAAGCAAAAGGAGTTGGGTTCTCTGGTTCGCAAAAAGGAGTTTTGTAAGGGCTTCTCTTCGTTGATGTGGGAGCAAAAGGAGAATCATTTAGTTAGTGCAATACTCGAAGGGTGCCTCCAAGGAGTGGACGTAGGTCAAGGTTTGACTGAACCACTATAAATCCGGTGTGATCCTTCTTTGTTTTATTTCCACATTTATTTTTTTTCACGTTGATTTCTTTGTGGTGATATTGGTTTAGTTTTAAGTTTTGTGCTTTTATTGTAAGAAATTTTTTTAAAATACCAATTCCCCCCCCCCCCCTCTTGATTAGCCTCGGGATAGTTCTTAAGGGCTTAACTTCTCTAATGAACTTTCAAGTGGTATCAGAGCAGGATTCATAAAAACTAAGTTTGAAGAATTTTTTAATTTTGATCCATGGCTAACAACAAAAATCATAACATTGCGGAAGGGTATTCTATTATCCAACCACTTTTGTTTGATAATATCTTGTCTGATTTTTGGAAAACTCGCATGTCTACGTTTTTACAATCAATTAATTATCGCATGTGGATGATTGTTAGGTATGGTTATACACCTCTGACTGGTAAACTTAATAATGTTACAATTCCTGTTCATTTCTCTAAATGGACTCATGATGATAGGGATTTAGCTCAACTTAATGCAAAGTGATTGAACTGCTTTTTCTGTGCTTTAAAATCTAAAGATTACATGCATGTTTCAACTTGCACAACTGGTAAAGAGATTTAGGATAAATTGTGTATCACTTATGAAGGTGAGAGGAAGAAGGAGAAAACTGTGGCACTTAAGGCAAACAATTCGGACACTGACTCATCCGGGTCTGAAAGAGATGATGTTGCCTTAATCACAATGCAATTTAAGAGCTTTCTAATAAAGAAGCACAAGAATCATCAGAAGTGGAATAAAGGTAAGGGTAACAAAAATTTCAATAATTCTAATAATATAATTTGTTTTGAATACATGAAGCCAGGACATGTTAAAATTGATTTCCCTACACTCAAGTCTCACCCAAGTAAGGAAAAGGGTGAGGAGAAACCCAAGTCCAAGAAGGACAAAAAGAGAATCCAAAAGGCATTCTGGGCGGATTCTGCATCAGACTCCTCTGAGACTGAACCTGAAGAGGAGACAATAAACTTATGCTTAATGGCAGACAATAATCTTGGTCAAAGTGACCAAGAAGAGGTTTGTGAACCAACTTATGATCAATTATTTGAAATTTGGGAGCACATGCATGCATCATATAAAAAATATCAAGAAAACTCATGCTAGTTTAAAATTAGAATTTTTGAATTTATAAAAAGAGCATGAAATTCTTCTTAAAGATCATTCTACAATTGATACTAATCACCTGGCTTTACTTGATGAGTTTAATGCATTAAACAAAAAACATGCTGATTTATCTGATGCTCATAATTCTTTAAAATCATCACATACCAATTTAGAAAAAGAATATAAAAAATTAGAAAGTCTAAAAGCTTTTAAAAATAAAAAACCTTCATTTCATACATCACATAAAGAGAATCACCATAAATTAGTGCATCATTTTCCTTGAATTAGATTTTTTTCATGTGCCATGCTAGGACATATAGCACACACTTGCACCATTCACCATAGTTCACATTGGGTATGGAGATCCAAGTTACATGATTCATAGTATGTATTGCATTCTACATTTCATAAGAAGGAACCCAATCATGTTTGGATTCCTAAATATGACATTCAATAATTTTGTAGGTAGGCTCTCACAAAAGGCCTCATGAGAGCATGTGGTACCTGGACAGCGGATGCTCTCGACATATGACTGGCGATGCCAATCAATTCATGTGACTCTTGGAGACAACACCACCAGGAAGGTGGTAGGATCAGATATAATATTTAATTCTAAGAACCTTTTGATTGAAAATATTTTTCTTATAGATGGACTGAAACACAACTTGCTCAGCATCAGTCAACTTTGCGACAATGGCTTCATCATTAAATTTTTGGCAAATTCATGCATTATCAGCTTAAATAATAACACTTTTTATAGGGAAAGCAGATCAACAATGTTTACATGCTTGATTTAAATAACATTGAATGTGCTGCTTCATTTTGCATAAAAACTGCTGTTGATGATCATGTTTGTGGCACAGGAGATTATGTCATACCAGTACGAAAACCCTTAGGAAAGTGACCCAAAAAGACCTAGTTTGAGGTGTCCCCAAGCTTAAGTTTTCAAAAGACCACCTTTGTGATGCCTGTCAATTAGGAAAGCAAGTCCACTCCACTTTTCACTCCATTAAGGATATTAGTACCTCTAGACCATTAGAAGTCCTTCTCATGGATTTTTTTGGACCCATTAGCACTGCCAGCTTGGGAGAGAAAGTCTATGGTTTTGTAATTGTCGATGACTACTCGAGGTTTACTTGGGTTAGATTTCTATCACACAAAAATGAGTCTTTTGATGAGTTTAGAGCCTTGTTCAGTTGGATTCAAAAAAAGCTAGGTTGTGAGATCTTGACCATCCATAGTGATCATGGGGGAGAGTTTGAAAATGATAGATTTGGAGTTTTTTGTGAGGACAAGGGGATTAGTCACAACTTCTCAGCTCCTAGGATCCCTCAGCAGAACGGGGTAGCTGAAAGGAAGAATCGGACCTTAGTGAAAGCCACTAGAGCCATGTCTGCTGAGTATTCACTTCCAAAATACTTTTGGGTTGAAGCAGTTAACACAGCTTGTTATGTGTTGAATAGGGTGAATGTTAGAGACAAATTAGATAAGACACCCTATGAGATCCTTAAGGGTAGGACACCCAATCTTTCCCAACTTCATGTCTTTAGTTGTAAGGTTTTCATTCACAACAATGGAAAGTCTCACTTTGGAAAATTTGAGCCAAAATCTTATGGAGTGTTCTTAGGATATTATAGTATTGGGAAGTCTTTTAGAGTGTTGAATAAGAGGACCTTGGTGGTGGAGGAAACTACTCATGTAGTGTTTGATGAGTCTGACCCTAGAAAGCTTAGAGATAAGGATGATGATGATGTTGGAGAAATTACCACTGGAGTAGAAAATTTAGAGAAGAGGGTAGAGCATCAGAACACTGAAGGAGTAGGAGAGGTTACCCAAGGAGTAGAAAATGTTAATCTGTAGGAAAGGGTTGAACCTTCACACACTTTGCCTAGAGTTTGGAGATACTCTTTGAGTCACCCTAAAGATCTAATCTTAAGAAACCCTTATGATGGAGTTAGGACTAGATATGGACTTAGAAAGGAAGTGAACCACTCTACCTTTATCTCAATGACTGAACCCACCAACATAAACTAAACTCTTTCTGATGAGTTTTGGATCTTAGCCATGCAGGAGGAGTTGAACGAATTTGTTAGAAATGTTGTTTGGGAGCTTGTAGAATGACCTAAGAAACAAAGTGTAGTTTGAACTAAGTGGGTCTTTAAGAATAATGTGAATGATTATGAAGTGGATTAGGAATAAGGCAAGATTAGTGGCTAAGGGGTATAACCAAATAGAAGGGATAGATTTTGAGGAGACTTTTGCCCCTGTAGCTAGATTGGAAGCCATTAGAGT
This sequence comes from Dendrobium catenatum, assembly GCF_001605985.2. Taxonomy (NCBI): domain Eukaryota; kingdom Viridiplantae; phylum Streptophyta; class Magnoliopsida; order Asparagales; family Orchidaceae; genus Dendrobium; species Dendrobium catenatum. Next base: position 174,581 of record NW_021319314.1, on the reverse strand, counting down.
GCTATTAGCCATTACTTGTTATAAGGGATTTAAGCTTTTCCGAATGGACGTTAAGAGTGCCTTTTTAAATAGGAAAATAAAAGAGGATGTGTTTGTAGAATAACCCCCAGGTTTTGAGAGTTCCCAATTTCCAAATCATGTTTTTAAATTAAAAAAGGCCTTATATGGATTAAAGCAGACACCTAGAGCTTGGTATGAGAGGCTTAGCACATTCTTACTAGAAAGGGAGTTTGTTATGGGGAGCGTAGACACCGCCCTTTTCCTGAGGAAAGTAGGAGATGATTTACTCATTGTTCAGATCTATGTCGATGATATATTTTTTGGATCTTCTAATAAAAGGTATGTGATGATTTTTCTAAAATAATGAGCAAAGAGTTTGAGATGAGTTTGATGGGAGAGTTTTCCTACTTTTAAAGTTTAGTATAAAATAAATAGATAAAGAAACCTTTCTGAATCAATCAAAATATATAAAGAACATCTTGAAGAAGTATGAAATGCACCAAGCCAAGCCAATTAATACTCCCATGTCCGCAGGAATTCAGTTGGACAAAGACCCAAATGGAAAATCAGTTGATCAAAAGAAGTACCGAGGGATAATTGGATCTCTACTTTACCTGATTGCTAGCTGATCCGATATAATGTTCAGTATTTGTCTTTGTGCTAGATTTCAAGCTGATCTTAAGGAATCCCACCTGATTGCAGTTAAGAGAATTCTTAGATACCTTTTAGGGACCCAAAACTTAGGAATCTGATACCCTAGGCACAACACTTCTTTTGAGATTATTGGATATTCTGAATCTGATTTTGCAGGATGTAAGGTGGATAGAAAAAGTACTTATGAAACTTATCATTTCATAGGACTGTCTTTAGTCTCCTGGTCTGGTAGAAAGAAAAACTTTGTTTCTCTTTCCACTGCTGAAGCCGAGTATATTGCTTTAGGAAGTTGTGTGGCCTAAGTCCTTTGGTTAAAACAGTAAGTATTGGATTTAGGATTACCTTTAAGCACCATCTCAATTCTTTGTGACAGCACTAGTGTCATCTGGATTTCTAAGAATTCTATCCAACATTCACGTACTAAACACATTGACAAAAGGCATCACTTTATTAGAGACCATGTGACTAAGTGACACATTGAGTTACACCATGTGGCGATTGAGAATCAATTGGCTGACATATTTACTAAACCACTACCCTTCAACACTTTCAGCACTTTAAAGGCTAGATTTGGTGTGATTGACATTAATTCATGAACTTGATCTCTACTGATTTTTTATCTATTATTTCCTGATTACTTTGCTTTATCTTTTGTTAGTTTTTTTTGTGTTTATTTTTTTTGTTCTCTTTGCTTTTGGTACTTTATTTTTTTGTATGCCTTAATTCGTTTTTTCTAAATCATCATTGAATTGATATTGTATGCCTTATTTTTGTCATTTTGAAAATTTGTAGTTAATGTTTTACATCTCTTAATCTGCTAAAGGGTAAAAACACCATTGATTGTGTCTCTTTGTCTAACCTATTTTGGTGGTGAAATTTTCTTTTCTAAACAAAAAAGTCTATCTCAAATTAACAACTGGATTTTGCAATTAAGATCTTTTCTACCTTGCTACAGTAATTTAGCTTATATTATAATAGTCAAAGTCTTTATGTTACTTTAAGATTTCTTGTTATCCTATCAATGCATCTCTCATATGATTTTTGATTCTGTTTTGTGGTTTGTTCTTCCCTATATTAGAGAGCGAGTTTTTTTTTCACCAATATCTGGAAGATATACTCATAATAAAGAATACTTATGAGTTTTTGGAAAAGAATCTAGCATGCAAAAATAATAAAAAAGTGGCCAATGATGCAAATAGCAAAAGATACGCAATGACGCCAAATAAAAAAAATACATAAAGTGTATCAAAAATCTAAAGATGTGCAAAGTGCATCATTCAATGGATAAGAGGCATAAAATGAGCCCATCAAAAGGCAAGCTATCTTCCTTTTGTTCTAACTCTTAAAACTTAGAAGATTTCATGTATCACTTGAGATTTTCAAGGACTTGATTTCAAATTTCACAATTGTAACAAACTACTTTGATATATTATTCTATAAGATATTTTTCTTAAACCAAGTCTTGATCGGGTCTCTTTTTCTTATCCAATTGATTTTTTTTTGAGTTAGGCCTTTTGATTTCAAAAAATGATTTTACCCTAAAAGAAGTACGAGCTTAGGGTTAACATGATTAGATATTTTACCATTTTTTGGATTTTTGAAGTTGTTAACTCATTAACTTACAAATTTTTAAAATCAATCACATGGGGACTATATCATGTTCATGCCTTGAGTTTTTTTAAAAAAATTTGTTTCTTTGCAAGTTTTTCTTTAGTTTGTTATTTTAGTTTCTATTTTATTTTTTTTTTGTTTTATTTTTTATTTCCTCCTCCTTTTTGTGATGTCAAAAGGGAGAGTAGTCTGATGTATCTTATAATTTGATTCTAGAACTTAGTGAACTATTTTTTTGTCACACTATTTTTATTAAAATGACATAAACTTCTTGAACTTTTTTGATTGTGTTTGTCATCTTCAAAAAGGGGGAGATTGTTGTGAATCTGCGATTATGGATTAGACTTTTGATGATAGCAAATATTCATATTTTTCTATGACTGCGTTGCCTATTAACTTTTCAGGTCCACAACATCGAGTGCAACTCAAGACCAGCTCAAGATTGGGTAGATTTAGTTTGAGTCAGTATGTAATATTTTCCTTTTCCTGAGTCAATTGTAAAAGTGGTTCCTGATGCTAAGTAACCTTGTACACACACACTTGAGGAATTTTCTATGTTTTTCTATTTTTAGTACGTTGGCCTGGACGATGTTCATATCAGCTAGGACGATCTAACTAAAAATTGAATCCCTAATTAGGGCATCTTGGTTAAGGTAGCCGTCATTAAGCACATCGTCCTAGATGATCATTATATTGGCCAAGACGATAAGCTCAAATCAGAAAGAATCATCTGCCAGATCTATTTGGGTAAAATTTATTTTTGGACATCGGCTAGGACGACCCATACATCATCTTGGACGATACGGCACAATCATGCCTAAATTAATCTGGTAATTACGTAAAGCAATTAAGGCTGATTGTACGATCACATCGGCTGGGCCAATTGTAGGATCGGCCAGGATGATGGCGTGGATGATTGACATCAGCCTACTTCAATTCAGGGTGATGTCCAGGACGATTTGACTCGGATTTGAACAAACCGGCCAGGACGATATGTTTTTGTCCTGGGCGATGCAAAATAAATTTCTTTTGATCCTCTCATGTCATCCAAGATAATTGAGCTTAATTTTTACTGATCGTACATGACAATAGAAATATCATCCTGGATGATAATGTCGGTTCCTGAAATTCTATTTAAAGGACACAAATTTTCTCATGCAAAAACACCTTTAGCTGTTGTCTTAACCTGAGAGAGCCAAGAGGAGAGAGAGAGAGGGAGAGAGAGGGAGGAACTTGTGAGGGGGAGTTTGTGAGAGAGATTCACAAAGGTTGCTCCAAGCAAGGTTTTAAGTCATCATCTCCAGTCTTCGTCCTTCATTTTTGGGGGTTTAAGGGAGGTCTTCTTCAACAATTGTCAAGATTCTCTGCCTGCTTTAGGAGGAAGCAAAAGGAGTTGGCTTCTCTGCCTGCTTCAGAAGGAAGCAAAAGGAGTTGGGTTCTCTGCCTCGCCGGGGTTGGCGGAAAGGAGTTTTGTGAGGGATTCTCCACATTGCTGTGGGAGAAAAAGGAGAGACACTTAGTGCAATACTCGGAGGGTGCCTCCGAGGAGTGGACGTAGGTCAAGGTTTGATCGAACCACTATAAATTTGGTGTGATCCTTCTTTATTTTATTTCTGCATTTATTTTTTTGTACGTTGATTTCTTTGTGGTGATATTGGTTTGGTTTTAAGTTTAGTGGTTTGATTGTAAGAAAATTTTTTAAAATACCAATTCGCCCCTCCTCTTGGTTAGCCTCGGGCTAGTTCTTAAGGGCTTAACATCCCTGACGAACTTTCAAAATAAGTTTGTGAAAAATCTTGATGAATGTGATGAATGTAATATAGCATCTGAAATTGATGCTTTGGAAAGTCAAGAACAAATTGAAGGGATTAATCTTGTGAAGAATCTTGAGATTGATGTAAAGAAGGACAACAATGATGAAAGGGATATAGATAGAAATGGTTTTGAAGGAGGAATTTATTGAAGCATGGAAGAAACCTCAGCATATCAAGATTTCATTCAATAGTGAACTTGCAGAAATGTCGGATGACAGGGTTACAGTCAAATTAAATGCTGAGAAGGAAGTTATGAATGCGCAAGTTCTGAAATACTCACTTGTTATCAATATTTTGGGAGATAAAATAACTTTTCCTATGTGTAGCCTGGAGTTGAGGAGGTAGTGGAATAAATTTGGCAGCTTTCACATGACTTTTCTTGGTATGAACTGGATATTATGTTCGTTCAAGTTTGAAGAAGCAATGCATGAAGTATTGAATGGTGTCCCTTGGTATGTGGGAGGATACATTGTTGGCATGGATAAATGGTCCCCTTTATTAAATCCGAACTCCTTTAAAGGTATTACTGCACCTATTTGGGTACGTCTCCCTTGTTTCCATTATACTGTTAGGATGAAGAGAATATTCCGAGAATTGCATCGCATGTAGGAGTACCAATTTATTTGGATGGAAATTCTTTTAAATGGGTAAAACGAGAATTTGCTCGAGTGTGTGTGAGATTAAATTTAGAAAATAGTCTTCCGAATGGCATATGGGTAGATGGAATAGTAGGAAGATTCATCCATAAATTAGAATATGAGAAAATTGATTTGTTATGTTATCATTGTGGTAAAGTGGGACATGATAAAAAGGATTGTTCTGATGTTGTGGTGCCTGCTCATAGCGACCAAATAGTGAATAAACAAGCAGTAGGAAGTGATCTGGTAGTACCGGCTAGAGGCAAAACTTATGGGAATAATAATGAATATGGACCATGGATTCACGTTCAATTTAAGAACAGAATGTTCAAAAATGGAAGGGTTGCTAGGGGTGGGAGACCTGGAAGATATGTGAAGGAGGTGAAAGATAAGATGTCTGAAGTCCCTGATGATGCTGTGCAGATTGAGGTTCAACATAAGGTGGCTGAATTGGTTACAAAGGTGGTGCAAATTGATCAACATACATTGGATATTGGCAGAAGTTTTGATAAAGGGAATGTTGATAGGGAGATTGAGATGGACATTGCTGTAGCTAATAAATTTGTTGCTCTGATTGAAGATATTGAAGAAGGAGAAGTTATGAATCATCCTTCTGTAGAGCAGATGCAGGGCATTATTGCTGCTGAAGAGATTTTGGATAAAATGGAGGCTACTGTTACTCTTAATAGCAGCTTGGTCAAGCTTAAATTGGCCAAGGAATTAAACTCGTTGGGGCCTTTAGAACTGAGAATAGAAAAAAAAAGGAGGGATGGTAAGGGAAATGTGTTAGGTGGGGACGGTTCCCCTTTGGTTGTTTAATGTCTTCCTTGGTCTTCTGGAATTGTAGGGGGGCCAGGAAGAAGGAAGCTTCTCTGTATCTTAGGGAGATTGTTAGGGATCATGATGTTTTTTTTATTGGGATGATGAAGACTAAGCTAACAAGTGTTGATAGAAGGGATGTTGATAGCCTTATTGGGAGGGATTGGGATTTCTTTCACCATTCAGCTGTGGGTACTTCTGGTGGAATTCTGGTTGTATGGAACAGGAAGGTGGCCACTTTTGTGGTGATAGAGAGTTCTTCTCAAGTGGTGGTTGGAGTTCTTTCTACACCATCTATGGAAGATTGGAAGGTGGCCACTGTATATGGGAGTAGATGTTGTAATGAGAGGAAAAATATTTAGAACATGCTAAAGAAGAGTATGTTGGGTACAGGCCCTTCCATTGTTGGGGGGGGGGGATATTTTAATTGCATTCTAAATAAGGAGGAGAAGAAAGGTGGAAAGAGTTTCCTCTTTTCTAGAGGTCCTAGAGAGATGAGGGATTTTATGACTAACTCTGATTTACTTGATGTAGGTTTTGTTGGACCAAGTTTCACTTGGTGTAACATTAAAGGAGCTTCAAGGATATGGGAAAGGCTTGATAGATGCTTGCTAAATTCTGCATCTTTACATTTGGTCCCTCCAGGGAAGGTGAGGCATCTTGCAAGGGTGGCATCAGATCATAGTCCAATTGTATTTAAATAGGAAGCTAAGCAGTTTAACAATACAAAGATCATCAAATTTGAGGACACTTGGAGTTCATACCCGGCTGCTTGGAATATTGTGTATAATTCTTGGAAGAAATTTGATTTTGGTGATGAGGTGGAGGTGCTCCATAGAAAGCTCCGAAGGATGTTGAGAGCTTTATTCTTCTAGAGTAAGAATAAATGCAAGGATTTGTGTAAGTTGAAGGAGGACTTGAAGAGGGATATTATGGAGTTATAGATTTAAGAAGCCATAGTTGAGGCTTTTTCTGTGGAAGATTTGCTTCTTCTTAGGAGCAAGGTACATGAACTTAATGTCACTATAGGAAGGCTTTCCACTTGGTGGAATCAAAGGGCTAAGGCAAGAGGCAAGAGGAGGGGGATACTAATTCTAAGTTTTGTCATAACTTTGCATCAGCTAGGAGAAATGCAAAGTGGGTGAGACAAATTAAAAATGTGAATAACCAATTGTTGGAGGAGGATGATCAGATTGAGCAGGTGTTTTTACAGTTCTTTGAGAAGAAATGGAAATATATAGAATGCAAAATGTCTGAGCGGCCTGTAATTTCAGATAAATAGAGGCTGGATGCTTCAGATAGGGATGCTTTGGCTGCTGAATTTTCCCTGGAGGAGTGTAAGGAGTCGGTGTTCCAAGAATGTAATAATAAGTCACCTGGTTTGGATGGGGTGACATCTTCCTTTTATAAATGTTATTGGAGCTTACTAAGGGAAACTACTTGGAATGCTATAAAAAATTTCTTTATTTATGGAGTTATGCACAAGGAATGAAAAGATAAGTTAATTTTATTAATCCCCAAAGTGAAGAACCCGATTTTGCCTTCCAATTATAGACCTATAAGCCTTTATCAAACCACTTATAAGATTGTTGCTACTATGCTAGTTAATAGACTAAAAAAATGCATGCCCAAGATGATATCGGAGGAACAGTTGGCTTTCATTCCAGATAGATCAATGTCAGAACATTGTATATTGGCTCAGGAGATCTTTAACAAGTTTAAAATCTCTAAGAATAAAAAAGGTATGATGGTTGTAATGGAGCAGGCTTACGATAGCATGGGATGGCAAACTTTGCATCAAATTCTTAATTGGTATGGTTTCCCCACTATTTTTTCTGATTTCCTCATGGAGTGTGGGGTGAATGCAAGGTTTTCAATTATTCTGAATGGGAAGAAGTCCAGATGGATCAATGCTCACAGTGGATTCCGACAAGGGTGTCCACTTTCACCATACTTGTTCATTATGTGCTCCCAACTTATTTCCAACGCAAATTGAGCAAAGGGGACAAGAGTTGGGTATTCAGGTTTCTCCTAGAGGACCGAGGATTACTCACTTTCTATATGTAGATGATGTGCTTGTATTTTCACAAGCAACCACTACTTTGGCAAGATTATTGAAGAACAATGTGGAGGAGTTCTGTAAGTGGACAGGTCAAAGTGTTAACATCAACATGTCCCAAATTATTTTTGGACAGGCTGTTAGGAGATCTCATAAGAAGAAGGTTGCCAAAATTCTTGGATATAAAATTATGAAGGAGTTGCATTATCTGGGTATTAAGATCTCTTTAAGGAGATTGGGTATGGCAGATTTTCATGATCTTTTGAGCCATGTGACGGATAGATTGAATGTGTGGAGGAAGAAATCTTTATCTTTGGGAAGAAGAATTACTCTCATAAAAACTTCATTACTATCTATGCCGAATTTTGTACTTACACATTCTCTGGTTCCTAAGAAAGTTTTGTATGAGCTGGAAAAAATGTGCAAGAGATTTATTTGGCACAAATTGGATGGGAGGAAGGGGTTGCACGATGTTGCATGGGATGAGATATGTAAACCAAGATGTGAAGGTGGACTGGGAGTGCAGTCTACTTTTATTAGAGGAGGTACTCTAAGGGAAAGGCTGGCATGAAATTGTATCCAGAATTTGGATTCGTTACTTCATAGAACTCTCATTGCTAAATATGGTGATGATATCATAAATGGAATTTGAAAAAAGGGTTCTTCTAGTGCTTGGAAAATCATGAAAGATGGAGGTAAACATCTTAAACACATTATCAAATGGAAGGTGGGAAGATGTAATAAAATTAATGTCTTAAGTGACATTTGGCTGCTGGACAAGAGTATTAATGCTTGGCCGACATTTGCTAGCTGTGATGCTTTGGAGGACATGACGGTTCAGCAGCTTATTTCCGAGGAAGGAAAGTGGGATGAAATGAAGCTACAGAGGTTCTTTCATGAAGAACTTATTATGTTAATAAGGCAAATACATATTGACTATATGTGGAAGGAGGATCAGATGGAGACCGTGATTGGCATATGATTATGTGATGAAAGGGAGATGTAAAGAAGATGATGGTGGTTTCTGTAATTGGCTTAAGAATTTAAAGCTCAACACGAAGGTGGAACTTTTTTGGTGGTGCCTTAGTAAGTTTGCTATTCCTACTAACCATTTTCTCAAATTTCAAAGGATTGTTGTTGATGACTCTTGTGCTAGAGGATGTCATGAGGTTGAGAATTATGAACACATTGTGGTTCATTGCAAATATCTTGTTGATGTTATTTCTAAAATTCGAGGATGGGGATTTTATGTTCCTATGTTTCAATTACTGGGTTGCTGTTTAGAGGAGCTGAGAAGAAGTTTGGTCCGAAATCTTGGCATGGCTAGAATATATTATGCTGCAATTTTTCTATCCTAGAAGAACCGAAATGTGGTGAAGCATGGGAAGGCTGCTATGTCTAGTTCCTTTGTGGCGGCAAATGTTATTTCTTTAGTCACATTGAAATATAGTCAATATCTAGATAGCTGGGGTGCTAATCTCCCTAGTGAGTCACATAGAACATGGTGCCCTCAACCGCTAGATTGGATCAAGATTAATGTGGATTCTTCATTGTTGAGCTCAAATTGGGCTAATATTGGGGGGGGGGGGGGTTAGAGATTCCAAAGGTAGACTTCTTCTTGCTTTTGGGAAGAATAAAGTATATTGGGATGTTGCTCAACTTGAGATGGAGGTGATCATAGCTATAAGAGAATTCATCCAAAGTTGGATGCTTGAAAGCAAGGGACTTATCATTGAGAGTGATAATATCAATGTGATTACATTCATTCAAGATTCTTTGAAGAAGGTAGATTGGCAGTTGGAGAATTGGCCAATCAAAGAGCTTTTCTTCCTAAATGATTTCAATAAAGTTATTTTTCATCATGTTAATAGGGAATGTAATAAAGTAGCTAATTTTTGTGCTACTTTGGCATTAGAAGGTAGTTTTACTTTTCATATTTTCTCTTTTGGTAACATTCCGTCCTCTTTGATAGTTTTAATCAAGGAGGAGTGTTACCCTTTGATCAATTGTAATTAGCCTTTTTCTCCTTTTAAATGCATATTTGCACTTAAAAAAAAAAGGAGCACATACAAACATATTTCTCATTTCATATCATTCCACATAACAACATTCAAGTAACATCATCACAGAGATTCAAAACAATACATGAAAATACTAAACTCATATGAGAAACATCACAATAACAAACACAAAAAACTCATAAGAAACATTAGCACAGAAGTATATCTAGTTGTCAGAGGGGCCCTGATCAGGAGGAGGTGGTTGGTTGAACATTGAAAAATAAAGTGCTGATCATAGGTACATTCATGTTTACTGAGTCAAACTGCCCTCGGATCCAACCCATGTCTTCATGATATCTTACATCCTGCTGATTTAAATGATTCTCAATTTGATCAAAGTGTTGATCAAAATGAGTTTCAAATCTATCAAAGCGTTGAACTATTTTTGGATAGAAATTCTGGTTAGGTGTAGGTGCTGGAGAAGGAGCTTCCCCTTCTTCCTCTAAATCATCACTCTCAAAAAGTGGATCACCCAAAAAGTGCCCAAAAATAAGCATCAATAAAGTAAATTACATTCCTCTTGGCAAAAATAAGATGCATCTTAGGTCTCCACACTAAATGAGTTTTATTATAAATAGTGCAAGTGTTAGTTATATGGACAATCATTCCACAAGAAAAATATTTGACTCTAGAAAAATGATTTATTAATCTATATGAGTTAAAGTATCTTTTTCAAGATTTTAAAATTTTTAGCTTCTAATAAGTATTGAAAAATTATTCATGTGTGGGTTGAATCCTATTTTCCTCTAATGTTTTTAATTAAACATTAAAAGAAGAGTTAACACTTTCTAAAATAGTATTATTAACTTTTAATTAATACTCCCTACTATCAGATTCATCAATAAATGTTTTAAAATCATTTTCAAGTTTTTTGTGGGATGCTTTCAATAGTTCATGCTATTTGTTCAATTCATCAAACTCATTTAATAGTTTTATGTGATTTTTTATCAATCAGTACATGATCTTTCTGAAGGATTCCATGTTTTTTTTTTGTAATTCTAAGATTTCTATATTCAACATAGCAAGCATTCCTTTTGAGTTTCCAATAGGCAGTATGAATTTTCTGAACATTAAATAACTCTTCATAGGCTAAGTCACATACCTCTTTTTGATCTAACAGATCAAGGTTGTCGACCATTAAGCATATATTAGTGACCATCTCCTTTGCTTCTATTTTTGAGGAATATGAAGCTGAATTCGCCTAAAATGCTATTTGTAATCTCTTATTACCCTTATTTTTCATTACTTTTCTCCTCGACCTTCTCCTTGCTAAGATTGGCTTTAAGATTCAGGCATTCATATTTGATGTGTACAGGCTTCCTGCATTCATAACAAATTACATCATTAAAAGCCTTAGCATTTTTATGGAACTTACCTTTATTCCACTGATGACATCTCCTTTACTTCATTTTTAGAAAACTCCTAAATTGCCTTGTTATCAAGGCAATGTCATCTTCATCCTTAGGTTGAGATTGATCACTCTCTAAGTCATCCACTTTCAATGCTATGTTTTCTTCTTCCTCTTCTCACATGCATCAATCTATCTTTAAGTCACTCCTTGCTCATAAGTAATTAGTGATCCAAGAAGATTGTCAATAGAATAAATATTTAAGTCCTTTAATTATGTTATAATAGTTCTCTTTGCATCATAAGTAGGAGGCAAATAATGAAGAATCTTATTTACTTTCTCAGCATTCATTAGTTCCCATCCTAAAGTATGCAAAAATGTGACTATTTGTGTGAAATGTGTATACATGTCAGTGATTTAGTCATTTGGTTTCATGTGAAATAGTTCATAATCATGTAGTAAAATGTTTAATCAAGATTGTTTCACCTCGTTAGTCCCTTCATATGTGATATAAAGTCTATCCCAAAGTTCTTTTCTAGTTCTACAAGTAGAGACATATATATAGTCTTCATATTTTAGTGCATAGAAAAAAAGTATTTAAACTTTTAGCATTTAACTGAGCTAATTCTTTTTCTTTGATAGTCTAGTCGATCAATAGTATTTCAGTTCTAATGCTATCTACAAGTCTATTTGGTATAGTATAGCCTTCCTGTAGTAAAATTCACATGTAATAATCAAGCTATTGAAGAAAAGTACACATATATGTTTTCCAAAAATTGAAAGGAAGTTATCAAACAATGGGGGTGTAGTGATCGAATAAGCTTCAGGTGTGTTACAATTTCCAAAAGTAGCCATAATCATTTTCAAAAAAATTGTCTAAGCCTTAGTTTTTGACAGTAGGCTCTAATACCACTTGAAAGTTTGTATAGGTTGTTAGACCAATTACAATTGTCCCAATGCTAACCAAGAGGGGGGGGTGTGAATTGGTAAATTTAAAAAAACTCTTAGTAAATTATGGAAAACTATTCTTATGATTTTAACATGATGAAAATTTAACAAAATAAACTTTTCAACCATAAAATTAAAACTACAGAAAATAAAAAATACAGTAAAAAATAAAAAAAATAACACAAAAAATTATAGTGGTTTGGTCTAACTAGACCTACGTCCACTCCCCGAAGACTCCCTCTTTATGTATTGTACTATACCAAAGTAACTCTCATTTTTCTCCCATAGTAAGGTGGAGAATCCCTTATAGTTAACATCTCTTCCAACAATCCTCGATGCGGTAGAGTACCATCATCCTTTTACACACTCCTAGTGTCAGCATGGAACCTTTCTCCTTTCACTCCCTCCTGATATCGGCAAAAAATTGCCATCCTTTTACACCCTCCTAATTTCAATAGAGAATGAGATCTTCTCCAAATATATTCTCTCGAGCGTATTCAAATAAGTAAGGAAGAGATTTGACAAACTTATAAAGAGATCCTCACCGTTGGGCAATCTTATGAACCCTTCATAATTCCACTTGTAAGATCTCTTAATCCACACTCTCTAACACTCTCCCAAAGCATGCTCACAATTGATCTCAAAGAAAATATGAAGAAAAAATTGGGATGGTCAATTTTTTAGGACCTTATATATGAAAGACATGAAAAACTATCCAAAAAATTGAAAATTTTAATTTGATCGTACATGATCACATGATTGCACATCATACGTACGATCATTTCAAAAATTGCTCTTATGATCATGTACAAACTGGTTTTATACTTTGGCAATTATATGTACGAATTTCTATTGTATAATATGATTAGTACAAAATTGAGTTAGATCATCTGGAATGATTCTGTACGAACAGGTTTTGTATACTTGATAATATACTGTACAAACCCCATATTGTATAATATGAACTATTTTAACCAAATTATGTTTTGTTCGGTATACAAATGGATGAGTCTATTTGTACTCTGGAAGTAATCTCTATGAACCTAAGATCGTATAGTATGAATTATTTAAAAAAATTACCTGTTCGTATGGATGAAATAATTTATACCCATTTTGTACTCTAGACATTGTCTGTACGAATCTAAGATTATACAATATGAATAGTTCAGAAAAATTTTGAGTTCGTTTGGGGAAAATTGGTACATAGTTATTTTGTACTATGGACATCGCTATACGAAGGCAACTTCATACAGTATGATTAATACCAATAAAATTCTCTAGGCGTGATTTGATCAACTACTTTCTAGAGGAGCATTGAGGTCAAATCATCTAGTATGATCAAAATTCATTTAGTAGAATTAGTTTAAAAAAAAAATTACACTATCCTAGTGTGTGTGTGTGTATGGTTACCCAATTACAACCACACTCTCTCTAACTAAAAAATATATATAAAAAATACCGACTTCAAATATAATAAACCCTAATCTAATCTATCTTGAAGTCTTTAGGAGTCTAGAGTATGATTTCCTAAAATGTTAGTACATATAAACAATAAAAGCAATATTTCCAATATATGTTGGGAGAAACAATAATCAATACAATAAGATTTTGGAATCTTCAAAAACACACATGATATAAAAATATAGTTATGAAAACTAAGTTGCAACACCTTTCATTTGTGCAAAATGGAACTATATAATACTCCTTTTACTGTCTAACAAGAATACATTGCTAGTATACAGCTAGCTAATGCCATCATCAACATCGGAGACCATGAAGCCACCATCTGATTTGGCAGCTTAGAGTTTTCTATAACTAATATAATGGATGATGATGTACCTATTCATGGCATAACTATTCAAGGCCATACTTTGAGGCCTGATTCTGCTAAAATTTATGAATGATGTACTTATTTCATGAAACAACCACGAGTTGCTAGAATTACTACTACTAAAGTAGTTCAACAAAATAGAACCTCAGCCTTCGAGAATCTCTTATCTATTAAAGTTTTAACTATGAAGAGGATTGATGTGAAGTAGAAGTTTTTTCTGATCTTATCAAGCATCATCACACTACCAACTGAGCCTTTTATACCGAGAAGTCATGGTCATGAAGCTTCCTCATCTAGAGGAAGATGTTCATAAGGCAGAGGAGGAACATAATATAGAATTATGAGCCTAGCAACCACTACTGGTGCATCCTTCAACACTCTAAGTCGTGGAGCTATAAGTTAACATTCCATCCCATAACAAGTTTATAAATCTAAAATGGGTGAAGAGGAATAGTTTTACTAGCAAGTTAAAGCAGTCTTTCTAGGAACAATAATAACAAACTCTTGTTCCTCATAAGAAGAAGCATGAAATTCCATCTACTAGGTATAAAGATTTCTAAATGTTGCCAAAGAGAATTTCTTGATGAATAAGGTACATCAAAGGACATTAGAAAATAAGGATGAGAGAATCCCACAAAGAGACTTACATTTTTCCACGTTAACTAAAGAAAAATCAAAATAAGTTCGATAAGGATAACATTTGAGTTTGAAGCCTAGACCTCGTATTTAGGAATATGCTATCAAAAGATTCCAGTGGAAGGGTAATGAAATTTAGAGGTTGAGACCTCATTAAAGAAGATTAATATAAAAGAAAGTCAGTATAGGTGTAACATATGGTGTGGTCTCCCAGAGATCTACCTTTAATAAAAATTGTTAGTAATGGGTACCTAAGAAAAATCTTGTTACTGACACTTGCCATAGTCAACACCTTGGAGAATCTTCAAAGGAATCCTATTACCAACCAACTTCATCTCCTCATAAGAAAGTCAATTTTGACCATACTGCTTTTAATCAATGAACTTAATGTACCATATTTAGAGCCAAAAATCAATTAGAAACATTTCTCTGAGATTTACATACAAGAAAACGATGATGATATAAACACCATGGAAGTTAAGGTAGTATACATGGTCGGGCATTGTGATGAGCTTCCTCCATCATATGGCTACCAACAAAGCAATGAAGTGGGACTTTCTTCTTCCAAAATAACAACCACTCAAGAAGAGAAAGCTCAATACAAATAGTTAAAAGAAGAAGTCCCCTCAGATAATGAACAAAATGATGATAAAAAAGAAGAAGTACTTTTTGAGACATTAACATAGACAAAAAGGAATATAAAGCACCAAATGAAAGAAAAAGATAAATAGATATCAGATTAACACAACAAGATTATAGAAATGATGGTACAGATAGCTGTGATAATGCAATTAATGCAAAAAATATAATTAGTAAACATGCACCTTCTTAACCAACTTACCATTAAACATTGAATAAACCAATTAATCATCAAATATTAAGTAGTATTCCTATTAATATAACAACCAATCTAATATCCCAAACGTCTGGAACACAAACCAAACAAGAAGAGGGAAAGGAGGCTGATCATCTTGTTCATCTACATACTCACCAAAATATTGCAAGTACATCTGAGCCGATGATCACTCCACAGCTAGTATCAATCATCAATGAGAACACTAAAGCTATCATTACCGCAGAGCAAGTAGATAAATTTATGAGTAGGGTTGCCTATATCCAGCTGAATACGATCAGGTGCCATACTTAAAAGGATATTAAGTGCCTTAGTTCAACACTTTTAATGGCAATGACAATACAAAACAACACTTGGCTCAACTTAAAACAACTTGTGGAAATACTGGAGCCATTAATTCTCTACTCTTATGCTAATTCATAAGTAGTTTGACTGCGACTGTCTTTGAATGGTATAATAGAACTTCCTAATAATTCTGTAAGGCATTTGTAGAATTGGAAATTATGTTTGTAAAAAGATTTACTAGTGCTACCAAGAATACTATTATTGCTAACCTTGCTTTAGAAAAATAAAAAAAGGGCGAGTTAGTGATAAAGTATATAATTGGCTGGCACAATATGAGTATGAGATGTAAACAATATATGGAAGAGGAGCAAGATGTTCAACTGCTAATAGGAAACATCGATGATAAGATATTACCATTTTTATACGTGGCCTTAATCAACACTTATCAAGATATACTAGATAGGGTAGCTAAGTTAAAAAATTTGAACCTATATAATCTGAGAAGTATTTAGATAGATCCTAAAAAAAAAAATTTGTGGACACTAGAAGAGATGAAATATATTCTACATCATTTTAAGAATTGATAAAGAAAAATAATATACATATAAAGATGATAAAGGAAAGCCATATGATAATCCTAAACCCCAAAAAAAAGTAGTATTGGGAGGAAACAATAAGTCTCAGACTTTTCGTAATGGAGGAGAATGTTCAAAGTCAAGAACTAATGACTACATTATATCCCTTAAATAAAAAATGAATAGAGAATATTCTTTTAAAAGGGAAAGAGTGGAAAAACTATTCAAGCAAGCATTTAATGCTGGTCTTGAATTACCGGAGTGTAAAAGTCCTAAAGAAGTTGATCAGAATGATAATCTAAATTATCGTTCATATCACCAAGTTATCAGCCACACCCATTAAAGATTGTTATGTCTTCAAAGATTGGCTTGAAAGAAATATAGAGATGGTGAATTTACACTATCAAATAGCATTTTAGTTCACCCAAAAAAGGAATCTATAAAGATGATCATGTCTTCTCTTATACCTTCAACGAAGAAAGGAATTAAAAGGAAGATCAAAATAATGCAAGAAAAAGAGGAATGATAGACTGTGATCTCCAAGAAAATAATGAAGATGATCAAATAAATCTGTGTCACTAGAATCAAATGGAACTCTACTTTAGAAACATTGCTTAAATTGACAGAAAATCCAAATCTTGGTGCATCCACTTCTAGGTTATTAACATAGAGGCATTCTAATATAAAACAATTCTATAAGGCATCATCCAAGAAGTTTGATAACTCAAATAAGTATAACAATTTGAAAAAGAAGAGGATTGTACTTCAAAAGATCATTAATAATTTAGAATATTATCATCAACCAATGAGATGGCCTATAATACTTGTAGATATTATGTCTAAACTTCAAATAAACCAATCAGAGGTGGAAGATGATAAAAAAGAAGATGAAGAACCACTCCATATAAAAACATTTTGAGTTATCTCAGAAACATCAAATACATGCCGAAGAAATTCTTTAAAAAAGCATGATAGGGGGTCAAACGATAATGTCTCCTATAAAATGAATAAGAAAGATGAACCTAAAAATATTAAATCAAAGAAAATGGATTTATTGATAAAATAATATCCTAGTTATGTCTGGTTGTGTTGTAGACATATAATAACTCAAAGGAAGATTTATGTTTTCCAAGTAAATATGAGTTATATCAACAAATAGCTTCACAAATAGAGTGTGCAAAGTTGAATGAAGACTCTAAACAACCAACAAAATCTTTTAAAGAAAAGAAGCTTAATCCTTAGGAAAACACTTCACCATATGAGGTTGAATTAAATGAAGTTGCTTAAGTACAATTAAAATGTGGTAAAGTGTTGCCACCGCCACTAAAAAAAGGGTCTTCAAGTAAAGATAAAGGAAATATATAGTCATCAATGTAGAAACCATCCCTAATGATCATAAGAAGAAATATAATATACATAAAGGGATAGAGTATAATATCATTTCCCATTTAAAAAAATCCCAGCACTGCTCAACAACTATGAAGCTCTACCAATATAAAAACATCTTTGAGAAACCTTTATATAGGATCTCAAGAATCCAAACAGGTATGAAACATATTTCATAAAAAGATGTTCGGGTGAAGTTTTTTATGCTATAACTGAACCTGTTATGATATTCTATGAAATAAAATCTCATGTTAGGGACTACGGAACATAATCCTCCTCTATATGTCTTGTTAAAAAGTGATGGCATTATAATAAACAAAATCATGATTAAACCCAGGTTGTTAACAAATCTCATGTGTTTGTGTACACTATGATCATTATCCCTAGATATTTAACATCTCAGGCCAGATAAACTTATGGTGCATAGCTTTAACGAGAAAGGATAAAAAACTGTATGGTCATTTGTTCTTCCCCTTAAATTTGGAGAATTATGTACAGAAGCCAGATTCCATATTATCGATGTGGATAGTTCATTCAAAGCACTCTTGAGTAGACCTTGGCTCCATGAGAAAGGTATTATTCCAACAACTATGAACCCATGCATAAAATACCTAAAGGTTGGAGAAGAGTTCTGGATTTTTGGAGATATACAACCCTTTATAGTCCACCAAGAAATAATTTATAATGATGCAAAATACTTCATTCCAAGTAAAGTAAAGCTGATAAAATATTTTGAAGTTGAAGCATCAACCTCTAGAAGTATAAAACAACTCAAATACGTTGTAAAAAAATAGACATGATGAAAGAATGATACACCAAATATTCCTAAAAGGGTTAATATATTACCTACACCAAATAAAGTTGTACTTCATTTGGGAAGTGAAATAGAGGAAGATGATGATATCTCCAAAACCTACAATCCTTTGATTGGAGAAAATCAAAAGGGTGCATACCTAAATTTTTGCAAAACTAATAATGCAAATGAAATACATTATTTCATTTCAAGAAAAATGAGTGATATGTACATTTTAGAAAATACTTTTGTGGTTGCATTGATCCCTCAACAATATTTTAGAGAAATCGTATCCCCCGAGATTCATAGTGTTGAAGAGCTTAAAATATTTTATGTACCTCCCCTACATAGAAGCAGTGGACTGGAAAACATATGTTATAAATTTGGAGAATATCAAGAAGAGAATCTTGATGTACTTGGGAATTTCAATGAAGATGTAGAGATAATTCTTATAGAAATGCCTAGATATTGTCCTAAAATAGTTTGATAAATGATATAAAAAAATTTAGAGTTCATAATATGGTTACTTGGTGATGAACATGCTTCTTTCAAAGAATGTGTTGTCAAGAATTATCAAAGAAGAGTTGTTGTGGTACAAAAGGCCTTGGATTTATCATAGTAGAACATACTTAGAAAAATTAATGTTATGAGATAAATGATAAATATTTAATTATTGAAGATATATATGGGAATGAAGAACAATATAAGGAAGCTAAAACTGCACTAGAATAACTTGAAGATGGTGGACAGGCTGGATGAGCAGATGGAAATAAACTTGAGAATTGATAAGGACCCTCAACCGACCTTTATTAGTGCTCTTATTTCCAAGAATAAAGTTGAAAAGTTAAAAATATTACTTAGGGAATTCAAGGACTGCTTTGCTTTAACATATGATGAAATGCCAGGCTTATCCCCTAATATAGTTGTTCACAGATTAGCCATCAAACCATGAACACGATCTATTAAGCAAGCTCCAAGGAAAATGAGGCTAGAAATTAAAGAGCAAGTGATTGCATAAACTAAGAAGCTTATCAAAGCAGGTTTCATTTGAGAATAAAATATGCTTGTTGGACATCCAATATTATCCTAGTGAAAAAGAATAATGGAAAAATTAACATATGTATTGATTTTTGAGATTTTAATAAGGTGTGTCCAAATGATGACTTTCCACTTCCAATATCATAATTATTGGTTGTTAATTTGTCCAACTATGAAATATTCTCATTTATGGTTGGATTGTAAGAATATAATTAAATCAAAATGGCACAAGAAGATGAAAAACAAACTTATTTTAGGACTCCTATTGACATGTTTTGCTATATAATCATATTCTTTGTCTTGAAGAATGATGGAGTGACGTACCAAAGGGCTATGATGCATACATTTGATGAGCTTATCCACTAGAAGGTTGAATGCTTTGTGGATGATCTTATTATCAAAAGAATAGATCAAGAAGATCACCTTGATGATTTGAGAATTATGTTTGAAATGATTATAATGTTTAATCTCAAAATAAACCCACTCAAATATGCTTGCAAAGTTTCCTAAGAAAAGTTCATTGGGTATATAGTACAACATAGAGGGATTGAGGTTGAACCTAACAAAGTTAAGGCAATTATAAAAATATTGCCTCTAAAATGTCTCCGTCAACTTCATTGTTTACAATGATAACTTGCATTTATACGTCGATATATCTCAAATTTGTCAAGTAGATTTCAACTATTTATAAAGATGATGAAAAAAAATGTTCATTTTAATGGGATGATAATTTCTAATAAACTTTTAATAGTATTTAGTGATACTTATTAAACTTAACTATTATTGTAGCACTAAATTTAGGGAAGCCTCTTATCCTATACACCGCAGAGTTACTGGAGTCCCTTGGAGTGTTCCTAACTAGCATAACAAAGAAGAAAAAAGTGCACTCTACTATATCAGTCGAAGGTTGATTGGAACAAAAATATATTACTCTCTAATTAAGAAGGACTGTTTGGATTGATTTTTACTGTAAAAAAACTTCACCACTACATGCTATCCCATAAATTTATGTTGTTATCAAAAATCGATCCACTAAAATTTTTAGTGATAAGGCCAATGTTGATAGGCCTCCTGGCCATGTGGACAATGATACTTATGCAATTTGATATCATATATATTCCACAAAAAGCTATAAAAGGAAAAGTATTAACAAATTTTATTGTTGCATATCTTGTTCCTATAAACTAACCACTCAATGAAGATCTACCCTATGAACAAATTCTAACTATTCTAGAATAAAAAAGAATACAAATGTGGAAAATGTTTTTTGATGGTGCATCATTAACTAAACTTGCCAAATCTCTGAACCTCCCCAAAGCTCGAGCTGGTGTCGACCTTATCTTCGTGGCACCTAATGGAGGGATAATGAGATATTTATTTGGTTTAACTAAACCAAGAAATCAATAATGAAGCAGAATATGAAGCTTTAATAGTGAGTCTCAAAATTGTTATTTCAATGGAAATTTAAAATCCCATAATTTTTAGAATTTCTCAACTAGTTATTAATCAAGTAGTGGGTATTTATAAAATTGACAAAGTTAGGTTGATTTACTATAAAAAATGAGTGTTAAAGCTCATGAAGAAAATTATAAATATTACATTAATCTAAATCTCTCGAGCTCAAAATAGTAAAGAAGATTTCTTTAATAAAATTTGCTAAGGAAATGAAGAGCATGAATGAAGAGCCTGTGTTAATTAGTGTCAACACTCATCAAATACTAGAGCACGTAATTTTGTGTTCCATGTAGGTAGAGGCGTCATAGACTTCAGTTGTTCCTCAACCTCTCCAATAAATTATTCTTGAAATTAACCAGGTAAACAATAAATGATTTGAATAAGAAAATTTAATAAAGCCTTAAAATCCTGGCTAGAATACCTAGAAATTGAAGAGCACGATGATTAAAGGCAACCCTTCATCGACAACTTCAAAGAAAACAAACTCTTTGTAGATAAATAATTAGCTACATAATTCAAAAAGTGAGGATTGTGATATGTATTTATCAAAAACACGCTATATTAAATATCATTTAATCAAATATGGCTAAGATGTTTAGAGAAAGATGAAGTCGATAAATTTATTTATAAAGTTCATGAAAGATTATGTGATGCACTTCAACTGGGTTCTAAAATGACCATAAAAATTAAAAGAATGGGCTATTACTGGCCATCAATGGTAGAAGGCTTCACCAATCATGCAGATAAATATCATGAATGACAAATTCATGATAATATTATACATCTACCTCCAAATCCATTGCATTTCACTATAGCATCCTAACCGTTTGAATGTTGGGGGATAGATGTAATAGGCCCACTCAATCAAACATAATTAGTTGGATACCATTTCATATTAGCAGCAACATATTATTTTTCTGAATGGGTTGAAGAATACCCATTTAAAGAATTCATTGCTAATCATGTGATCAACTTCTATACTCATAATGTTGTCTATAGATTTTGTGTGCCATGCTACATAATCTCAAACAATGGTCTAGCTTTTAAAAGTACTAAGATTTACATAATCATTGAGCGACATAAAATTAACTGACAATATTCATTGATTTATAATCCAACAGCAAATTGATTAGTAGAAGCCTTCAATAATATGCTGGTAAAGTTGCTCAAGAAAATTTTAACTAAAAATAAAAGAGAATGACATATTAAGATGGCAGAAGAATTATGGATATATCATCCTACATATAAGACACATTTAAAAGCAACTCCTTATGTGTTGGTATTTGGAGCTGAAGCTATGGTTCCTCTTGAAGTTAAGTTATCGTCACTCTAAGTAGCTATTCAGTACAACCTCACGGAAGAACAAAATGGTCACTTACGAATGGAAGAGGTTGATGCACTAGATATAGTTAGGCTCCAAGTTCAACAAAATTTATAAATTTATTGAGCAAAAATAATAAAATCTTTCGACATCATGGTACGACATCAAGCATTTTAAGAAGGAGAATTGGTCTGGGTGTTGAGAAGACCTATTATCGAACAATAAATAATTGACAGTAAATTTGAACCAAATTGGAAAAGCCCTTTTGTCATCATGAAGGTGTACCAAGGAGGATCCTATCAACTTATTAATATGGAAGGTCAATGACATATGCCCTTGATCAATAAGAGATATCTTAAGAAATATCATTCTTAAAAAAAGCAAGCTAAAGATCATTCCCTTACAAAGAAAGAAGACATTTCTAAGATATCTTAGAAATTCTCCTATAAGATAGGGGGCATTTTTAATATAATTTTTAGACATTTCAAGAGGTTATCTTATGCCAACCTGACAACCCGCTCGACCAGACTCCAGTTGCCATCACCTCTGACCTTGCCTCCATCTGAACCAATTACAGCCAACTTTGACTCTTGCCATCATACCCTAGCAACACTAGCCGTCGCCTTTATCCTCTACTCCTTATCCTACCGGATGATTCTAGTATTTGAAGCCTACAAGAATGTTGGCCATCTTGTGGCCTCTATCTCTGATCAAACTCCTACCGATTTGACTCTTACTACTGTCGAGTCCGCCTCCAACCCGTGCCCTAGCTCGAGGCATGGTGTTTATTTTTTTAATAAAAATATATATAAATATAAATTTGATGGATTTGAAGTCATTGTGAAAAGGCAATTCAAAATACAATGATCCTAGAATAAACCAAGACTTATATAATGACTTGTGACATTGTGATCCAGTTCGAAATTAAAAAGATCTTTATGACTAAGTAAATTTCATTGCCTAAAAAGAATTTGATGAATTTAAGCATGTTTCTAGAAATGGTGACTCACTGCAAATATTGGAGATATCTAATTTTACTAATAAATAAGTTATTAATTTTAATAAGAAATTATTAGTTGAAGAGTCTCAGTAAACGAAACAAACACTTTGGAAGCATCTTTATTGCCAATTGATTCATTCATATTGATGTGTAGTACTGATGCTTCTAAAAAGGAGATTCAACAGAAGTGAAGTAAGAAGAGACGGAGCCATTTTAATACTTGAATTATTGAGTTTGAAAGTTTTTATTTTGAAAAAGTAAAATAACTTGCAAAAAACATTCAAAGATAGGATGAAGACAAATTAGCTATCAAGTTACATTCATTTAGTAGCAAAATCAAATCTATATAAAGGGCACAATGATAACCTTAAATAAAATTGAGAAGATGCAATCCCTTAGGTCAAGGACTTCCTCAATATGGACTATTTGGTTAATATGGATAATGTTATAGATGTACTTTATGATGTACAAGAAGATATTCCATAATTCAAAATATGATGAAATTCAAGAAGATAAATGTTCCTATTCTATGGGTTCTACTTTCCTTAACAATGATGCCACAACTATTTAAATTTGTACTCTGCAAAATTATAAACCTTGTAAAAAAGGGAAAGATCATGAAAGTAAGCATGGAAATGGAGGAAATGATCAAGGTGTATTGAAAACTTATTTGTTGTTCTAGTTCTACATTAAAAGCTCACTCCCCCAATGATGATAATATGGAGTTTCTCCTATTTTTAGATAAATCTGGTGAGTCTAGAAACTACCTCCTTTTATCTAAGGAAAATTCAAGTTACTACTAGCAACTTCAATTCTTCTAATGAGATTGATAAATGTGTGTTTAGATTTGCATAAAAGGGTTAGTTAGTAAATGATATCGAAATAATTATAGAGCAGATTCTTCACAGTCAAGTCAAGGTCAGACATCAGATCTGCAACTCTACTTGTAAAAGAAAACATAAGGGGATATCCTTTCGATAATACAAAAATTTCACTTAAAAATAAATCCTACTTGTGTTCCAACAAATATTTTAAAGGTACAAACACAAATGTCAGAGAATGCTACGTGGGTCAAATGTTCATTAATATAATATTCTATTTTCAAACTAAACATAACCTCATATGCTCCAATCATTACATATGATTACTAAATCCAGTAGTCTGAGAACGCTTCAGTTCAAGTCCCATCCTCCTCTAACAAAGGACTGGAGTCTACCTGACTTGAATCATAAAATGTCTTTCAAATTCCAACAAAAATATAAGTGACTTTAAAGTCACCCCGATGATGGTTGTGTTGATAGTAAATGTTAACTAGAAGGGGAAAATCTTAAAACTAAGAAAATTTTAAATTCTTAAAATGAAATATATCACTTTAAAAAAAACTTAAAATTAAAACTCATCCACCTCCCGTAATTATTTGTCAAAGAAGATAAATTTGAAATTAAATTTAGCTCACAAAGAGGGATTGTTATGTACGGTGTATCTCTAAGATTCATCCTCAAAAAGTCTCTTGATAGTAGGGATATAGCACATGCCTTCTAATTAGGTGGTTTTGCCACAAAATGGAACCATTATATTATGACCACAGCCAAAGCCTTAACGACTTAAAACCCTTAAGTAATGAATCATAGGATATATTCAATAGGTATGAAACCCTCTATCAGCTAAGGTAGATTAAGATCTACACCCTTAGATAAACACCATCCCAGGTCTACAAGGTATTCTTGGATGAAGCAACCCTAAGCTTTTGATAAGTTACCTTGTGTTAAGTTGGGTTGACTACCTCCTTTGATTAAGTAGACCAGGAATAATAACAGCCAAGGATGATAGAACCATAGGATCTTAATCGGGCTCGTCTTCATTCCCCCATCACCAGCTTTAAGTTTGTAGTGATAAACTTTATGACTTAAACTATAAAATTCAAACCCTAAAACTATTGCTATTATACACTAGATTTGTAACCTATGAAAAAAACATTGTCACCTTTGCAACCCCTTTAACAACTAGTTCTCTCTTGTTATCAAGTGGGGTAATTAACTTTAGGGGCTTGCACCAATAGGAAATCATAACTCAGATCATAAAGACCTCATAAAATGAGGGTGAAATCTCTAGGTAGTGTCTTATCTAAAACACAATCTACCTTCTAAAAATTCACCCAGAATCTAAGCTCATTCAAACTCTCCACTGTAACAACAAGAAAAGAGACGGTGTGTGGAGAGGCTAGGTAAGCACGTGGAATTATCGAAGCCCACACTTCTAAACATCGAGTTCCACTACATCTCTTTTGCAGTTAGTTACTAATATAATGATGATGGTGATCTATATTTTTTATTGCCTTTAAGATGCATTCACCTTAGAGCTATATAAACCATTGTTAAGCTTTACCTTTTCTGAATTGATTAATAATGCAGTGGAAAGTCTAGATTATAGGACTTAATTTCACAATTTGAAGTTTTAGAAACTCATAAAATATGGAATTGATTAGAAAAAAAAAGAAAAAAAGTTCAGGAATTCTTAGTTCTGCAATGCATGCTAAATAGTTATTTGTCCTTGCTATAATGAATGAATTTTCCATGAAGATTATAATCTGAATGCTTACTATGGGCTCCAAAAATTTTCCCCCAGCCTCCACCCGCTTATGTTTGCTTTTATCTACGACGAGGGAGTTTAATGGAATAAGTTCCGGGGTAAATATTGGAAGGCAGATGGGTTTGTAAATAAGACACTTCTCAAATATTTTGCCTTCATTTTGTGAGGACTTTATAATCCGAGTTCTAGTTTCCTATAGGCATAAGCCCCTATAATTAATTACCCCTCCTGATAATGAGAGAGAACTTTTGATTAAGAATAGTCGTCAATCAGATACATAGAGATACATGTTATCTGGCATATAGTAGTTGCATTGGATATTGAGATTTGAAGTGCTTAGAAGTTCAGGAAATTTGGGTTTAAATATTTGGGAAATTTGATATTTAAAATTTAAAATTGCACCATCTTGTACTTAAAGCGGATGGTGGGGGAATGGATGAAAGACTCGATCAAGATACCATGGTTCTATCATCCCAGACCATTGTGGTCACTGGTCTTCTTAGTCAGAGGAGGTAGTCGACCCAACCTGATAGAAGGATCCTTATCGGCAGCCATGGTTGCTTCATCAAAGGGTACCTTGTAGACATGGGGTGAATGTTTATCTAAGGGGGCAAATTTGAATCCACCTTAGCTAACAGAGGGCTTTGTGCCCTATCGATCATATCCTATTGATTCATACTCAAGGATTTAATGTCAATAAGGAACGTATTGGCTCTGGCAATTATCGATATTTTATGGTGCCATTTGGCGGCAAAACCACTCTGTTCAGAGGGCCCCGAGTCATAACCGTTCATCCTGCGATGCCATTTGGTGGCAAACTGCTAGTTAGAGGACACGTACCATGTCCTTACTGGCAAGAAATTATTTAAAAATTAATCCTAGAGATATTTTTGACTAGGCACTAGCTCTATATGAGCTGAAGTAAATTTTAATTTATTCACCCCAGCAAACTATTATGGAGGGTGGATGGATTTTGCTTTAAGTGATTAATGATTTGATCTTAATTTTAAATATTTTTGGGATTTTGGGAATTTTTCTAGAGTTTTGGAGTTCTGATAAACATTTGGGTGGCATTTGAAATGTTTGGAATGAACCCTTCTAGTTGGGATTTGGATTCAACGTGGCCATCATCGAGGTGTTTGGGGTTATTTTTATTCAAAATTTGAACATTATCGACCCTATCAACTTTTCAATAGGGGATCGAGTGTGTCTTTATTAGTGACTTCTCATTATTATAGGTCTTGAAGGCCTAATATGAATGTTTGAAAATAATTATACTAGTCTCTACCATTGTATACTTATTTGATTGTTCGAACCCTGTCGACTCCTATTGATCCATATAGAAGGATCAGGTTTGAACTTGAATTCATCTATTGACCCGCGCAGCATCCCTAGATGTCACATGTATTCCCACAACATGCTTGTCGAGGCCCATGCGGGTGTTTGAGGGTATTTTATAATTAAATCCTGTCGACTCCTTTTTAACTACTTTGGAGGATCGGGTTCAAATTTATTGACCAACGCAGCATCCCTAGGCGTCACATGTATTCCTACAACATGCTCATCAGGGCCCATGTGAGTGTTTGGGGGGCATTTTATAATTATTTATTGAACCTTGTCGACTCCTATTTACCTTCTTAGGAGGATTGGGTTCAATTTTGTTGACCTCTGCAGCATCCCTAGATGTCACGTGTATACCAATAACATGCTCGTCAGGGCCCATACGGGTGCTTGATTGTATGCCCCATTTTAGTGTACCTATGTGTATACAAGCTACAGTGTATATGTGGGGGTACGTTGAAAATATTTAGAAATGCCTTCTGTCTGCTTGCATGAAAGTTATGGATCCCGTGGCATTTTGCAGCAGCTTCTGAATTGAATTGTTCACTACTCTATATAAGTAGATTGTCGTGTACTACTTGTATGATTATTCATGTAGATTGTAATGTACTAACTAATCTTTTGCCTCGTGTTTGTTAATGCTTGCACTCATTATAATTCTTTGACATTTGTTTGTAGATTATATGTAATATTCATAGCGGGGCTCCAGCGGAAGCTTGTGGGAGCTTGGATCTTTCGTATTCTTTATACATTTTGTTGTGGCATTTGGCTCATGTAGTACATTCTCCACTACTACAAATAGGTAGGTAGATATATTCCTTCACATACTGAAATTGATTTCTGGATACTGCATTTAATGAAGTCTTACTGCATCTACCCAAAAGTGGCATGTGGCACGTACATCAATCTTTGTAGAGAGCTTGCTTGTATTATAGATCTTTTGTTGTATATAAGGGCTTTTACATTTATCACAGTTCTTCTATATTTTTCTATAGATAGTGTATTGTGTATAAGAAGGGTCTTCTACAACAACTTAAAGGAGTTTGCATTTGTTGTAGTGCTTTAATATTTATTCGTAGATGGTACTTGATGAATTGTAGGTCTCCTATGATGTGTCTTATATGATGACCCATAAGTATTTACATTTAATACATTCCTTATGCATTTTGCTACTTTATGTGTGTTTACAGAAAACTTCATTCTGCTGATTGATAGATTATTGCATTTGCATGTGTATCTTCCGGCATTTGCTTGTAGATAGCATGTGGCACTCTGCTATAGTGCACTTATTTGTAGTAGCTTGACATCGACTATGTGTAAGTTGCCATCATTTTTATGTCTGCTTGATAACTACATTAGTTGCTTACTATCATCTGTAAATAAATTGCGTCTCATTAGAGATATACACCTATACATTCTGTTATCATTAGTCATGAATAAATGATACAATGCAAATCCATCAATTCATAAATTTTATACATGTCCAATATTCTATTGGAAGGATTGCACTATCGTTCAAATGATGCTCTAAAGTCATCATATGATGGCTTTATGATCAAACCATACCTCCAAAATTTTGTGTTCCGTATAAAAATGTTATATCCATCATTTCCTTGTTCTCAAAATATCATTGTAATTTAAATGCTGAATGTAGTAGCTTATTCATCAATATCATCATTTTGATTGCAATAATCCTTGCAACTTAATTTTTATTTTCAGGTCAAAGTTTGCAAATCATTTATGTATAGCTTTTTGCTTGTAGACAAGTTATACTAATTGCCTCCATATGTTATTTGCAACATGCATGATGATTTGTAGATAGCTTATCACATATCTTGCAATTCCATGAACTTTGTTCAATGATGAATCAAATCCCATGTTATGAGTCAATTCGGTTGACCCAAAAGCTCATACTATGGCTTTATAATAAAATCCTTAACTCTTGCAATCTTCTTTCCCTTTGCTTGTTAAGATTTGCATTCATAATGAAATGATGATTCCTTAATGGTCCACTGAATCAATTATGAACATGTAATTGTATTCTATATTTGCATCATGTTAATGATTGTTTAGAAGTTCATTTTTGTTATCTTTTACTTCAAGTCCTAATTATTATTATTTTTTAAGTTTAAATCATTTTGAGTTAAATTCAAGTTCATATTTTTTATGTCATTTTGTAATTTGTCCAAGTTCAAGTCTAAGTACAAGTTTCTGTCTGAGTTCATGTTCAATTTGTCCAAATTTTATCCAAGTCCTTGAATCTTTAGTCAAAATTTTGGCAGCCTCCCGGCGTCTCCCCTGTTTATGGGAAAACTATGAGAAACTGGATCTTTTCCACCATGCTAAGAAAAGAGTGTATGGTAGATGCCCTCGGACGAGGACACCGCGGCCATATTTTTTTGTCATCCCCTACCACGCTAATAAAAGTGTGTATGGGTTATTGGTATCTGTTACAAAAGAAAATAGTTGTTTCCTCGCAAGTGGGTACTTATGGGTATCCCCACTTCATCGTACATATCGCATCGGGTTTTCATCCCACCACGCTAAGAAAAGCATGTATAGGCAGTTTTCCGATGTGCCATGAACTCTGAAGAAGGGATTTTGGGTGATTACCCACTTCGTCGTAAGCGTCGCGACGCATTTCCTCCCACCACACTAAGAAAAGCATGTCTAGGTGGTCGTTTTGTCTCCACGCATGCGTTGAAATTGGGTTCTCAGAGCTTTAGGGATCAAACAGTTATACCTTTGCATTTTAGTGGCGGCGTAGTGGCAAAAGAAATTAATAACTATGAAACTAATAGTTAATGAAAGTAATTTAGCTAACTATTGTATAAAGGGTAAATAAAATTAATTTAACTAAATATAATACTAATAGTTAGTAAAAATAATTTAATTAACAATGGTATGAAGAGTTAATAAAATTATTTTAATTTACTATAAGACTAGCAGTTAGCAAAAATAATTTAATTAATCATAATATAAATAGTTAATGAAATTAATTTAAATAACTATTTTACTAACAATTAGTAAAAAAAATTAATTAACTATAATATAAATAGTTAATAAAATTAACTTAACTAACTATAAGACTAAAAGTTAATGAAAATAACTTAATTAAATATAGTATAAATGGTTAAAGAAATTGATTTAACTAACTATTATACTAACAGTTAGCAAAAGTAATTTAATTAACTATAATACTGATGGTCGGTAACAAAAATAAAAACAATCCATCATACTGACTAATTGATATGGAGAATAAAGTTCATCTTAATTAGTGCCAATAGATGAAATAAAGTAATAGAGATAACCAACAACCGTTAATTAGCATTAATTAATAGAATGAGATAATAACAGTAATCCATCACAAGTGAAATATGATAATGATTTTATATGAACAGTAGAATTATACTATTTTATCACCAAAAGCTGTCAATTAAAGAAGTATAAAACACAAAATAACAATAAATAAACCAAAAGGTACAAATGAAATAATAATAAAAAAGGAAGGCATTCACATGCATGCTGTAAAGAGGAGAAGCAGAAACTATTGTTGTATAAAGTGGAGAAATGGAGAGAAAGAAGATAAGATGTGTAAAAATTTTTTTTTTGAAAGATATCCTGTCCAACTTCTTCAGTCAAGGCTAGAAAAAGGAAAAGTTGATGTACTTGATTTAGTCAGTGGGAAAGTGGAAGGCTTTTGTGGTCGACTTCAGCTGTGTGTTTGGGACGGACAGAATGAGGCTATAGGAATTTGGCTAGAGAGATGGTAAGGGCAGTGAGCTTTTTTTTTTTTTTTAATCTAGAACAAGCCGTGAGGATGGAGTTGATCAGCCAGCTGTTTGCTAAAACTGGAAGGTTAGAAAAAAAAAGAAGCTTGACCGATTATAAGGTAAGGGATTACGAATAGCTTGATTGAGGTGTGAAGTTGACTGGTGCAGTGATAAGAGCTGGAAGTTCTTGCTTTAAAGATTGGATATTTAATCAAGTAGGGAGGTCGGATAGTTTGCCAGATTCGACGACTTGGAGTAGTAGTCCAACTATTTGATTAGAGCTAGCTGGGTTATGGTAAGCTCTTTGAATATAGGTTGATCGGTTTGCTTGGGTGGATGGGAGGCGAAGCAGGAAGCTGTGTGGAGGTAACAAAGCAGAAGAAGCCAATAACTAAGTCTCAGTCCTCAATTTAATGCCAGAAGATTGTATTTGAATGAGGCCACATCTATCTGGGGTTTTCCACTCAACCGAATATCTAGGATTCGGCAGAGATTCGCACATGAGGATTCAAAGCAGTTAATATGAGATATGCAAGAAATGGGCTCCTGATTTATATTTGATTTTTTTATTTTTCTTTTATATTTACCTTACTAGAGAAATGGACATTAATTAAGCTCTTAAATGATAAAAAATTTCCAAATAACCGAAATAATGCATCGATTTGTGTGATTTCCTCAGTTTATGAGCACTGTCTCATTTTTTGTGCATATTCTTGCCTCGTTTAACATGTCAATTTTGTTAATTATCAAAATTAAACAAATTTATAGCGCATTTAGGGTATTGCTAATGTTTTGTTCACAATGACGTAGTCTGTTTCACGATCGGATGTCATTTGACCAGCGTCAGGTTTTAATTTCGGGTGTCGGTCATCCCTTTTGACCGATCTCATATGGTTCGACTGCAAGGGCCTCGACCTAGTAGAATTTGATGTTCTGACCACAATGATACCATCCATTTAACAATCAGAGGTCATTTGACTCTTTAAGTGCATGTGGCGCCAAGACACATATCACTTTATTCACCTATTAGGTCCTTTCTCGCATAGATTGAGATATAAGGGTCAACAAATGCCCCCAACAAATGTGATATACGCCTAGAGAAAACCACATTTATTGTATGTTGATTGACCTTATGGATCTCCAAATGTTTATCATATATGTCACACTGAGGATTCTTTTTAGCGGATCTCCAAAAGCTTATTTGGATGTCACACTAGGGTTCTCATTTTGCGGATCTGTAAGTGTTTCTTTGAAGGTCATACTGAGATTTTTATTCTGTGGATCTCTAGGAGTTCATCTCTATGTCCTCATAGATCCTTAGATACACTTGTAATCAATAACTTTATTAATATGTTGGTTTTAGTTACACATGAGAGTGATAGAGTTTCTTGTATTTAAGTCTCTGGAGCATCACTCTGTAGATTAACAATGATGGATAGTATCACCACCATTTGCTCTCTTTTCACACTGCAATCACTTTAGTTTTTAGCCATTCTATATATGCTTAATATTCTTCAATCATCTAGTTGTATCATGAAAAAAATTTAAATATTTATTTGGGGATTTCGACGCGTAGTGCAATATCGACCCAAATAAATATTTAAAATGCCCCCAGTCTTTAGGGACATTTGTAGATATCGTACAGGGTGCTCATTCTGCAGCTTTGACTTGAGTCATGAGATTTTGGTTTCTTCTACCTAGTGCTATGAGTGACAAACTTGGTAAAGGGTTGTCTGATTTATCTTAACTGACTAGTTAGAAGATTTACATGAGATTTTGGTTTCTTCTACCTAGTGCTATGAATGGGTGGATGCCAGTGACCTGGAACCCTTTAAGTTTACAATAGGTCGATGGCGAGAAGCCATCGGTCTAGAGCTTTAAGCATAATGGATTTGTTGATGATGAAATACTCTTAGTTCAGCCTTAGACTTTGTGTGAACTTTAAGATATTTTCTTTTGTCCTTTGTTTTGTGCTTTGATGGACTTGTTCAAGAAAAATTCCTTCTATCCTCACTTTTTGCTTTACATATTTATTTAAGGATTTGCGGGTTTTGGATTTATTAGATAGTACCGAATGTAGGTAGTCTCTTGATCCTTAACCATTTGAGGAGATTTTCATTTGAGTCACTTGAGTTCATCAGATCAGGTGAGCTAAGATTTGATAGCTCTTAATTCTCTGGTTGCTAAGATGGGGGTTCCTCTACTACGGCCTTTCTTATGATGTGTTGCATAGATGGAGCTTCCAGCGATCCAGCCTTATTTGGGTGTGTTGGATCCTACCTTTTACACCCATTCTGGCTTTAGACTTGAGCTATGGGAAACACGCTTCCCAATGCTGATTTTATTGAAGTTGGTAAATTTGGAGTTCTCTTTTATTGTTGAATATTTGGAGCCTATACACATTCGGTGGTTATTTAAGATCCCTTCTTCCCACTGGAAATTTGATTCTTTAGTCATTTAGGAGAATTATGTAAACTTTGATCACTTGAACTTATTGAGTCAAGTTAGCTTTCATGTTTCCTACAGTCCCTACTGATGGGTTGATGAAGTGGGGGTTCCACTACTATGGCCTTTCTTATAGCTTGTTGAGTAGACAGAGCTGCCAATGATCTGGTTATATTTGGGCATGTTGGATCCGACCTTTTACACCCATTCGAATCTTAAGCTTCAGGATATCAAAAGACTTCAAACTTCTTTGGCTCAATTTATAAGAGTATGTAGAGACAAAAGTCACTTTCTTGACTTTTGAATTTTGCTACGTTAGAGAAGATGGTGTCTTGAAATTTTGAAAGATCATCTGTATATACTTTGAAAAGGAAATCATTGTATTCTTCAGCATAAAAGAATACTTATATTGATGATTTTTAAATATTTATTCAGGGATCTCAGCATGCATCATGATGTCGACCCGAATAAATATTTGAAATGCCCCCTGTCTCACATGGACATTTTAAAGTAAAGTAAATTTGAGATTTTAAAAATTCATTTGTGGATCTCATCGTGTAGCACGATGCTGAACCAAATGAATATTTAAAATGCCCCATGTCTCGCAGGGACATTTTGGATAGTCTTTGTATCTTTGAGATTTTAAATATTTATTCGAAGATCTCGGCATACAGTGTGATGTCAACCCAAATAAATATTTAAAATGCCCTCAATATGATGGGGGATTTTGAAATACATACTTGTTATACAAGAGAATTTATAAATATAAATATAAGCATGCTTTGATAAATATGAATATAAAATTTTGATCATTATAAAGTATATTGGACATAAAATTTTCATGCATGATACTTCTTTAAATGGCGGTCGTTGATAGGCTGCATAGGCCTCTGACCATTCAGATCGATTAACTGATATGCTCCTCCTTGGTATACATTTTTGATAACGAAGGGGCCTTCTCAATTGGATATGAACTTGCCACCAATTTTTTAGAGTGGGATGATTAGACTTTTCAGCACCAGGATCAATTCCCCTTCTTGAAATGCTCGATGGTGTACCATTCGATCAAATTATCCTTGCCCGATAGATCTCTCAGTTCTGTTGATCTTGTAGACTAACTTCATCGAGTGCATTGAGATCTTCCATTCTTAATCGAGAATTTTGCTCCTGAGTTAGATCATACTTAATGACTACATAGAGTGATGATAGTTTGATTTCCAATGGCAGTATAGCTTCAATCCTGAACACCAGTGAGTAAGGAGTGGCTTTGGTCAGCGTCTTATAAGTAGTACAATACGCTCATAGTTCCTCCACCATTTTAGTGTGCCACTCTATTTTATTCTTGGTGAGGATCTTCTTTAACAGTTATACCAGCATCTTGTTAAAGGCCTTTGCCAAGCCATTGGCCCTTGGATTATATATCGATGAATATCGCCAATCGATCTTATGTCATTCGACAAACTTATATATTTTAGTGCTCTTGAATGCTGTATCATTATCTGAGATCACGCGGCATGATACACCAAATATGTAGACGATGTTGTGGGTGAAGAAGTTAATTATGTGCTCGGATGTGACTTCTTTGAAGGGAGCCGCCTCTGCTCACTTAGAAAAATAGTCCGTTGATGCTAGTATGAAACAGTGTCCAACCAACGATGGTGGATCTATCAGACCAATTATATCTGTGCCCCATCATTTGAATGGCTAGGATGCTATTATTGGGTATAATGGATTTGTTGGCTAATGAATAACATCACCGTAAATTTGACACTTATGGCCCCTCATAGCATGGTCACTACAATCTGTCACCATTATTAGCCAATAGTAACCCATCCTCTTGATTTTAGCAACCATTTTAAGACCTGACTGATGTGCACCACAAAGTCCTTCATGGACTTCTGTCACTACTTTATCAGCTTCCTTTGTCCCTAAGAACCTTATCCATATCTAGTTAATAGCCCATCGATACAACATGCCATTGCCAAATGCATATTGTAAAGCCCTTTTTCGAATTTGTGCGGCCATATATTTTTCCCCGGGAGTTTGTTTTCTTTTAAGTAGTCGATGAATGGCTGCCTCCAATCATTTTTGACTTCAATATCTAAACAATGCCACCATGATTCTGAAGCTTGACTAGCTTTATGTCTCTTGGCCACAATATATTCTTACGAATAACATTCCATAACAATCTGATGGAGGGGTTGAGGATCAACTGGAATTACATCCTGCTTGCTTGAATTCGGTACCTCTTCTTCCATCAGAAATTATAATAAAGTAGGCTCCAAGATTCAACGTTGTAAACCCTGAAGAATATAAGCTTCTCCTCATTGGTATTAGCCCTTTTCTTGGCTAATTTGGCTAAGCAATCTACTATGGTATTCTACCCTCAAAGAACTCAAGCTAATTTAACATTTGGCAACTATTTTAGGAGCTCAATGGTTTGCCGGTGGTAATGGGCCAACTCAAGCTTGCAAATCTTGTAAACCCCTAGGACTTAATTTATTACAAGTTGAGAGTTGTCAAACATCTGAAGATTTTGAATTCTGGCATCGATTGCAATCTATAGTCCCACTATTAAAACTTCATACTTGGCTTCATTATTAGTCTGGGGTTCAGTTAGACTAAACGAAAATCTCATTATGCCTCCTTTAGGTGCTATGAAAATGTGGCTGATGCTAGCTTGGGCCCTTGCAAGATTTAGAGGTCAGGCAGGTTTTATTGATGATGCCCTATTAAAGTACATCTCCTAGAATGACAATTTCTCCTTTTCCTCAACATGCATGATTTATTCATCTGGCAAATTATTATAAAGTAGGGAGTCTACCGGGATAGGATGTGCAGCAAGAAGTCTGCAAAAACTTATCCCTTTACTAACGCTTGAGGCAAGCAATGAGAATCGGTGATAGAACATTCCCATCACTAAAAGATAAAATGAATAAAGAATATTCATTCAAAATAGAGAGTGTCACAAATTTATTTTGACTGACATTAAAATTAAGTCTAGAATTCCTAGAGTGTAAATGGAAAGAAGAGTAAAAGAAAACTGGTGACCCAAACTACTACCCGTATCACGAGTGTTCGACCATCCCATTGAAGAATGTTACATCTTCAAGGATTGGGTTGAAAGGAAATATCAGAAGGGAGAGCTCACATTTTCAGATAATGTGCTGGTTAATCCCAAAAAAGAATCAACCTGGGTAGTCACGACTTCCTCCATACCCCTGGTTGAAGAAAGAAGAAAAAAAAAGAAGCCAATTCAGGGAGAACAATGGGAGACTGTAGTCTCCAAGAAAATAGTGAATATGCTAAAATAGTCTGAGGGTGTTCCAAGTGTTAAGTGTAAGTCTCCCACTGAGCCGGTAATAGATCCCAAGGCACTGCCTGTGATATAAACATCCACTTCTAAATAATTTTTCAACCAAGCTAGCACTTCAAAGTTTGGCCATTTATTATTTTTTATGGCATGCATGTGATATTAAACTATATTAATAATACTGCCCACCTGGCCAGGTGACCTGTCAATGCTGGTCTTGTCATCAAGAACTTAAACAGATCGATCTTTGATATTAACATGATTTTGTGAGACAGCATGTAGTGGTGGAGTTTCTGAACTGCAAAAATTAATGCCAAATAATGCTTCTCAATTAGCAAATATCATACTTCTGCTCCAATCAATCTCCTACTAATATAATAGAGTGCATTCTCCTTTCCTTCTTCATTATGTTGGGCCAATAGTACTCCGAGGGACTCTTCTAGAGCTGATGTATACAGTATAAGAGGCTTCCTTGGAATTGGTGCTGTGAGAATGGGCGGATTCAACAAGTATCTTTTGATGTTATCAAATGCTTCCTAACACTGTATCTCATTTAAAGCAGACAACTTTCTTCAACAACTTAGATAATGGTTGACACCTACCCGACAGATTCGATATGAATCGTCAAATGAAAGCTAGTGCCCCTTGTAAGGAGCGGAGTTGTCACAGGTTTCTTGGTGGTGGCATCTATATAATCACCTTGATCTTATTGTGGTCAATTTTGATTCCTCGATGACGAACACCATACCCCAAGAATTTACCAGAAGAAACACCAAAGGCATATTTGAAAGGGTTCATCTTCAGATTAAACTTTCTTATTCTCTCAAATATGATCCTTAGGTTGTTTAAGTGATCCTTACAATCAATTCTCTTAACAACCAGGTCATCAACATAACACATCGACTTTCTGATGTATTAATTCATTGAAGATATGTGTCATTACCTACTAGTAGGTGGCACCAGCATTTTTCAGGCCAAAAGGCATGCCCATGTAGCAGAATATGCCGATCGGCGTTCTAAATACTGTATGATTCTCATCTTCAGGTGCCATCTTGATCTGGTTTTAGCCCGACGATCCATCCAAAAATAAGAACATATCATAATTTGATGTACTATCCACCAAGAGTTCGGACATAGGGAGTGGAAAGTCATCTTTTGGGAGCACCTTATTGAGGTCTCTGAAGTCGATGCAGATATGAATCTGACCATTATTCTTATTTATCGTGATGATATTGGCAATCTAATCATCATATTTTTCTTCTCGGATGAAGCCCACCTTTATGAGCCTCTTTGTTTCGACAATCACTTGATCTTCTATCTCCAATCTCATTCTTCTTGGAGTTTGCTTGAAAGGCACTGCCTCATGCTTGATGGCCAACCTATGAACTTCCACATCAAGGGATAAGCCTGGCATCTAAGTATATATTCAGGTAAAGCAATCCTTGAATTCACAGAGAAGCTCTTTCATTTCTTATGAAATTACTAGATTGACAAGAGGAGGGCGAATTGTGAAAATTTGTTGCAATAATTTAAAATCCTAAGCAAGAGTTCTAATATTTTTGTGTTTTTTAAAACTTTAACAAGAAAACTTTAACTAATACGAAAGCAATTGATTGAACTCAACATGCAAAACTGAAATTCTTTTTCTCTCACAATTATCACCAAGCAAATATAAGGAAAATAAAGTGCAAGCAAAAAGAAAAAGCGATAAGCAAAAAGAACACCAGAATTTTATAGTGGTTCAGTCAAACCATAACCTACGTCCACTCCTCGGAATCCTCCACTCCGAGAATTTCACTATAAAACTATAGCTCTCCTTTTGCCCCCTCGGCAAGGTGGAGAAGCCCTTACAAGACTCACTTTCACCAACCCGCGTGGCGGAGTGCCAAGCGCTCTTCTCACCCTCCTGGCAACGATAGCGTACCTTCTCATTTTTCTCCCTCCTGGAGAAGGCAGAGTACCTTTGAGGTCATGAATAAAAAAGAGTCTCCCCTCAGAGAGCCTCCAATAAGTTTTTCACGGGCCACAGGAGGAGCAAGATGCAGCAAGAACGAAGCAACCTTGTGATCTCTCTCACACTTCTTCTCCCTCACCAAGCTCACCCTCTCCTTCCTCTATCAAACCCTAAAAACTTCTCAAGACCTCTCTCCCAAGGATTTCCACTCTAATCACGTTCTCCTCTCTCTGTCACACACCCAAAAACATAATAATTTTGACACATAAAACGGGCTCCAAAATCCTTGAAATTTTTTAAAGTAGCCGTTACAATCATATAGTACGATTTCACATCGTACAATACGATATGTATAACAATCTTTGGTCTGGTCTGAAGGTTTACAAATAGTTCAAAATAAATTATACAGTATGATAAAATATCATACCATACAAACCTTCACTCTTCTGTTCGTATTGGACAATAGCCGGGACGATCAAAACCCATCTCTGTAGATCGTAGGGTACGATCAACATCGTACAGTACAATTAGAACAAATCAATGGATCGTCCAGGCCGATCTCCGAGATGATACCAAATCGGCCTTTGTTCATCATATGGTATGATATATATCATACAATACGACGAGTCAAAAATAAGAGATTGTTTAGGACGATGTCTGGGACGATTAAAACTCATCTCTATTTATCATATAGTACAAACAGGTTCTTACAGTATGATGACCAATCAGTGATTAAGCCTTAATTCAATCCACTAATCATGGGTTATATTACGTAAGTATTTGAAATAAATTGTATAGTACGAATTACGTCATATAGTACGAACGGATGATAAAACTTACTTAAACAAATCTGGCGACTAGGGTTTTGGATTAGTAACACATCATACAGTACGATATAAATCGTACAATTCGATCTATAAATAGAAATATGTTTTAAACAGATCAGATCGTACAGTACTATATAAAGTCATACAATATGATCAATAGAAAAAAATCTTCATTTTTGTTTCTTTTAAAAAACCCTCTCCCTCTCTGTGTGTGTGTGGTTTCTTAGACTTACATACAGTTTGTAGACAGACTCAAGCAAATAAAAAACAAAAATAAATAGAAAATTATATTATTTCAGACTCACACTCCTATTCTACCCTGTCTTGAGTCTTCTTGTTGTCTTAAGTAACTTGTGATCTTCTTGAAATATTAGTACTCATAGATAATAGTATAAATCAGGGGATATTCAATGAATAGATGTTAAAACGATATTATTTGACATCATCAAAAGCTCAAACTAGGGGTCATGGATTGCAACATCTTCCACTTGATCTTTTAGTATAAAAGAGCTAATGAAGGTTAGATGAGGGTCCTCGTCAGTCCCTAATTTAATCTCTTTTAATTCATCCATATTGGACGCCTGTCCACCATCCTCAATCTCTTTAGGTGAAAACTCGGCTTCTACTGGTTGATCATTATGATCGTTAGCTTCATAAACCTCTTCAGCACCATCATCACTAAATTCAATTTCCCTGTATGTAATGGCATGACACGTCTCCCCTTGGAGATCTTTTCTTATGACAAATTTGAGAGCTATTCTAGTGAGAATATCCTTTCTTTGCATTATATGGGGATTTCTTCGATACTAAAGCTTCAAGCAAAGGCAAAGTTATTGCACAGTGGTGAGAATTCGACTTATTTTTGCAACATCCTCCATATATTTCCAGTGATAAATCTAGGCATTCTCGTAGGCATTAACTCCCTATGTTCGATGGGCCTTTAGAGCCAGTCTCAATTCTCTTCATCTCTGTACTATCCAAAATTATAAAATAGGATTCCCGGTCCACCCCTATTTCTTCGAGGAGGTAAATAAAATATTACAAGTTCCTCAATATTATACAAAACTCGAGGGATGTTTCCTTGAAATGTTGTGAGGGAAATATGTTTGACTACATATTCATTATCTAAAATTAAGAGATTATCTATTCTCTTTGAAAGTACATGTTGTATATTATTCATATAGATAGACTTGTAGTCGTAGTCATCATTTGAATATCTTGCCTTCGTCTTCCCCTTATATATTGATTGGCATATTTCTTGAGATTTAGCAGGGATGGCATCATCTTCATCCATATCACTTTCTAGATGAGGCACATATTTTCTTGATCTAGGAGTGATTGATACTTTTAAAAGAGTCCGCATTGCCTTCTTTCTTCCTGCCTTCTTCTTCTCATCTTCTTGTTTGGATTGCCTTACAACCTTTAGGTTTACAGTCCTAGTATATAGTGAACTTGATGGCTTTGGTTCTTTGGGGATGAAGTATCTAGCATCTTCATAAACTTTTACCTCATGAACTACAGATGATTGAATATCACCAGATATTCTGAACTCCTCTCCATCAATGAGGTACTTTATACATCGTTGTAACGTTGACGGGATAATGCTGTAATCATTCAACCACGGGAGACCTAGAAGCGCCTTAAATAAGCTATCCGCATCAATCACATGAAATTTTGCCTCAAAATAGAGTTCTCCAAAACTAGAGAGAGCATGAATGATCTAAGGGTCTTTTGCCCCTTTTCATTGAAACCATGCACCATCAATTTGTCTTGCCCAAGGTGTTGCACATCGAGACAATGTGATCTCATGGATTTTAAGCTCATAAGGTTGATGGAGGACCCGAGATCTATAAAAATTCGACTGATTTTCATCATGTTACTTTCTGCAATAATATATAAAGGTCAGTTATAGTCTACCATTCCAAGCATCATTTCATCCTCGATAAAAGTAATGATTGGCTCATTCCGAGCTTGTAAGATCTCAGTCAAGTTACGCTTAGCAAAATACACCTCATATCTTTTGGGGTCCCTGAGAACTTGAATCAGGGTCTCCCAAAGGTCTTTGGACATCACCAAAGCATCATATATGTTAAGCTATGCTAGAATTTTTCTTAAATGAGATAGGATATTATAATCTATCTCTTTAGCTGAAGTCTCCTTTTTCTTGGAGTTCTTGGGAATGATATCTTTATTGATGACAATCTCCTTCCCTTTATCTTTATCAAGGATCCCTTTATTTGGTGGAGATGGCAGTGTTTTACCACTCCTTATTACACTTGGGCAATTTTCTCCTGCACAGACTCATTTAACGATGCATTATCTTCATAATCGATCATTGTCACATCTGGAGATTCGTCTGTTGATTTAGAGCTATTGTCAAAATTCACTTGTTCCATCTGTGAAGTGATATCAGGCTTTGATTCATCATCTTCTAAAAAATACAGATCCTCTTATACACTATAATCCATTGGTGATACCATCATACAAAACTCAGAGGGTGCTTCTTTTTTCTTTTTGTTTAGAGTCACCGGCACTATCGAGATAACTCGACAAGTTTCTATAGGGAGTGGATCTTCATCAGCTTCTTTTCCTCCTCAATTTTGAGTTCTACCATAAAATTAACATGCTTAATGGGGCATCCCACAGTCTGATATTATTCATTCAAACTATCGATAACCCTTTGGATTACTGTCTTTTTCTCTATCACAGGTTGCCATTTCTTTCCTCAGGCGTTCCCCACCGCCATGAAAAGTTCATAGCCTATCATTTTCCATGATTATCAGCTTTGATTGGGGGATGGGGTTGTAGACTTGTTTTGGCTTTTCTTCATGCTACATTGGTTGCTTGCCTTTATCTACATTATAAACCACTTGTTTCCCCCTATTTGGCAAGAGAGAGGATGCAGAGTAAGTTTCAGTCCTTCTTGTCTCTGAGGTCTTGGGCTTTTTCGGCTTGTCAGAGTGGCCCTCTAATCATGACAAGTTCAGCTTTTTAAATTTAGCCACTCTATCCAGCAGGTCTTGAAATGTGGTGATTGTAGCCATGCATAGGAAGGGTTTCATCTTATCATCGATGTTTCCCATTAATAATTACATGACATGTTCTTCTTCAAGTTGCTACTCATATTTCATACTTAGATTATGCCAGCGTGTTATATATTTTGATACAGACTCCTCTCTTTTATGCTTATCTAAAGCAAGGTTGGTGATCGTAATCTTCTCAATCGCATTGGCAAATCTCTTTATAAATAGGATCTCTAATTCAACGAAAGTTTTTACAGAGTCAATTGGCAACTTAGCATACCAATCAAAAGCAGTTGCTATCAAACTGTTAAAAAACTATCAGATGAGTAGGGCATCATTTCTCCCTATATTCCCATAGGTTGCCTTGAATTGCGCCAGGTGCTGTCTAGGATTGTTAATGCCATTGAAGGTATAAAATTTTGGGACCAAATGCTCTTTTGGTTACGGCACTTAGTCCTATTCAGTAGGGTATGGGCGACCTTTTCCAACCAACTTTTCTTCTTGATCAATGGCTATGTTAACCTTGGTCTTCTCTATAATTATCCCCTCGAGCTGTGTAGCCGTTACAGGCTCAGAGGTGCTGGCAATATTTTGAGGAGTAGGCTGGCGAGTTATATTTTGAGCCTCATGAACGTGCTCAGGAGTGCCCCGTACTCTCGAGACTTGAGGTATTCTGTGATTTGGAGGATCAGCATGAGGGTTAGGCATGGCACCATCGGTAGTAGTACTCTGCATCATTACTGTCATTTGGGTCATCATCTCAATCATCTTTTCGTTTTATTGAGAGATCTCCCTATCCTTGGCCCTCATCTATTGCCTCATATGTCTTCTCATGTCAGCAAGTGTAGTTTCTTGGTCATCAAAGGTATTCTCCTCAACATGTTCTATTTCTTATTCTCTTAGAGAATGGTCACCTCTACCAACGACAAAACCAGTCTCTCATTGGCATACTTGCCTGGG
This sequence comes from Dendrobium catenatum, assembly GCF_001605985.2. Lineage (NCBI taxonomy): Eukaryota > Viridiplantae > Streptophyta > Magnoliopsida > Asparagales > Orchidaceae > Dendrobium > Dendrobium catenatum. The sequence continues at coordinate 131,232 of NW_021319314.1, read as the reverse complement.
TTGTGGCTGCTAATAACCATCATCTTCACCATCGTCATGGTAGACTTCCTCGATAGCACGTTTATGCCTTACTATATAGATGACTTCGAGGTTCATGATATCCTCTATTTCTTCCTCCAGGTTTTTTTCCATAAATTCTTCGATATTTTCTTCAAGATTTTCTTCTAAATTTTCTTCTATATTTTCCTCCCCTTTGACATATTCCTCTCCTTCTTTCATGTCTTCTTCTCCTTCCCTTTCTACTTCAAGTACTCAGATCTCCGAGCGGCGATGCCACTGGATCTGTGGTTCTTTATTAAGCAAGGAGATTTCTTCGATTAGTGGGCGATGATCGAAGTTAGTCTCTTCTTTCAGAGTGGTCAGCAAATGATAGGATCCCTTGGAGGATTCTCCAAGGTGTCGAACGTCGAGAGGGACATTATCGTAGGTCTTCTTTTGGACCCATCTTTGATGTTGTTTGTAGGTGGGGGAAGATCTCCGGGAAGCCATATCGGATGTCACTCCCAAATTTATTTCTCTTCTTCTTTATTTTTCTCTGCAAGGCTTTGGCCTCCAGATTTCCATTCCCTTCCATCGGGACCTTTCTACAGCAAATCCTTGAATCAGAGGTTCAGGTGTCATGCCCTGATGTCCATCGTATGGAGCTTGTCATTGATATCTTATTTGTTCAATTATTACAGTAGATGATAGCCTTTCCCTCAGAGGGGTTCTCCTAGCCTCAATAACTAGTAGCCTCTAAAATTTATTCTTCATTAGTCCCTTCTCCTTGACTATTTTCAGCACTCGATGTACTCGGGATGACAATCGTTCAGGTTCCCTTATCTTTTGAGGGGTTGGTGCCTCTGGTCGATGCTCCCATTATGACTGTTTGAGCTCACCAGAAGAGCTATTTCTTTTCACCCACTTAAAGTTGGTAAACTTATTTCAGGTGGGGACATTGGCCTCAAGTTCTTCGGCTGGCCAGTTTGATGGATGCACAAGCACCAGTTGTTGCTGAGCTTGGAGCTCAGCATTAACCTTTCTCTTCTACCTCCTTATTAGCTTCCCTCCAGATGAGGAAGCTTCATAATTATTCTCCCTGGGTGTAGGTAACCATATTGGAAGGGATGTGGTGTTTGTAGCCATCACAGAAATCATTCCACCAGTCACAACTTTCTTGATGGATGGGGTTTCTGATTGTGAAAGTTGTTCAAATATAGAGGACCTCTTGTGAGTATTTTTAGAAGTAGTAATGGCCCACGATGCTGGCAGATGCGTTCGGTGTGTAGTAAATTCAGTAGTGGGTCATTGCGTTGGCATATGTGCGTGATGTGTAGGAGGCCCTATAGGATGGAGTCTCCTCGCAGGTCTTTTAATATTCATGCCATTCATGGGGATACCGGTGCTTCTTATAATAATTATAGGGAAGTTAAGACTACCAAACTGGATGGTAGCTCCAGTGTTGCCAGTAAAGAACATAGCATTAGCTAGTTCCATGCTAGCACCATGCCCTAGTTGAACTGTAAATGCAGTGTTTTGTAGCTCCATCTGCACAAATGAAAGGTAAGGGTTAGTAATCATCATCTGATACATCACCCCACGCTTTTAAAATATAGAGACTTGCACAGAACAAAAAAACTAAAATAGACAAAAATAATTAGCATAAGCTAGCAATTAAAATGATTTTTAAAAACTCAGTTAAATATTAAATGAATTTGTTGAGTGATCATTTTAGAATATCCGAAACATTGGTTCACTAAATGATTATATTGAAATATTCAAATTTTAAATACGGATTGATGCAGCTGCTATTATAGCAATGAGATGACTAGCCAAAGATGGAAAGAGAAACCAATCCCAAGAAGAGTCGCCAGAAATTTGTGGGCTCCAAAAATTCAGCCCCGGCCTCCACCCACTTATATTTTATTTTATCTTCGGCGAGGGAGTTTTAACGGAATAAGTTCTGGGATAAATTTTGGAAGGTAGATAGGTTTGCAGATAAGACACTACCTAAAGATTTCGCCCTCATTGTGTGAGGACTTTATGATGTGAGTTCTGGTTTCCTATAGGCGCAAGCACCTATAGTTAATTACCCCTCCCGATAACTAGAGAGAACTTTCGATTAAGGCTAGTTATAAATCAGATACGTAGAGATATATCTTATCTAGCATATAGTAACAGCATTGGGTATTGAGATTTGAAGTGTTTAGAAGTTTGGGAAATTTGTGTTGAAATATTTGGGAAATTTAATATATAAAATTTGAAATTACACCATCTTGCACTTAAAGCAGATGGTGGGGGAATGGATGATATTCCCGATCAAGATCACATGGTTTTGTCTTCCCGGGCCATTGTGTCCCTAGTTTACTTAGTCATAGGATGTAGTCGACCCAACCTGACAGAAGGATCCTTATCGGCAGCCATGGGATGAATGTTTGTCTAGGGGGAAAAATTTGAATCCACCTTAGCTAACAGAGGGCTTTATGCCCTATCAATAATATAATAATAATTCATATCTCAAGGATTTGATGTCATGAGGAACGTATTGGCTTTGGCTATAATTGGTATTTTATGGTGCCATTTGGTGGAGAAACCACTCAATTTAGAGGGCCCCGAGTCATAACCGTTTATCCTGCAATGCCATTTGGCCCCAAACTACAGGTTAGAGGACACGTACCACATCCTTATTGGCAAGAGATTATTTGAGAATGAATCCTAGCAATATTTTTGACTAGGCACTATCTTTATGTGAGCTGAAGTAAATTTTAATTTTTTCACCCCGGCAAACTCTTATGGAGGGTGGATGGATTTTGCTTTAAGTGATAATGGTTTGATTTCAATTTTAAATATTTTTTGGATTTTAGGATTTTGGGAATTTTTGTGGAGTATTGGAGTTCTGATGAACATTTGGGTGGCATTTGAAATGTTTGGAATGAACCCCTTCGGTTGGGATTTGGATTCAACACGGCCATCATTGGGGTGTTTGGGGTTATTTTTATTCAAAACTTGAACCTTGTCGAGCCCATCAACTTATCAATAGGGGATCGGGTTTTGTAGGCTTTGTGTCTTTATTAGTGAATTCTCATTATTATAGGCCTTGAAGACCTAATATGAATATATTAAAACAATTATACAGGTCATCACCACCATATACTTATTTGATTGTTCGAGCCCTGTCGATTCCTATTGATCCATATAGAAAGATCAGGTTTGAACTTGAATTCACCTATTGATCCGCACAGTATCCCTAGATGTCACGTGTGTTCCCACAACATGCTTATCGGGGCCCATGCGGTTGTTTGGGGGCATTTTATAATTAAACCCTGTCGACTCCTTTTTACTTACTAAGGAGGATCGGGTTCAAATTTATTGACCCGCGCAACATCCCTAGGCGTCACATGTATTCCAAAAACATGCTCTTCGTGGCCTATATGGGTGTTTGGGGGGCATTTTGTAATTATTTATTGAATCTTGTCGACTCCTATTTACCTGCTTAGGAGGATCGGGTTCAATTTTATTAACCCGTACAGCATCCCTAGACGTCACATATGTACCAATAATATGCTTGTCAAGGCCCATACAAGTGTTTGATTGTATGCCCCATTTTAGTGTACCTATGTGTATACAAGCTATAGTGTATGTGTGGGGGTATGTTGAAAATATTTAGAAACGCCTTCTGTCCGCTTGCTTGAATGTTATGGATCAGGTGGCATTTTGCAGCAGCTTTTGAATTGATTTGTTCGCTGCTCTGTACAAGTAGACGGTCGTGCACTACTTTAGATCTATACATGTAGATTATTGTGCACTAACTAATCTCCTGCCTCATGTTTGTTAATGCTTGCACTCATTATAATTCCTTGGCATTTGTTCATAGATTATATGTAATATTTGTAGCGGGGCTTCAGTGGAAGTTTGAGGGTGCGTGGATCTTTCGTATTCTTTATGCACTTTGTTTTGGCATTTGGCTCATGTAGTACATTCGCCACTAATACAGATAGGAAGGTAGATGTATTCCTTCACATACTAAAATTGACTTCAGGATACTGCATTTACTGAAGCCTTTTTGCATATACCCATAGGTGGCATATGGCACGTACATATGTCTTTGTAGAGAGCTTGCATGTATTGCAGATCTTTTATTGTACATAAGGGCTTTTGCATTTATCACAGTTCTTCTATATTTATCTGCAGATAGTGTATTGTGTATAAAAATGGTCTTCTACAACAACTTGAAGGAATTTGCATTTGTTGTAGTGCTTTAATATTTGTTCGTAGATGGTACTTGATGTGTTATAGGTCTCCTATGATGTGTCTTCTGTGATGACCCATAAGTATTTGCATTTAATACATTCCTTATGCATTTTGCTACTTTATGTGTGTCTGCAGGAAAGTTCGTTCTGCTGATTGAAAGATTATTGCATTTGCATGTGTATCTTCCGGCATTTTCTTGTAGATAGCATGTGGCATTCTACTATAGTGCACTTATTTGCAGTTGTGTGACATTGACTATTCATAAGTTGCCATCATTTTTATGTCTTCTTGATAACTATCATTAGTTACTCACTGTCATCTGCAAATAAATTGTGTGTCTCATTGGAGATATACAACTATACATTGTGTTATCATTTGTCATGAATAAATGATACAATACAAATCCATCAATTCAAAAATTTTATACATGTCTAATATTCTATTGGAAGGATTGCACTATCATTCAAATGATGGTCTAAAGTCATCATACGATGGCTTTATGATCAAACCATACCTCCAAAATCTTGTATTCCTTATAAACAAGTTACATTCATCATTTCCTTGTTCTCAAAAATTTATTGTAATTTATATGATGAATATAGTAGCTTATTCATCAATATCTTCATTTTGATTACAACAATCCTTGCAACTTAATTTTTATTTTCATGTCAAAGTTTGCAAATCATTTATGTATAGCTTTTTGCTTGTAGGCAAGTTGTACTCCTTGCCTCCACATGTTGTTTGCAACATGCATGATGATTTGTAGATAGCTTGTCACATATCTTGCAATTCCATGAACTTTACTCAATGATGAATCAAATTTTATGTTATGAGTCAATTAGGTTGACCCAAAAGCTCAAACCATGGCTTTATAATCAAATCCTTAACTCTTGCAATCTTCTTTCCCTTTGCATGTTAAGATTTGCATTCATAATGAAATGATGATTCCTTAATGGTCCACTGAATCAATTATGAACACGTTATTGTATTATATATTTTCATCATGTTAATGATTATTTCCAAGTTAATTTTTGTTATCATTTGCTTCAAGTCCAAATTCTTTTTTTATTAAAGTTTAAATCATTTTGAGTTAAATTCAAGTTCATATTTGTTATGTCATTTTGTCGTCCCCCACCACGCTAAGAAAAGCATGTATGGGTCATCGGCACCTGTTACAAAAGAGAACATTCATTTCCCCGCAAGTGGGTACTTATGGATGTCCCCACTTCGTCGTACGTATCGCAACATGTTTCCATCCCACCATGCTAAGAAAAGCGTGTATAGGCAATTTTCTGGTGCGCCGAGAACTATGAAGAAGGGATTTTGGATGATTACCCGCTTCGTCGCAAGCATCGCGACGCACTTCCTCCCACCACGCTAAGAAAAGCGAGTATAGGTGGTTGTTTTGTCTTGACGCATGCGTTGAAATTGGGTTCTTAGAGTTTTAGGGATCAAAGAGTTATACCTTTGCATTCTGGTGGAGCGAAGTGGCAAAAGAAATTAATAACTATGAAACTAATAGTTAATGAAAGTAATTTAGCTAATTGTAGTATAAATAGTTAATAAAATTAATTTAACTAACTATAATACTAATAGCTAGTAAAAATAATTTAATTAACCATGGTATGAATTCTCAGTCACTTTATTACAGATCATGGAACTTGAAATCTTGATGAATTGAGGTGGTTTTTTACTGAAGAAATTGTTAATCTAAAAATTTAGGTACCAATTAACAAAGAGGTGAATGAGGACTTCCTAGAGGAGCTTAGCTTTCCCTCAAGGAAGTCTATTACTGCCCGTGCTGTTGATGCTTCCAGAAATGAGAGTTATGGTGAAGACACGGGTTTCTATACCTGGTTAAGGAAACTGAAACTTTCTATTAGTATTGAGCTATTCTGGTGGAGGATTAGTAGAAATGCCATTCCAACCAATGAGTTTTTAAAGCATAGAAAACTTGTTGATGATGATTGCTGTATTAGAGGTTGTACTGATAGTGAAAATCTGGAGCATATAACTGTTAAGTGTAATGAACTGAAGAAAATTCTTAGACAGTTACAGAGTTGGGGAATTTATGTTCCGATTTTTGGCTCCATGGATGAATGCTTAATTGAGCTGAAAGTCCTCTCCACTATCACACCTAACAGTGTTAGAATCTACTACAACACGGTGTATCAGAATTGGAAAAACAGAAATGCTTGATTGTAAAGGAGTAATAATTGAAGGAAATAACATCAATGTTATCAAATTCATAAAAAAATCTTTGAAAAAGAACAAGTGGCAAGGGGCTCATCGGGTGGAGGAGGAGTTTATGTTCTTGACCGATTTCAATAAGGTGATTCTTAATCATGTTCATAGAGATTGTAATAAGGTAGCCAATTTATGTGCTACTTTAGCTTTAGATGCTAACTTTTTCTTTGATAGTTCTACATTTGCTAGCATTCCTCCTCTTTGTTTGCTTTTGAAGAAGGAATGTGAGCCTTTACTTTAGTTTGTATCTAGTTCTTTTCTTCTATTAATTGCATAATGCATTTCTCAAAAAAAAAAAAAGCCATGGTATGAATAGTTAATAAAATTATTTTAATTAACTATAAGACTAATAGTTAGCAAAAATAATTTAATTAACCATAATAGAAATAGTTAATGAAATTAATTTAACTAACTGTTATACTAACAGTTAGTAAAAAAATGTAATTAACTATAATATAAACATTTAATAAAATTAACTTAACTAACTATATGACTAAAAGTTAATGAAAATAACTTAATTAAATATAGTATAAATGGTTAAAGAAATTGATTTAACTAACTATTATACTAACAGCTAGCAAAAGTAATTTAATTAACTACAATACTGATGGTCGGTAACAAAAATAAAAATAATCTATAATACAGACTAATTGATATGGAGAATAAAGTTAAATCTTAATTAGCGTCAACAGATGAAATAAAGTAATAGAGATAACCAACAACCGTTAATTAGCATTAATTAATCAAATGAGATAATAATAGCAATCCACCACAAGTGAAACGTGATAATGATTTTATAACAATAAATAAATAAAAAGGTACAAATGAAATAATAATAAAAAATAAAGGCATTCACATGCATGCTATAAAGAGTAGAAGCAAAAACTATTATTGTATAAAGTGGAGAATTGGAGAGAAAGAAGATAAGATGTGTAAATTTTTTTTTTTAAGATAACCTATCCAACTTCTTCAGTCATGGCTAAAAAAAAAAGGAAAAGCCAATGTACTCAATTCAGTCAGTGAGAAAGTGGAAGGCCTTTGAGGTGGACTTCAACTGTGTTTGGGACGGACCGAACGAGGCTATAGGAATTCGGCTAGAGAGATGGTAAGGGCTACGAGCTTTTTTTTTTTTTTAATCTAGAACAAGTTGTGAGGACGGAGTTGATCGGCCGGCTGTTTGCTGAAGCTGGAAGTTAAAAAAAAAGGAGCTTGACCGATTGTAAGGTAAGGGATTCCGAATAGGTTTATTGAGGCGTGAGGTTGATTGGTGCAGTGAGTAGAGCTGGAAGTTCCTACTTTGAAGATTGGGCATTTGATCAAGAAGGGAGGTCGGACAGTTTGCCGGATTTGATGACTTGGAGCAGCAGTCTGGCTATTTGATTGGAGCTAGCTGGGTTGTGGTAAGCTCTTTGAACAGGGGTTGATCAGTTTGCTTGGGTGGATGGGAGGCGAAGCAGGGAGCTGTGGGTTATGGAGGTAATGAAGCAGAAGAAGCCAATAACTAAGCCTCAGCCCTAATTTTAACGAGAAATTATTGTGTGGAATCTGGTCATAGAGTTGTGTTTAGATGCTTACATGGAAAGTAAAAAGTATGGAAAATTTATTTAACTAGCATCAACCCCACAATACCTGACCCGATCAAAATCATTTGTCTTGCAGTCCAACTTGGGCTAAACATTAAATTTAGGGTTGGCACTTCTTTTTTTCGGGATTTAAGGCGCGAATCACCACAATATATAATGCTTTCAGCCAAAATTTGAATAAATGTCGATGAAGATAAAGATTGATCTGGATATGGAAGAGAATGTTTGTTTTTATGAGCAGACAATATTCTCAAAGGGCTCGGAGGAAGCCGATAACCTGAATGCAGATGTCTAGGAAACGAGCAAACAGGAAGAAGAATAGTTAAAACCAGTGCGACTAGACGAAAAGTTTAGCTTATCGGTAACATTCGCCACCTTCCAAGTTTTCTTTACAGTAATGTTGACATTAAATTTATTTACAGAGACATTTTTTTAATGTATTTATTGTGTTTAACAAAAATACGTACTTTTATTAACAATGTATATATTATTAAATTTTAATTGTCTTTAAAAGAAGAGTCGATGGTCCATTCTTTTAAAATATTATTGAGCTAGGGTACATTAAGGACTTTGTAGAATGATTTACGCATTGCTACGCTTTTGTTGCGTAATTATTACATAAACTGTGCGTATTGTTGAGTATTTATTGAGTACTTATTGCATATTCATTGTGTATTTTTTGAGTATTTGTTGCATATTTGTTGCGCATTTTTTTTTCTTAATTACTGCTTACTTGTTGAGTATGTATTGCTTAATTACTATTCATTTATTGCATATTTATCATGATGTTTATGTTAATGAGAAAGAAGCATACGAGGCTTATTATAATTATGGCCAAAATCTTGGTTTTAGTGTTCATAAGGATCATCACAGTTAAAACCCAAAGACTTTGTTTGTTCAAAAGCTGGTTTCAAGAAGTTTCCTGATCTTAATATCCAAAGGAAATATTAAAAATCAGACACCCAAACTGGTTGTCCAGCTATGATTAGGTTTATAGTGGATGAAGCTGGATATTGGAAGGTGAATATTTTTATTAAAAATCACAATCATGATTTTCCCAGGGTAGAAGACCAGCATTTACTTAGATCATGCAGGAATGTGTGTGATGAAAAAGCTTCAGTTCTTAAATCAATGACAGAAGCCGGGATAAGAACCATTGATGCATTTTCCTTCCTTGCTGATGAAGTTGGAGGTGTCAAAAATATTGGATTTATAAGGAGGGATGCGTACAACTTTATTCAAAAAATAAAAAAAGCAAAGATTAAATTTGGGGACACTAATACTTTAATTTAATTATTTAAACAACTTTATTTGCTTGGGATATCCAGAAGCATAAATTTGATAGATTATTAAATTTTTTTTGGGTTGATGGGATTGGAAAGATAGATTATGACTACTTTGGTGATGTGTTAATTTTTGAAACAAGTTATAGGCTTAATAAGCATAATTTGGTATGCGCACTATTTGTCGAGGTTAATAATCATTGGCAAAACATTTTGCTTGGGGTGGCATTCTTGTCCGAAGAGACAATTGAATCATTTACGTGGTTATTTATAACTTTTGTGTGAATGATGGTTGATAAACATCAAAAAACAATATATACATATCAAGACCAGGCAATGGCTAGGGCCATAGAAGTTGCATTACCTCACAATCTCCATAGACTGTGCTAATGGCATATATATAAAAAGGCTCCATCAAAATTATCGTGCTACAATACCAACAATAAAGTCAAAGGCCTCTTCCATAAGTGTTTGAGCAAATGTGACTCTGAGGAGGAGTTTGAGAATACATGAGCTGAATTGATCATACAAGGGAAACTCCAAGATCATGTTTGGTTGGAGGATCTTTATAGGATAAGAAATAAGTGGTCAATAGCCTTTAATAAGGATTGTTTTAGCATGGACATTCTATCCACACAGCGTAGCGAGTCTACTAATAATTTGTCATGGCATTTCTAAGCTCACAAGTTCTATAACTGATTATTTTCTGGGTTTAGAGAAGGTGATGAGGAATTGGCACCGACATGAACAGGATGTGGATTATAGATGCAACGAGTCCAAAATAAAACCTGTAATAAAAATTGCTCAATATTAAAGCAAGCTGCTCAGTTTTATTCAAAGAAATTATATTCATTTTTTTAATAAGAATTTTTATAAGGTGTGGGTGTAATGAGTGTAGAGCTTGAGTCTTGTGATTCTTCTAAATTTTTTATCTATTGTACAGGGAAAAATGATTATTCTAAACCATGGGTTGTTGATTTTGATGCACAGAATGATAACATTCAAGGCTCCTGCAGGAAGTTTGAAATGATGGGTTTATTGTGTTCTCACTGCATAATAGTTTTGAGGCAGATGACTATTGGGAAAATCTTCGAGAAATACCTACTGTTGTGATGGTCAGCACGAGCTCAAAAAGATATATTATATGGTCAAAATTTTAAAGGATCTTCTCAGAATAACTCTGAAGTTAGTAGCAGATTCATATTTAGAAATTATACCAGCAGGTTTGCATATGAAATGAGCACACGAGTGCAGCTTAATGAGGAGGCTGAACAATTCCTATTGGCTTCGATGAAGGATATATTTAAAAATCTAGATTTGATTGTTTATGGGAAGAGAAAGAACAACAAGTTTATATAGGATGGCAGTGCAAAATTGAAAGATCCTCTAAAGCGTTGGCCTAAAGGCATATCTAATGCTAGGCTGAAAAGCCACTGGAAAAAGAAGCCAAAGAGTATGATTTTATTTTTTGACTAATTTATTTATTTCCTATTTTGACATATTGTTATTAAATTTTTTAAGAGGAAAACCACCAATGAAGAAAAACCCATAAAAATTTTCTACTCCTTCAAATTAGTTTAATTTCAAAAGCATGCCCGAATGCTTAATGGAGGATTTCATAAATTGTGTACACTCCAGTCAACCATCAGCTAAGCAGTGTAATTTCACAAACATGCCCGAATGCTTCACCGAGGACTTCATAAATTCTGTACACTCCAGTCAGCCATCAGCTAAGCAGTGTAATTTCACAAGCATGCCCGAATGCATCACCGATGACTTCATATCTAGCATGCCATCTAGCCAAGCATCAGTAAAGCAGTTCACAAGCATACCCGAGTGCTTGAATGAGGAATTTATAGCTGAGGAATCATCCAGTCAACCATCGGTGAAGAGAGCAAAGCATTCTTATTTCACAAGCATACCCAAATGCTTCACTGAGGAATACATAAAAGGTGTGCATTCAAATAAGCCATCAGCAATGTACTTGAAGTTGATGATGGATATCTTTAAATCAGAAAATTAAATGTAATAAGAATATTTGTGAGCTGATAGTTAATTTAGAAACTTGGATATGAGTATAATATGCGTACCTTGTGCGTACACCATGCCTATGAATTTGTAATATTATTTTTAGAGATATTTCTTTTAATAATAATATTTATTATTAACTGTGAATTTTGAGTTGCGCATGAACTGCGTATACTATGCGTCTAGGATGCGTATAGAGAGCGTATATAATGTGTATTTTCTAATACTATATTTCCTTGAGATAATTTTTATAATGATTGCTATGATCCTAAAATAAGTATTAAAAGGACTCAAATCAAAGGAATGTAATTTTACAAATATTCTCTTATTAAATAAAAAAATTTGAAAAATCAAGGCATTTGAGTTGTGTATTGCCTGCGTATGCCATGCATCTATCATGCGTATACAAAGCTTATCTTGTGCATATTTTCTCAAGCCATGGAAAAACCTTTTTATCATAAGGAATCATAGATCAATGATGAAAAACTCAAAATTCAATGCTTCATGATTCTTTTCTACACAAGATGAATAATTTCAGACACATTTGATTCTCCATATAGCTCTATTGAATGCAAAACCATTGAAGCATGTCCCTACTATCTAGAACTATAACATATGTAGCATAAAGGTCTTGACATATACTATGTTCCCTTGAGATAATTTTTATAATGATTGCTATGACCCTAAAATAAGTATTAAAATGATTTAAATCAAAGGAATGTAATTATACAAATATCCTCTTATTAAATAAAAAAATAAAAAAAATCAAGGCATTTAAGTTGCGTACTACCAACGTATGCCATACGTCTTTCATGCATAGACAGAGCTTATCTTGTGTGTATTTGCTCAAGAAAAAAAAAAACCTTTTTATTACAAAAAATCATGGATCAATGGTGAAATTACTTCCTGATTCTTTTATACACGACATGAAGAATTTCAGACACCTTTGATTCTCAATATAGCTCTATTAAATGCTAAAGCATTGAAGCATACCCCTACTCTCTAGAACTATAACTTATGTAGCATAAGGGTCTAGACAAATACTATGTTTCCTTAAGATAATTTTTATAATGATTGCTATAATCCTAAAATAAGAATTAAAAGGATTCAAATCAAAGGAATATAATTATACAAATATCCTCTTATTAAATAAAAAAATTGAAAAATCAAGGCATTTGATTTGCGTATTGCCTGCTTTTGACATGCGTCTTTCATGCGTATTTAGAGTGTATCTTATGCGTATTTTCTCAAGCCATAGAAAAACCTTTTTATCATAAGAAATCATGGATCAATGGTGAAAAACTCTAAATTCAATGCTTCAAGATTCTTTTGTATATGAGAAGAAAAATTTCAGACACCTTTGATTCTCCATATAGCTCTATTGAATGCTAAACCATTGAAGCATATCCCTACTATCTAGAACTATAACTTATATAGCTTAAGGGTCTTGACATATACTATATTCCCTTGATATAGTTTTTATAATGATTGCTATGACTCTAAAATAAGTATTAAAAGGATTCCAATCAAAGGAATATAATTATACAAAAATATAATCTTATTAAATAAAACAAATTTGAAAAATCAAATCATTTAAGTTACGTATAACCTTCGTATGCCATGCGTGTTTCATGCATAGACAGAGCGTATCTTGTGCATATTTTCTCAAGCCATAGAAAAACCTTTTTAACATAAGGAACCATGGATCAATGGTGAAAAATGATAAATTTAATGCTTCCTGATTCTTTTATACACGAGACGAACAATTTCAAACATCTTTGATTCTCTATATAGCTCTATTGAATGCTAAAGCATTGAATCATACCCCTACTCTCTAGAACTATAACTAATGTAGCATAAAGTTCTAGACATATACTATGTTCCCTTGAGATAATTTTTATAATTATTGTTATGATCCCGAAATAAGTATTAAAAGGATTCAAATCAAAGGAAAGTAATTAGACAAATATCCTTTTATAAAATAAATTTTTTTTAGAAAAATTAAGGCTTTTGAGTTGCGTATTGCCTGCATATGACATGCGTCTTTCATGCATATACAGAGCGTATCTTGTGTGTATTTTCTCAAGCCATGGAAAAACATTTTTATCACAACGAATCATTGATCAATGGTGAAAAACTCAAAATTTAATGCTTCATGATTCTTTTCTACACGAGACGAAGAATTTCAAACACCTTTGATTCTCCATATAGCTCTATTGAATGCTAAACATTGAAGCATACCCTTACTATCTAAAACTATAACTTATATAGGATAAGGGTCTAAGCATATACTATGTTCCCTTGAGATAATTTTTATAATGATTGCTATGACCCTAAAATAAGTTTTAAAAGGATTCAAATCAAAGGAATGTAATTATACAAATATCCTCTTATTAAATAAAAAAAGTTGAAAAATCAAGGCATTTAAGTTGCGTATTGCCTACGTATACCAAGCGTCTTTCATGCGTAGATTGAGCGTATCTTGTGCCTATTTTCTCAAGCCATAGAAAAACCTTTTTATCACAAGAAATCATGGATCAATGGTGAAAAACTCAAAATTCAATGCTTCGTAATTCTTTTATACAAGAGACAAAGAATTTCAGATACCTTTGATTCTCTATATAGCTCTATTGAATGCTAAAGCATTGAAGCAAATCCCTACTCTCTAAAACTATTTCTTATGTAGCATGAGGGTCTAGACATATACTTTATTCCCTTGAGATAATTTTTATAATGATTACTATGATCCTAAAATAAATATTAAAAGGATTCAAATCAAAAGAATGTAATTATACAAATATCCTCTTATTAAATAAAAAAAATTAAAAGATCAAGGCATTTGAGTTGTGTTTTACCTTGGTTTGTCATGCGTTCTTCATGCATTTACAAAGCATATCTTGTGCATATTTCTCAAGCCATGGAAAAACTTTTTTATCACAAGGAATCATGGATCAATGGTGAAAAACTCAAAATTCAATGCTTCATGATTCTTTTCTACACGAGACGAAGAATTTTAGACACATTTGATTCTCCATATAGCTCTATTGAATGCTAAATCATTGAAGCATACCCCTACTCTCTAGAACTATAACTTATGTGGCATAAGGGTTTAAATATATACTAAGTTTCCTTAAGATAATTTTTATAATGATTGCTATGATCCTAAAATAAGTATTAAAAGGATTCAAATCAAAGGATTATAATTATACAAATATCCTCTTATTAAATAAAAAGAAATTGAAAAATCAAGGCATTTAAGTCGCATATTACCTATGTATGCCATATACGTCTTTCATGCGTAGAAAGAGCGTATCTTGTGCATATTTGCTCATGCCATAGAAAAACTTTTTTATTACAAGGAAATATGGATCAATGGTGAAAAATTCTAAATTCAATGCTTCATGATTCTTTTCTATACGAGAGAAAGAATTTCAGACACCTTTGATTCTCCATATAGCTTTATTAAATGCTAAAGCATTGAAGCATACCCCTACTATCTAGAACTATAACTTATATAGCATAAGGGTCTAGACATATATTATGTTCCCTTGAGATAATTTTTATAATGATTGCTATGACCCTAAAATAAGTATTAAAAGGATTCAAAACAAAAGAATATAATTATACAAATATCCTCTTATTAAATAAAACAAATTTGAAAAATCAAGGCATTTAAGTTATGTATAGCTTGCGTATGCCATGGTCTTTCATGCATAGACATAGCGTATCTTCTGCGTATTTACTCAAGCCATTAAAAAACCTTTTTATCATAAGGAACCATGGATCTAGGGTAAAAAACTCTAAATTTAATGCTTGTTGATTCTTTTATACACGAGATGAAGAATTTCAAACACCTTTGATTCTTCATATAGCTCTATTGAATGCTAAAGCATTGAAGGAAACCTCTACTCTCTAGAACTATAACTTATGTAGCATAAGGGTTTAGACATACATTATGTTCCCTTGAGATAATTTTTATAGTGATTGTTATGACCCTAAAATAAGTTTTAAAAGGATTCAAATCAAAGCAATGTAATTATACAAATATCATCTTATTAAATAATTTTTTTTTGAAAAATCAAGGCTTTTGAGTTGCGCATTGCCTGCATATGCCATGCGTCATTCATGCATATACGTATCTTGCGTGTATTTTCTCAAGCCATAGAAAATCATTTTTATCACAAGGAATCATGGATCAATGGTGAAAAACTCAAAATTTAATGCTTCATGATTCTTTTCTACACGAGACGAAGAATTTCAGACACCTTTGATTCTCCATATAGCTCTATTGAATGCTAAACATTGAAGCATACCCTTACTATCTAAAACTATAATTTATATAGGATAAGGGTCTAAACATAAACTATGTTCCTTTAATATAATTTTTATAATGATTGCTATAACCTTAACATAAGTATTAAAAGGATTCAAATCAAAAGAATGTAATTATACAAATATCCTCTTATTAAATAAAAAAAATTTAAAAAATCAAGGCTTTTAAGTTGCGCATTGCCTGCGTATTCCATGCGTCTTTCATGCGTAGATAGAACGTATCTTGTGTCTATTTTCTCAAGCCATAGAAAAACCTTTTTATCACAATAAATCATGGATCAATGGTGAAAAACTCAAAACTTAATGCTACCTGATTCTTTTATACACGAGACAAAGAATTTCAGATACCTTTGATTCTCCATATAGCTCTATTGAATGCGAAAGCATTGAAGCATATCCATACTCTCTAGAACTATAACTTATGTAGCATAAGGGTCTAGACATATACTTTGCTCCGCTGAGATAATTTTTATAATGATTGTTATGATCCTAAAATAAATATTAAAATGATTCAAATAAAAAAATGTAATTATACAAATATCCTCTTATTAAATTAAAAAAAATTGAAAAATCAAGGCATTTGAGTTGCGTATTGCCTGCGTATGCCATGCGTCTTTCATGCATTTATAGAGCATATCTTGTGCGTATTTCTCAAGCCATGGAAAAACTTTTTTATCACAAGAAATCATGGATCAATGGTGAAAAACTCAAAATTCAATGATTCATGATTCTTTTCTATATGAGACGAAGAATTTTAGACACCTTTGATTCTCCATATAGCTCTATTGAATGCTAAAACTTTGAAGCATAACCCTACTCTCTAGAACTATAACTTATGTAGCATAAGGGTTTAGACATATACTATGTTTCCTTGAGATAATTTTTATAATGATTGTTATGATCCTAAAATAAGTATTAAAAGGATTCAAATCAAAGGAATGTAATTATACAAATATCCTCTTATTAAATTAAAAAAAATTGAAAAATCAAGGCATTTAAGTAGTGTATTGCCTTTGTATGCCATATACATCTTTCATGCATAGACAGAGCGTATCTTGTGCATATTTGCTCAAGCCATAAAAAAACCTTTTTATCACAAGGAATCATGGATCAATAGTGAAAAACTCAAAATTCAATGCTTCCTGATTCTTTTCTACACGAGACGAAGAATTTTAAATTGTAAATTATTATACTTTCTTATTCTTTCTATACATTGCTATTTCTAAAATCATGTTATTTGATTTGTGTATGACATGCGTACGTTGTGTGTATATAGTGCGCATTTTGCCAAGCCAAGAAAATCATTTTTACAGTACAAGAAATCACGACAATATATATGCGCATTTTGCAAAAAAAAAAATATTATGCACAAAAATTTATAAAAATAATTTATATATATCAATTATTTATACTTAAATAATATATGAAAAGTTCATTTCAACGCTGCATTGAACAAAGCATATGAGAATTCTGCCATATATTTTGGCATTTTAGCCTGCCAATCTTTACTCTCTCTCCACTTGGTATTGTTTTGTCGAATAATATTTTTCATGTATTTGCAAATAAACATTCAACAATCTATATTATTTGACTGAGTTGGCACCTTCTTGATTGTCTTAAAACTCCATTTGTTGATATCATCATCAACAGATTATTTGCAATCCCTATATAAGCTTATAATTTGAATAATATATGGAACATAATTTAGTTCACTATAAAGTAATTTTGAATATTTTTAACAAATGATCTAAAACTTAATATGTTTGTAGTAATATTTCTATGCATAGGGTTGGGAATAGAATAGTAAATTCTCAGTTTTTTTTTTTCGGAACCCAACCAAAAGGGTCCAGTGCGAACCGTCAATAATTGGATTAAGTAGAATGTTGCTTGAATGAACAGAAATGTAGTTTATGTGTTCGATGAACAATTTTAAACTTGGATCCTTCAACTTGTAATACTGCAATAATTAAATATAAGAATAAAAATATTTGAAATATAAAATTAAACAGCTTAAAATATTATATATAAAATAAACAAGTATACTAACCTAATACATTGGCGAGATATATAGAAATTTAAGGTACTTGTCTAAGAAAAGTTTACACTTCTAATGTAATAAAATGGCGAAGGAATTTACATGATCATTGTCAAGGTAACTATCGGATAATATTTCATCCATGTCACATCTAGAAATTATAATGTTCCCAGCTTGAAATATTGGATTACTACTAAAAACATTACGCATAAAATACGCATTAGTTACACATACAAAAACACAGTAGTTACGCAAACAATACGCACAAGTTATGCATATAATACACAGTTCTTAAGCATAAAAGATGTACAAGTTACGCATATAAAATATCTATCAGTGTACTTCTTTATACTTTCCCTAATAAAACATTCCTTCTCAGGACTCAACATCTCTAAGCCAATATAGTTCACTGTAAGACTTGCAGGTTTAGGATTTACTATAACATTATCTACGTTGATTAGTTCTTTTAGGGATGGAACTTTTTGGGATGGTTCTTTTAGAGAGATTCTTTTGGGGATTGAACTTTTGGGATGGATCTTTTTGGGGAGGTTCTTTTGAGGAAGGTTCTTTTTGGGATGGTTCTTTTTGGGCAAGTTCTTTTTGGGAGGGAAAATCTATTTTTTGCTTCTTGTACACCCTTTAAAGTTTTATAAAACTGACATCCTCTTCTATTCACCAGCTTATTCATCATTAAAAGCCTTGTTCATCTCTGGGACATTAATTTTCTCAAGGACATTGGACGACTCTGGGACTTTGGACTGCTCTAGGACATTGGACTTCTCTGGGACATTGGACTTCTCTGGGGCTTAGATCTTTGTATGTTTAGAAGATATCCCAATATTTTTCATTGGGTGGTGATTGCATGATGATGAGGAGGGAGCAGATTTTTATTAGGATTAAGAGTGCCTTGAATACTAAAATTTTGGAGCTTGTAATCAATTAAATCCACTCTTTTTATTATTTGCTCAAAATTCCTGCTCAGCCTACCTTCAAATTCTTGGAAGAGGTTTTTGTAGGTATCCTGGAGTATTTTAATTATTTTGTCTTCCAGAACATCGAATGATTATGGTAAATATTGAAAGTATGGTTGCTTAGGTGATTCAGGTTGGGGTTGCTGGGTAGATTTGGGTTTGGGTTGCTGGGGAGATTGGGGGCGGGGGGAGATGATGTTCAGGTGTGGTGGTTTGAATGGGAGAATGATGGCTTGATGGATATTTCTAGATGCCCAGAAGATTAGCTTCTTCAGGGGTAACTCCCTGGAGGTCAATAAAAATATGTGAAAAATTAATTTGTTAGCAAATAATTTGTCATAAAATAATATCCATATTGCATATCTATACATACTCTATACATAATTTAGACAAAATTTATACATAATATATACGCAGTATATACGTAATATATATGTGATAATGAATAAACTGCATAGCTATTGAGATTAACAAATAAATATGCATACGTACTTATCTTTTCTTTAAATTAACAAATAATTTAGTTATCTTTTCGGTATTATATACAATGTCATCGGCCCATCGAAGGAAACTGGGCCTTTTCTCAGGGCATTTATGGTGATGAATGG
The DNA here is from genome assembly GCF_001605985.2 of Dendrobium catenatum. Lineage (NCBI taxonomy): Eukaryota > Viridiplantae > Streptophyta > Magnoliopsida > Asparagales > Orchidaceae > Dendrobium > Dendrobium catenatum. Next base: position 111,915 of record NW_021319314.1, on the reverse strand, counting down.
AAGTATGCTACAGGAATCAAACCTGCATAAAATCAAAGTAAATTTTAGCAAATGAATTATTCAAATTAAATGTTAAATTAGAATGATTTTAGCACTCACAATTAGCAAATACATAAACTATTGATGTAACCAACTGGCTTGTTCTTTGAAATCTTTGTAGATATATTATTAAACTCTTCAATCAAGCATTCCCAAATAGACCATGCCCATTTAATTGATGAAAAATCATCAACATTATTTGATATTATTTGTAGCAACCTAGGGATTTTGAAGTTGCTTTATTGGAAAAATAAATTTGAACATAAATACATAATAAATATTTTCAACATAGTTTCTGGAGCTATGTCTAGTTAACTCTAGCATTTCAGACTTTATATCCTTTAAAGTGATGGTTGTAGTGGGTAAGGTAAGCCAATTAATCTCTTCAACTTTATTTGGAAGACCAGTAAGGAGGGCCACTTCATCAACTGTGAAAGGTACCCTCTATAATAAAACTTTGCTTTGGTATATTCCACATTGTCATCAGTTGGTAAATAAGTGGGGCATTTTGCACAAATCCAGAAAATTAAAGAAATTGGTAGATATTTAGGTTCTTCAATTTGTCTTCAATTTCAGGAAGAATTATCTCGGCAAAAGTATCGCAGTCACAATGATGAAATATAGCAGTGATAAGATATATGAAGGATGTTAATCTGCATAAATTAAGAAAATAAAATTAATTTAGATAAGCAGGTGACACAAATTAATTATGCAGAGAAAATGTAATAGATACACATAGTATACGTATTAGATACGCAATATTTATGCAGAGTATACAGAATATACACACCTAATATACGCATCTAGTATATAAATCTTTTCTGGTATGCATATTATCAGCACAAATTAAGAATTATTTACACTAATCATTTTTCTTTAGTGGAATTTTTTTTATGATTTTAAGTTCAAAAGTATTTATTTTAAAATGTTAGGGTCTGAGTCTTCAACATATACACATATAATAAGCAAAATATATGCATAATATACAAAGACTATATGTAGAAAGAACGTAAAAGGTAAGAAAAATATAATCTTTTATCATTATCGGGATGTTTTCAATTTTTTATGGTTTCTTCAACAAATACACAGTGAATACCAAAGAAATGCGGAGTACATTTTATCACAATGTAAACAAAAATGTACCCTTTTTTTTGTAGGTGAATCCTTTCCCTCCTCCATTTGAGCAGAAGAGATTGCTGAATGTTTTTGGAAAGATTTTTTGCATGAACCTCAGAGAACTGTAAATGACGGAAATTGTAGAGGCGCTTAAAATGTGAAAATTTTCTGCCTTTTCATATTTTTACCTTTATGTTGGGTGGGTGGGTGTCTCTTCGTCTCTAGTCGGGCCAGAAAGCCAAACGGGTCGGGTACAAAGTCAAATGAATATCCTAACTTTCCACGTAAGCACTCCATGCGTAAGGAATTTATTGGCATCCGAACACAGCTCTATGATTGGATTCCACACAGAATGATTTCTCCATTTTAACGCCAGAAGATTGTTTTCGAACGAGGCCTTATCTGTCTGAGGTTTTCCACTCAACCGAATATCCGGGATTCAGCAGAGATTCATAGATGAGGATTTAGAGCAGTTAATACGAGATTTTCATGAAATGGGCTCCTGATTTATATTTGACTTTCGATTTCTCTTTTGTATTTACCTTACTAGAGTAATGGACATTAATTAAGCTCTTAAATGAAAGAAAATTGCAAATTGATCGAAATAATGCATTGATTTATGTGATTTCCTCGGTTTGCGAGTACTGTCTCGTTTTTTGTGTGTATTCTTGCCTCGTTTAACATGTCAATTTTTTTGATTATCAAAATTAAACAAATTGATAGCGTATTTAGGGTATTGCCAACGTTTCAGTCACAATGACGCCAATCCATTTCGCGATCGGACGTCATTTGATCAACGCCAAGTTTTAATTTCGGGCGTCGGTCGTCCCTTTTGACCGATCTCATCCGGTTAGACTGCGAGGGGCCTTGACCTAGTAGAATTTGATGTTCTGACCACAACGACGCCATCCATTTGACAATCAAAGGTCGTTTGACTATTTAAGTGACGTGTGGCGCCAAGGCACATCGCTTTATTCACCTATTTGGGTCCTTTCTAGCATAGATTGAGGTATAAGGGTCAACACTTACATAGAATTTTCTTGTTTTGAAGTTTTCATTAAAGTTTTTTTTGGACATGAAAATAAAAGTTTTTATTTTTCTCCTGCCTTTGCATTCTTGATATTCTTCTCAGCTTAATTGATATTATTGTACTAGGACATCTACATTGTCACTCATAAAGCTTGGAACTTTCATGTATGTGTGTAATTTGTATGGAATTTTTCAGGGATGGAGTTAGATAAATGCTGTCATATTGTTATGCATATTACTCTTTTTTTATTTTTCAGGGATGGAGTTAGATTATGCTTTTAGTTTATCTGACAGCTTCAATGTTAAAGATCAAGATTGAGTGTGGTTTACTTGTTGTGTACGATATATAAGCATAGCGTTTTGTGTGCTTACACTTCATTTTATTCACATTGAAAGTTACTGCTATAGTTTCTATTTCGCAGTGGTAGAAACTATTTGAACATGCAAAATTTTATATTATATATGATCAAATAGTTTAACATTACTATGTTAAACACAATTCATGTTTTCCATTGTGTGCGGCGTCATTTTTTTCATTGCCTGTATGTATTATATTTTTTTCAGAGTTAAATTTGAAGTCTTTCCTGACTTGATTAAAATATGAAGTCTCAAATTTATTTTTTTGAAAGCTGTGATCTATTTTATGTCAAAGAAAAGTTTTGGGTTTTCTTTCCTTTTTGTTTTGTCAAATAAAGTTGATTTAATGTCCTAACTTTGGGTCTAGATTTTTTTAATATATTTTTGGAGGTGAGATTAGGTTCATCGACCTTTGAATAACTTTGGAATCGACCTTTGAATAACTTTAAAAGGTCATCAGCAGATAGATTAGCTTGTGCCCCCAACTCACTTAATTGATTTATTGTTTAGTTTTTGGATGGATACAATCAAGATACTCTATATTCTTTTTTATTTTTTTGTCTGAGTTATTTTATGCATATTTTAGGAGAAACATACTTTAAGGGTTTGTTTGGGGTGATTATAGCTTTTATTTAATGGTGGTTGCAAAACTATTTTGGAGAAAATGACTTTCTTAAAAGCTACTATAGGCATTATAAATATTTTATATTATTGAAAAAAATAGACAACAACTTTCTTATAGCTACCATACTCTAATAGATTTGGTTGTAAAAAATAAATTTCCATCATAGAAATTCCTAAAAGCATTAGCAAAATAAAAGTCTAATAGTAGTCTGAAAAGCAAATCTATGAAAATATTGCCTCAAAACCGACCATATGCTGCTATGAGACTGTAATGATCCCTAGGTCGGATTCCATACCGTCGGTGTCACGTTACAATAGGTTTTAAATTCTGATTCAAATTATTTGTATACTATGTGATCCAAGACAGCCTATTGCAATTTGTTGTTGTTTAAATAGATTGCTTTATCTAATAACGGTCTACATCTTTTATATCAGTGTAAAGTTAAGTGTACTGTCATTGTCTGAAACATTGTACTGGGTGTTTGAGGAGATTGGACAACTAGCTATTGTTCATTTGGATGCATTTTATTTTGAAATTCTTTCATTGTATCAGTATACCTTACATTTGTGAATTACTTAGAAATAAGTTAGTTTGTTTGATTTTGGTGGATGTGTGTTGAAGCTGGCATTTTTTTAACATTTTGTTGTGTTAGGTGTTCTTCTCAGAATTTTAACACCTTTTGAATTTAGAACCTTTATTTTGTTGCATGATTCATATTTTATATTGTTTAACTGCAAAAATTGTGATGGCAACTAGTTTCTCAAATTTGTCAATACATCTATAATCATTCTTGGGATGTTGCAACATACTCTCAGTGAATGATATGCTTGTTATTGGAAATGATTTATTAATATGTGGTCTTTATCTATGCATGGATATGTTTTGTTTATCATAATTATTCAAATGATTTGCAAACTATGTTATTCACCCGGTCATATATTGAATGAGCAGCATTCTCTGATTTTCCCCGTTTTTTGATTCTCTACTAATTTCCCCTTTAAATGACATGCGGTGACTCATAGATCTAAGATCTCGTTTCTTTAAATAAATTACTTGTTCTATCCTCAAGAAGAGATTTCTTATCAAAACATCGGTTCACATTCTGTAGTTTAATCAATTTGCTGTAAGCTCCATTTGGATTCTTGACAAGTTCAAAAGCTGAGCCTGATTAATGCAGTGCAGAAAAAATTAGTACAAATTAATGCCTGAGATTTCATAAAGGTAAACAATTATATTTTGTTAGACCTACTGGATCAATTATCAAATTTTTCAAATTACAAGTTATTCCTTTTTCAACAATGGACCTTTGATGTATAACTGCTATGGTATCTGCTTTTCTTACGGCGCTCAATCTAAGAGCAACTATAACAATTGTCCAGTTCAACATAATGCTATCAATTGCCTCCTGCAAAATTTGTTCATATTTAACATCAAGAGCACCAGTGGCTTCGATCAACAGTAATATTTTTGGATCCTTCAGTATAGATCTTGCAAATGCTATTTTTTGCATCTGTCCCCCAGATAGCTGTGACTCATGCTCACCCACCATGGTATCTAGCCCCTGACAAAATTAAAAAAAAAAGTTAATATCCCTTGCAGTTTCACTTGTCTCTCTACTGTTAATTTCGTGTAAACTCAACTCCAAATCCGAATAGACTATATTCAGTCACTGAAGCGGATGCTTCTGCGTCTGTGGTTGGACCAAAAAGGAAAAAAATCAATCTTTCTAGGATAATAATAAAGTTTTTGGCCAGGAAGAGGGCTCTGTCTTTGAACTGAAATTGTTATGGTCCATGGAACAGAAAACTGTAAAAGCTTGCTGTGTTTTTCCTATTCCTCGAAAGGTTTTTTATTTGTTAAATTCAATTCATTCATAAGAACACATTCTGAAATCTTCTTATCGACCGGTCGATAAGAATGATGTAATAAATATAATTTAGATGACATAAAAATTATATAATAATAAATATTTTATTAAAAAATAAATTGATTCACAAATTATTAATATATTATATATGAGCTTGAATGTTTTTAGTCCCACACACTTATAAGACTTTCTATTGATAATGTTTTTACTTTATATTGACTATTGAGCTAGAATTAAGTAATATCTCACGTAAAGTGATGAAGCTTTGTGAAATTCATACTTAGAAATTTTTAATTTAAAATTAAGTATTTCAAATTTAAAATTAAATTATAAATATTATTTAATATTTTGTTCTTAATAGTTTAAAATAATTTATTTAATTATTCAAAAAATTCAAAAGTTAATTCGGCCGGTTTAAGAGAATCATCACTAGTTCAACAACTTCCGGTTGAACTGGCAGTACTTGCTGATTTGATATAGAAGTGGTTCTTAAGTTGAATCGGACCGGTCATAAGATGGGTTCATGATTGAAATGGTCGGATCGGCTTATCTTGTTTGGTTTTTAAAACATTGATAATGTCAATATATTTATGTAGATTTGTTTATTACTCTTTGACTATTAGTTTCTTAATTTGCTTTATCAATTTATAAGATCGAGGAAGAGCAACTGCTTGAAAGAAAGCTAAACCCTCTTTGCATTCGACAATCTTCTATATTCAAAATCAACAATAAATCTTATACAATAAACTCGATCAAGCTAATAATTAATTTAATTCTTATTGTGTTATTTGGTATGCTCATCATTTATTTTGTTGCAAACGCATAGGTACCCTAGTGATGCTGATAAGAACTTGTTGGCTTGGAAGATAGGGCTATCTAGAAATCAGGGCCAATCTCTCTCTCTCTCTCTCTTAATGCGGTACTTTATTTGAGCATTGACAATGTTCATCACTGCTTGCTTCCAACTACTTGATAATTAATGTGAAATATAGGGTTGTCGTATTTTGATAGCTGTATAAGATTAGCAATTATTGCTCAGTAAATGCCAGTCATAGGGTTCATGAATATATATGCTAATTTTATAGTAATCACAACTGCTCCTGTTCAGCCTAATATTAATTATTTCTAGTCCAATGGTAGCATAATAACAACTAAACTTTTTTGATGTTACTGAGGATGGTATGCAATAATTGGGTTGATGCACCTTGTTACTTATTTCTAAGTTTGCTTTCATCCTGGCCACCAAGAGTGTTTATTCAACATGACCATTAATCAGGACTTCGAACATCCTTGCCACCATATTTTACACCCTTACAAGATAGACATGGATGTAATGGTGCATATCCTCTAATTCACAACGAACCTATGAAGGGTCTACTTAGGAAAACACTACAAGATTCATATTCATAGGTTCAAAACATATTTTATTCTATTTAATTCAACCTTCCCTTGGATTTAGTAGGATAACTTTTCTTCTTGAGTAGATAGTACTAGAGGTATTCATAGGATACATATTTCTTCAAGAGACTGCCACTCTTCTTATTCACGTTATTACATGATCAACATGTGCATTTACATAATAAAAAAAATACACCAACTACAATCACTTTCTAAGAAAAGATTTGGTTACATAGTGGCTCTATACAAACAAGAATATTAGACTTTGCCTTGTCGTGTATACTATTAATAGCTTGACACTAGTAAATGTGAGTTTTTGTTTTCAATATAGGAAATGTAATTATGCATGCTATGAATGTAAGAAAGTAATTTTTTGTATTTTAAAGTGCAATTATCATAAAGTTCCTTGGAGCCTAATGTGTCAATTCAGGCAAAAACACATGCACCACCAAGAAACTTAAGAAAAGCATATAATTTTTACTTTGCACATCATATACAAAAAATTAATCAATCAATCAAAACAAGTTTATAAAATAATAAAGAAAAAGTGCATGTAGAAAGTGCCACATTATATACAAATCAAGGTTTGTAATAAAGTAAAGGTGGCCAAGCTCCACCGACAACAAGTTTGAATTTCTACACCTTAAAGTAATAAAAGTCTATTCAACATGAAGTTATTTATTTCAAGTTTTCTGATCTTCTCATGGCTCTCCAAGATTTATAATGAGTAAGTCTTTCTAATGAGAGAAGCTCTGGTTTCTAGTGAGAGAAAATTCTGATTTTTTGAATTCTTATTTTCTCGCAAAACCTTTGCTCCTCCGATGACAGTGGAGGGCCGCAAGCCTCCATCCTCCGGCGTTAGAGATGGTCGAAACTCTTTGACTGATGTTGTTAGAATCCTTCCATGCTCTAATCTAGGCTTGTCTCCCCTAGATTTTGGTGACGCAAACATGGTGTTTGATAAAAGATCCTATTCTGAGGTTTAAACCTGCTAAACCTTTGGTGATCAATGAGGGAGGGCTTAATCCTCCAAAAAACAATTGGATTATGTCGGAAAGGGGAAGAAGATCATGACGGAGGTATCATATATTCAAATTAAATCCAACCTTCAAAGAGAAGATAAAATTGATTTTGCACAACTCGGTGGTGAGTTGACGGAAGATGTGTTAAAAGCTAAATAAGGATCCTCGTCTGGTGTTCCTAATTCTGAAGGTAGTAAGGACTCCTTAGCTGCTGGTGATGGAACTCTGAAGTATGTTGTTAATTTAGATGCTTCAGTTGGGGAGAAGTCATATGTTAATATGACTGTTCAAGATGCACAACAAGAAAAGGTTGATTTGGAGAATGTTCGTGACTGTGTCTCTGCAGATTTGGGTAATTGCATAGTCATTGAGGAGCCAGGAAATGTTAACCCTCCACAATTGATCAATTCGGCTATTAATACTTTGAAAATGAAGGAAAATTTTAAAAATATTGATTTCGATTATGGAAAGGGTTTTTCTGGAAATGGAGCGGTTAAACTTCATCTCCAAAGTGAGACAAAAAATACAAACAAATTACATAAAGCTTTGGTGGTTAAGGTATTCGGTGACAATATTCCTTATCATATATTTGGATGGGAATTAAGGAAACAATGGAATCAGTTTGGTAGGTTCCACATGACCTTGCTTAGAGGGGGGATGGGTTTTATGTGCCTTTGAAGATCCAAATGCTTTGGAATCAGTTCTATCTAGTGGTCCTTGGTATGTGAATGGAAATATCATACGTCTGGAAAAATGGTCTCATGTTTTTATCCCTCATCCCTGAAAGGGTTGACGACTTCGGTTTAGATTAGGCTTCCTAATCTTCCTCTACAATGTTGGGGTAAAATCAATGTTTGTAGGATTTCTTAAAAGGTTGGAACTCCATTTTTGATTGATGATAACATGTTTCAATGGGGAAGGAGGGAGATTGCCAGAATCTGTGTTAGAATAAAACTTAAAGATAAATTGCCATTGGGAGTTTGGGTGGAAGGAGTCTCCGGCAAGTTTTATAAAAAAATTGAGTATGAAAGAGTCCTAAAAATTTGCTTTAAATGTGCTAAGATTGGGCATTTGGATAAAATATGTTCGGAGGTTCATCTTGAATCCAACCTGGATTCTAATACAATTAAAGAGAAGTCTTTGGAAGGAAGGGTAGTTTCATTAAATGCAAGCTCAAAAGCCGAGTCATCGAAAAAAGAAGCTAGCAAAAGGTCAATAAGGATGTTTATGGCCCGTAGATTAATGTGGGATATGGGAAGGAAAAAGTTAAAAGATTTAACAGTGGAGCTATTAAGTTTAAGAACAACTGGTCTCGGCAAGTGGTGAAAGAAAAGGAAAGTAAATGGGGAGGATGCTGTTCAGATAAGCCTAGGTGATAAGGATGAAGTCATTTTTGGTCAGGAGAACTCGAGCAAGAATAATTTTGTAGTACGGGTGGAAGAGATGCATTTGGAGTTAAATCTTATTTCTTCTAGTAATAATGAAGTTACCACAATTTTAGAAGTTATAAGAGAAGGTATTGGAAATTTTTCGGCTTGCATCCCAAGCAATTCCAATCAATTTGAAGTTTTAATCAGTTTGATTGAAGAAGGGGAATTTGTATGCCAAGAGAATGAAATTTTAGGGTGTCCCAAAACTTAATTTTCTATTCCATCTTGTGGTGAGGATGCATTAGAGGTAGATATCGAAGTTATGGCTGGTCGATTTAATAAATGTGGAGATGGTTCTAGCAAGGTGAAGAAGAAAAGGTCTAAGCAACTTAAAAGCTTGGGACCCATAAAATTGTTGCCAAGAAGTAGGAGATTTGAGGGTGAGGTGAAGGAAAGGTTGGGGAACCTTTTCCCCTTAGATCATTATTGTCTTCCATTGGATTTTGGAATTGTAGAGGAGCTAGAAAGAATAAAGCTTCTTTGTATGTGAAGGAGTTCAAAAAGGATTATGGGGTGTTCTTTCTTGGTTTGGTTGAACCTAAATTGACTGTGGTTGATAAGAAGAGAGTTAATACATTGATTGGTGAAGAATTGAATTATTTTCAAGTTCCTTCAGAAGGTTTATCGGGAGGCATTTTGGTGTTATGGAAGCACAACATGGCTTCATTCAACATTTTGGAAGCCTCTTCTCAATTGGTTGTAGATGAATTGAATGTGATCAACAAAAGCTTATGGAGAATTGCTAGGGTTTATGGGAGCAAGGATGTATATAAAAGAAGGTCCTTATGGGAAAGGTTGGAATATCATACGTCAAAATATATACCTAAGGTTATAGGAGGTGACTTCAATTGCTTGTTGTCTAAGGAGGAGAAAAGAGGGGGGAGAAAATTTGTTTTTCCATAGGCCCAAAGGAAATGAAAACCTTCATTTCTTGTAATGATTTACATGAAGTCGCATGTGTTAATCCCAAGATACATGGTGTAATAATAAGAAAACTGCTGAAAGGATTCTTGAGAAGTTGGATAGATGTCTCCTTAATTCAACAGCTTTTAATTCTTCTCATCAGTTATTAGTGAGATATTTGGCTAGAATTGCTTTTGATCATAGTCCGATATTGTTGAATCTATTGGAGTTTAATTATTTCAACAAGAAGATGATCAGATTTGAAGAAGTTTGGGCATCTATTCAAGTCTCTATGGATGTGGTCAAGAAGTCATGGAGGAAGAAAGCTCCTGGGGATCCCTCTTAAGCTCTTAGTCAAAAAATGAAAAGGACTCTAAAGAACTTGTATTATTGGAGCAAAGCAAAATTCAAGGCATTAAATCACTCAAAAGAGGTATTGAAAGAAGAAATTCTGAAATTGCAAGACAAGGAGGCAGAGGTTGGATTTCTTTCAGAGGAAGAGCAATGAATTTTGAAGATGAAAATTGATGATTTGAACTCATCATTGGCTTAGATCAACACTTGGTGGAAACAACGAGCTAAGGTTAAACGGTTAGTTGAGGGAGATACAAATTCAAGATTCCTCCAAGCATATGCTAGTTCTAGGAGGAATACAAACTTCATCCACAAAATTAAAGATGAACACGATTTGACTGTTTAAGAAATAAATTGAAGAAGTATTATTTCATTACTTCAAGAATAAATGGAGAGATAGGAGCTGCTCTTTGGAGGGGTGGCCTAAACCATTGAGTTCTTTAAATGAGGAGGATAAGAAGATGCTGAATAAAGAGTTTTCTTTTGATGAATTAGAGAAGGTTATCAAGGATCTTTGGAGGAACATTGCTTCGGGACAAGATGGTATGTCTTCTACTTTATTTAAATGTTATTGGCACATCATTAAGTATGACTTGTGGAATGCTATGGAATATTTTTTTCATAAATGGGAAGATGAATGATAGTTGGAAAGATATTATTATTGTATTGATTCCCAAAGTAAAAAATACAATGTCTCCTTCTAATTTTAGACTTATAAGCCTTTGCAATTCGGTTTATAAGATTGTTGCAAAGATTCTTTTAAATAGATTGTTGCTTGTTATTCCTAAGTTAATTTTGAAGGAGCAAGTGGTTTTTTTGAGGGGAAGGTCGCTCTCAGATCATGTTTTGGTAGCTCAAGAAATTTTCCACAAGTTTAGGCATTCTAAATCTTCTAAAGGTTTTGTTTCATTCAAGATTGATATGGAGAAAGCATATGATTCTATGGGATGGCATACATTGGTTAAAATAATGGACTATTTCAGTTTTCCTATCAAGTTTGCTAAGCTAATCTTTGATTGTGTGTATAGTCCTAAATTTTCATTATTAATTAATGGGATCTTCTCCAATTGGATCGAAGCTAAATGTGGTTTTCGTCAAGGGTGTCCATTATCTCCCTTCTTGTTTATTATGTGCGCTCAACTTTCCTCAAAATTTTTTCTACAGAAAGGTGATTCAGTCAGGATTGGTATTTCTCCAAGAGGGCTCAAAGTTTCTCATTTACTTTATGTCGATGATATTATTATATTCTCTGAAGCAAGTATAAAGTCAGTTAAGGAAGTAAAATTCATTCTTATGGATTTTTGTGGATGGACGAGACAAAATGTGAACATCTATAAATCTGGAATTCTATTTGGGAAAACAATGAGAAGAAGGAGAAGGAAAGCAATTTGTAGAATAATGGAATACAGGGAGGTCAAGGAGCTATGATGCACGGACACGTACACGGCGACACGGACACGACACGACACGGACACGGTGATGACCTCATTATTTGAGGTCAATTTCCCCAGAATCGACTCTAGCACCTAGGTCTTCCTAGCCTAGTGTAGATGTCGCACCCGCAAGATTTTCCTTAGATGGACACCCACTGACGTCAACTCGAATCAAAATCAATTCAATCCAATGTCAATTCAACTCCAAACAAGCTCAAATCAAACCCGATTTATGATTCGTCAATTTCGATCGACTCAGATCGACTCAATCTAATTTATTTTCGATCAAATTGATACATTATTGGGCTCAAATCAATTCACCAATCGAATAAAAATCAAATCAAATTAACTCAAATTGAATTCGATTTCAATGGCTCCGATTACCCGTTTTGACTCGTCACAAGTATATATATAATAATAATTGATACGTCGTCAAAAATTATCTTAATCGGGCTTGAATCTCGATGCAAAATCAAGTTTGGAAACTTCAAAAATTAATTCGGAGACCATCCGAACTTCGAATTCAGCAAACTTATAGTCGAACTAAGCGTCTCAGGAATACAAACCCAACGACACCATGATCAACCCAATCCGAGCCCAAATGAGTCCGAATCAAGGGCTCAAAGCGCTGTTGGAAGATTCAAACCGCAATTTGAGTTACCAAACGGTCTCCAATTTTGACGAGCTTATACTCGAATCGAACGGCTCGACGAGACGAATCCAATGAGCCCAAGATCACCGAATTCCGAAATCTTTAAGGCCTTCAAAAGTCCAACGAACGGCCTGCTCTCCCTCCCTGCAGTTTACAAAAAAAAATCAGCCAGCCCTCACTCTTAAATTCACACACAAATCTCTCTCCTGTACTTGGCAACACCCACACCATCATTTGCTCTGTTTGCATGACCCCAACTCCTTGCAGTTCACAAACTTCCTCCATCTCTGCAGAACCGAACTCCTCTCCAATTCGCAAGGCAGAACCGAACTCCTCTTCCAAGGATTGATTTCGTGAACTGTTCAAAAAACTCTCTCTCCGTATCTCCTATCTCTCACGCGACACCAAGGCCAAACGTCCCCCTGCAGTTCGCCAAGGCCTCTTCTCAGCCCACCTCTTCTCCTACTCCAGGTCACACGAACCACTCTCCTCTCTACAGTTTGCGAACAGCCCCCATCCCTCTCGGTTGCGTGAGAAGCCAGAGGCAAAGCTCCACATTCGCCTATCTCGCTAACTTCGCACGACCCCAGCAGATTCTCTCTCTGCTCTCAATTTTCGAGCCCCCAGCCACGTCGCCCAAGCAGTTCGCGAAACCCCCATTGCACTCGCCCCTCTCTGTTCGCACACCTCCAGGCGG
>NW_021319314.1:18428-98893 GCF_001605985.2 Dendrobium catenatum | reverse complement strand
AATATCGTTTCAAGCATATCTTTCTCATATTTGAAACTTCTAAATGTTTTTGTGGTGAGACAGGTTGAGGGTCTTCTAGAAGATATTCTTTACTTGAATACCTTCAAATAATAAAAAGCATATAAAATTACATGTTCATTAACCAAGAAATTTAAATTAATTTAAAAGATGAATATGAATGTACCTTGGATTTAATGAATGAGCCAAACAATGCAAATGTGTGTTGCTTTTGTTCCACCTATCCTCGAGAATGGTATAGACAACAGTCCAAAAATTTGAGTCTTCTTCATGTGACTTTCTTTTATGTCTGTAAATAATTTCTTTCACTTTTGCTAACATAGAATCCCACATCTCATAAATCAAATGTAGACATGATTTATCTGTGTCAGCCTCTCTCAATATATCATAGATTGGATCAGTGAAATCCAAAATATAGTCTACATTATCCCACCACAAATCATCTAAGATCTTTTCTATAATATACCTTGCCTTCCCAACATCATCTTCTCAATAGAAAGACCACTTCTCACTAATCACCATAGATTGAAGAGCATTTTTAATTTGCTTGAATCTTCTCAACATGATTATTACAGAGGCAAAACGAGTTTCAGCAACAGCTAACATTCTCAAGTTAGAGAAGTCATTAAACATTGAAAGTCTCATTGAACGGTTCATAATAAAATTTCTGATCAGAACAGCATCATCTGCAACCACTGTTATCCAATGACATTCAGCATAAATAATTTCATTTGCCTCTGTATTCTTTGCTGCACAGATATTTTTTAGTGCAAGATTTAAAGTGTGCACAACACAGGATGTCCATAATATATGGGGATAAGATTGCTCAACTATCCATCCTGCAGCTCTACATACCGGTGCATTATCTGTAATAACCTGCACAATATTTGAAGGCCCAATCATAACTATCACCTCTTCAATCAAATTTGCAATAAAAAATTTATCCTTGTATTCTCCTTCACAATTCACAGCTTTAATAAACATAGGATAATTCTCTGTAATGGCCATAAAATTTATGAGTGGTCTTCTTTGAGGATCTGTCCAACCATCACACACCAAACTAACACCTTTTTCTTTCCACACTCCTTTTGTTGGTTCAAGAATCTCTCAATGAGTGCTCTTTCCCTTTCCAATAATTTTGATCTTAATGCATTGTAACCAGGTAGAACATATCCTGCAAGGTTGTTGTTACATGCAAAACTGAATGCATTTTTATAGTAAGGATTTCTTGCAAGATTGAAAGGTAAGCCCGCTGAAAAAAACATTCTTGCTATTTCACCATCCAACTCCTCTCATTGCTGCAAGCTGAAAGCCTTCTCTAAAGGACTACTGGCAACTCCTTTTCTTTTCTTTGGTTGGTATCCTTCACTTCTAAATGATAAAGAATGATCAACTCTAACAGATGAAAGAATGATCAACTCTAACAGATGAGGAAGAAGCATGTGATGAACCATGGGTAGATGGCAAACGTATCTCCTTAGGGAGTGCCCTTTTGATCCTACATTCAGCTTCATCAACTTGTCTATTTATTTCAATCAACTGTGAAGTAGTAATCTTGGGACACATTTTAATTCTATGGCCAGCTATCTTAAGTAGATGTGCTTTGACCCTAGAATATGATCCTTTGTAGGTTCCACCACAATAATTGCATTTGAATGACACATTCCCTCCTTCTTCAAATGTTTTTCCTAACTTGGTAACATGAAGCCATAATGGCTTATCAGTTTCTACAGATTGTTCTTTTGAATCTTCGCCTAATCCACTCCCACCAACCGTAGAGATCATTTTTCTTTAAAATGCACTGGTAAAATTGAAGTAATAAAGGCTTAATAAATGTCTCAAACTCATTTCAATAAAAACATAAATCTCTCTCACAATAAAACCACTATTTTAAAATGCAAGAACAACCTACATAACCAAAAGCAAAAGCAAGAAAAACATGTGGATTCATCCAATTCCTACAGCAAGAAAATCATATTGTTATCTTTTAAGTTTCTTTAGCTTTAATTGCAATGTACATTTATTACAGAAGGTTTTGTTGTGTCCTTCTGAATTTATGAAGTGTTTGATGGAACTTTGGATCTCTATTACTTCTAACTTCTAAGCAGTTAACCCATTGTATTTCAAACATGTATTTTTTTTTAACATTAATGATGAGAACTTGAGAAGTCTCGGTACAATGAATAACTTGAGAAGTCTCATGTATTCTGGGATCACTCCTTCATGTGGTCAAAGCCAAAATGAGCTACTAATTTTGATGTTAAGAAATTATCCTAACATAACACTTATGATAAATGAGCACATAAATATTTCTAACATAACACTTATGAATTCAAGAATTTCAGTTCTCTTTTGTATTGCTAAAAACTTAAACAAGATTGGGATTTAATTTAGGTAAAACAAGAATAATTGCATATCCTATAAACTAGGGTTTGATTTAGGTTTTTTTCCATAACCCAAAACAATCAAAGTAATTTCAGAAAAAATTAACATGCTCTTGTGAACACAAATCTATTTGATAAATGAGAAAAAATTAAGAGAAATGACCAATGGCAAAAAAAATTCTAGGTCAAACTTACAGAGAAATGATGAATGACGAATGGCAGAAAAATCTAGATCCAAAATCTGGATCGGCTGCTCGGGACGGTCGGAAGGTCGCCTGCTCGGGACAGCCTGAAGCTGGAGGCGACGGTGCGAGCGGGAGCCTCGATCGGCTGCACGACTCCTCTGCTCGGGACGGCTGGAAGCTCGCCTGCTCGGGACGGCTGGAAGCTCGCCTGCTAGGGACGGCAGTGACACCTCTCGACGGTGCGGGATTAGCGACTCTCTGAAGGCGACTCCTCTCGATGGCTGCGCGACCTCGCTCGAATGAATGAAATGCGGGACTAGGGAAATTTCATGTAAACGGGCTTATTAGGTGTTTTTTTCTTTTTTTATTTTTATTTTAAATATGAAATAACCGTACACGCGTGTCGGACACGCGTGTCCGGCTTAAGTTTTTTTTTTTAACCCGGACACACCCAGAACATGTCTGACACGTGTCCGTGCCGTGTCGGACTCGTGTCCGTGTCCGACACGTGTCCGACACTGCATTGCCTCTTAAAACGGAGTGTCGGTGCATCATAGTCAAAGAGTTTTCTTATTTGGGTGTCAAAATGGCATTAAGGAGGTTGACGAGAGCTAATTATCAACTTATTTTAGATAAAGCCTTTAATATATTGAGTGTTTGGGGTGGCAAATTAATATCCTTGGCTAGTAGAGTTACATTGGTGAAATCAATTTTGCTCTCACTCCCTACCTTTCACTCTACTCTTTCCATGGTTCCAAAGCATGTCTTGAATAAAATTGATAGGTTTTGTAGAAGCATCAAATGGAACAAAAGGGATGGAAGTTCGGGTCTTCACTATATAAGTTGGGATTTCATGTGTAGGCCAAAAATTATGGGTGGTCTTGGAATTATTTCCTGTTCTAGGAGAGGTAGACCTTTAAGAGCCAAATTGGCTTGGAGGTATTACCAAGAAAGAAGTTCTCTCATGCATAAGATTCTATTTCCGAAATATGGTCCTATTATATGTGAAAGTTCAGCCACTAAGGGAGGATCAGTTGCCTGGAAATTATTATGTAATAGAGGTGAGTTTCTTGAGCCTATAGTAAGATGGAAGATTGGAAATGGTGGATCAGTTCAAGACTTTAAAGAAATATGGTTATTGAACAAAAGCATTGATAAATGGCCTCCATTCGTCAATTAAATGGATGACTGTAATCAAATAGTTAATAAGTTTATTTATAATGGAGAATAGAATTTCAATGAGCTTTATAATTACTTTGGTGAAGAGCTAATTAAACTGATTGCTTCCATTCAATTATCGCCAGATAGTGAAGATGATCAACTGAAACTCATTAAAAATTTTTCTGTAAGAAAAATTTTTGCTCTAGCATCCGAAGAAATGGATGGTGATCATACATTTTAGGTAGCTTGGAATTGGGTTGGAAAGGAAAAACCTAAACCCAAGAGTTGAATTCTTTTGGTGGAGAATTCTTAATAAGACGATTCTAACAAATCAATTTCTGTGTTATAGAAGGTTACAAGGTTATGAAAAATTCCTAAGAGGATGTGAGGTGGTGGAAGACATTGATCATATAGTTTTTGGCTGCAACAAATTAAATCAAGTAATGGATTACCTAAACAGATGATGATTTTGTCTTCCTGGTTTATGTTTTCTTGAAGAGTGTTATAGATGGTTGGATACACAATGTCAATGGGTGGTGAATCTCTTTTAGAACACTGTCTATTTGTCTTGGAAAGCTAGAAATTTGTATGTTCATGAAGGAAAAACTTCTAGCCTAATGATGATAACATCAAATGCTGTATGTTATTCAGTAGTTTATAAGTCTTCCAGCTATTTTATTTCAGGTAACAGGGATGCTATTCAACCTTAGAGGTTGTTCCCTATTTAACTCCTACAAGGCTGGACTTGGAGGAGTCTTTCGAGATCACATGGGGAGGTTCTTATTGGCTTTTGGTAAAGCATCAGTACACTGGGATTCAACTGCTCTGGAACTTCAGGCTATCCATTCGATCAAGCAGGTGGTAAAGGATTGGATGTTTGATTACAAAGGCTTAATAATTGAAGGAGATAATAAGAATGTTATTAGATTCATTAAGGAATTGGTGGATAAAGGAGAAAACAAGTTGAGAGATCTTTCTTTTATTAAGGACTTCCAATTTGTTCTTTTTAATTATGTTGATAGGGAGAGTAACAAGTTAGCGGATCTTTGTGCTAACTTTTCTTGTATTAGTTCTTTCCTTTGGGATGATGTAGGTATGAATAAGATCCCTCCTTCCTTTATTAGTTTGTTAAAGGAGTTGGATGCTATTAGGATGTAACTCTTTTTTTCTTAATAAGTAAAGCTTGATTGCTTTTTGATTTAAAAAAAAAAAAACAATAACATGCTTCTAAGGAATTCAAAAATATATGATTTTTAAAGAAGGAGCATTCTTTTGAACCTTTTTTTATATAAATAACTTCATTTAATACTTTTATAACTCTATATATTACTTTACCTTTGAATTTAAATATAAAAGGACTCTACACTTGTAAGGGTTAGTATACATGTAGTGCATATATATATATATATATATATATATAAAAATTTTTTGTATATATATAAATCTATATGCCACATCACTGAGTGCAATAAAAGTAAACACTCACACCATAAAACACAACTCCTAACCTAGGTCCTAAAAAGTCCATATAGGTTGTTAGACCTACATAGTTATCCTAAGGCTAACCAAAAGGGGGGTGAACTGGTAATTTAAAAAATACTCTTTTTAATAAAAAACCATTTTTATTAATTTTACAATTTGAGTTTCTTAAAAAATAAACTTTTCAACCACAATAACAAATTGCTGAAAATAAAATGTAGAAATGTAAAAAAAACACAATAATTTATAGTGGTTCAGTCCAATAAGAGCTACATCCACTCCCTGAAGACTCCTCTTATGGTATTACAGTATTACCAAAGAGACTCTCCTTTTGCCTCCACAGCAAGGTGGAGAAGCCTTTACAATTTTCCTCTGTTCCACCAATCCCGAGTGCGATAAAATGCCATCATCCTTTCACATCCTCTAAATGTTGATAGATTACCGTTATTCTTTCACACCCTCCAAGTGTCAGTAGAGTACCATCATCCTTTCACACCCTCCAAGTTTCGGTAGAGAATTAGATCTTCTCTCAAGAAAATATAAAGGAAAAAAAGGAAGAGAATTGATATAAAAATAAAAGAGATTCTCAACTTTGAGTAATCTTGTAAATCCTTCAGACTCTACTTGCAAGAACTCTTTCTCAAACACTCTCCAAAATCACCCTTTCACTTGCTCTCTAAGAAATCACGAAGACAAGGTTCGTCCAAGTCAGTTTCTAAGGACTTTTGATATGAAAGACACGAACAACCATCCAAAAAACTAAAAATTTCAATTTTTATTATGTATGATCGCAAAGTATGATCGACAATCATCTAGGACGAACAATTCAAAATTTACTCGTACGATCATATATGAAAAAAATTGTACAAGCATATCGTACATTACGATAATTATATCATACAGTACAAACATTCATAAAAAAATTCATATTCGTCTGGATGAAGATATACCCAATAATTTCGTACTTTGGATGTCGTCTGTACGAATGCCATATCATCTTGGAAAAATAATTCAAAAAACAAATTACCTATTCTTATGGACAAAAATGTTCACAACATTTTCATACTCTGGACGACATCTATACAAACTCTAGCTTGTCCTGGATGAACAGTTCAAAAAATTTACCTATTCGTACGGACAAAAATGTTCGCATCATTTTTGTACTATAAGCATCATCTGTATGAAGCTAACTTCGTACATTATGAACAGTACATAGAAAATTTTTTTCATCCATGCTTTGATTAACTGCTAGCTGGATGGAATAACAAAACAAATCGTCCTGTATGAATTTAAATCATATAATATGATTAGTTTAAAAAATTACAAGTTTTTAACACTCTCCCAGTATGTGTGTGCATGGTTACCCAATTATAATCACACTTTCTCAAACTATAAAAAAGTATAAAATATAAACTCTATTTATAATGAACCCTAATCTAATCTGACTTGAAGTATTCAATAGTCTAAAGTATTATTTCCCTGAAATGTTAGTACACACAAATAATAAAAATAATATATCTAATATATGTTAGGAGAAATAGTGATAAAAAAAATAATATTTGAAATCATAAAAAATACAGATGATATGTAAACATAGTTATGAAAACTAAGTTGCAATAATCTCCCCTTTTTGATGATGGCGAAACAATTATTATTTGAGTTAGCATTAAAAAAAATTTCTCCTTAACTCCACCCTAAATAAATGACCAATGTAAGTCTAGGGATCCAAATCTTAAAAAAAAAAAGGATACAAAATCAGAAATAAATTCAAACAAAAATATGAACAAAAATTACGAACACAAAACACAAACATAAATGAACACTCAAATATATAACATATAAATAAAATATACACACATCACAATAAACACATCAATCAAACAATATTCACATAACAAACATATCAATCAAACAATATTATTACTTCCCCTTTTGATAATAAGAAAAAGGGAAGTAGAACTTGATATTAAAGGTTGCAAGAGAAAAACCAATAGAATTGATCTAGAAACAGGATTTTAAACCAATTACAAATACGATATGAATTTCAAAATACTAAAAATGAAAAATTCAAAATTTTAAATCAAAAACATTGAAGAGAAGAAAAGTCAATCAATGTCATTATTCAAGTTAGACAAGTTAAATAAAGATGATTATTGCAAAAAAGATGAAATGAAAATTAGTTAACATCAAATTCAATGTACAATATGATTGTTAATTAGATTGATTTGAATTAGAGATTAAAAGATAGTGGAAAGAACTTTATAAAATTTTCAAATGGAGACATTGTGTATCTTTTTAAATATTTGTGTCATACTTTGTGCATCTTTTCTATTTGAGCTAATTTTGTTGCTCTTTTCACCTTGTGAACTATTGCACATTCTTTCAATTTTTGCACACATTATACATTTCTTTTTGATTTAAATTTTACTTATAAAAAAAACATGTTGAAAATATAATAAAAAATAATAAGACGTCAATCTTGCAATAATTATATGTTAGATATGCTTGTCTAAAAGAACATGAAATTGAACTTCTCATCTAACTCTTGTTAGAATTTTAATTTAAATTTTTGAACGATTAGATTTTTGTAAGGAAATTAATTTGTAAAAAAATAATTTATAGCTTATTTTTGATTAATTTAAAAATGTTTTTCGTATTAGGCATACTAATATTTCAATTAGTAAGAAGTAAACAGAAGTCTCCAAAACATGACATTTTTTATTAATATCAAAATGATACAGAATATTCATTACATTGATATCAACTAGAACAAACACATCATCATCACATAGAAAAACTTGAAAAATTTAACAACAAATAATAATCACAACTAATATGAAAGAAAAAACATCATCACATAACTTGCAAAAGCTTGGTAAAAACAACAACAAAGAAGTACATCTAAAACTTGGAGGGGCCCTGGTCTGGAGGAGGAGGCTGGTTGAATATTAAAAAATAGCTATTCATTATAACTACATTTGTATTTACTGTGTCAAACTGGTCATGGATCCAACCCATATCCTCCTGGTATCTTGCATCCTACTGATTTAAATGAGTATTAATTTGATCAAAACATTAATCAAAGTGAGTCACCAAATGATCGAATTATTGGTCCATTTTCTAAAAATAGTTTTAATCGGGTCCTTGTGTAGGTGATAGAGCTCCCCCTTCTCCCTCAGTATCATCACTAGAACTCTGATATCTTCCAAACAGAGATCAAAAGAGGCATCAATAAAGTAGATTTGTAGTTCAATGGGAGAATCAAGATGAATCAGGTTGTACTTCTTATAAAGGATATAGGCAACAAGATATCTTAAGGACACATTCTTTTTCCTCTTATGATGATCTCAGAGAGGTTGTACGAGTAGTCCATAATGAGTTTGACTTCATCAATGAGTTTTTTAATCATAATAAGATATGTAACAGTGCACATGAGCAGAGTCATATTCACTTGATCACCAGCTTTAAGAAAAACATAAGTTCTTAAAACATGCTGTATGATCCAGGCATTTTGGTTCAAGGTATAGATTCGAGCTAAATGATTAACTTGGGAAACACCTCTAAGAACTTTGTTAATTTTAGAACAGTCAAAGTCCAATCTTGAGGTCATAGTGTGTGCTCTAATCCCTTGGGTACTCAAGTGAAGGAAGTTTCATAAACTTCTTTGGTAATCTCTACATGTTGTCATTAGACATAAGAACTTATCCTAGAGTTATCTTCACTAACTATCATGTTGACTAAGAAATAATAAAAGGTTTCTTTGTGATATGCATAGATAAGAGTGAGAATGAAGGATAGTTGAGTGGAGGAAAATAGAGGCATTATAAAAAAATGAAGATTATCTTGGATTAGAAGTTGAGATGGGGTGATCTTTGGAGCAATAAACCTAAAATATCCATCTTCATACTTCTTAGACAACAAGTTAGAATCAACATCACTAGAAAAAGAAGATCCCTTTGAACCTTGAGGATGTTTATTGGAACTGGCCATTTCTTAGACAAGGGTTCTAGAGAGTTTTGATAGGAATATAAAAGTGAATGAAAATAATTACAAAACCATTATATATATATATATATAATTGAAATATCATATAATATGAAATCTTCTTTGTATATATGATTTTGGAATTATACGGGATGAAACTTTTTTGTACATACGAACATAAATGGTCAAAGATGAAATGATTTATCATAAAACACCAATTCTGAGGCGTCCTTTCATACATGCTTTTTGACCACTTGATTGTATAGATGAATAGGTATTCATCCGGGATAATTAGAATATTTAAGATCATTTTTAAAGTAGTTTGGTTCATCACCTTCAGAAACTGACATTTGGATCGTACAAACAAAAATGATTTCATCTAGGATGATCAGCAATAAATAATTGAACCTAACTGCTAAAACTGTTCCCCCTCGTACAGAAAGAACAAATGCAAATCATACCATATGATGAAATCATTGTACAATATGAAACTCATGACATTTCGAATTTTTGCATCCTTAACTCCATAAACTATCATGTATACGCTACATAATTCATATAGGACAAATACATATTCGTATATTACAAATAAAACACAAAAAATAATACATGAAAATCTAACAAACTTCTCTTAATCAAGTGACATGCTTCCAGTTTTAACACACACAAAACAAAATTTTAGAAAAACCCAAAAATAAGAAAAATAAAAATACATAAATAATAAAATAAACAACCCAAAACAAACTAAAACATACACAAATATAAAACATATTAAGTTTGCAGAACATTTAATTTTAAGCATTATGATCAATCACATCTAACTTTGTCCTTAATGTACTAAATGTGTCAAAGACTAGTGGTTTTATAAAATATTTGCATGTTGATTTTCTGTAGAAATGTGATTCAATTCAATTTCTCCTTTGGTTACATAATCTCTAATGAAGAGATGCCTTATGTCTATATATTTGGTTCTATAATATTGGATATGAATCTTTGAAATGCAAATGGCACTACTATTATCACGAAAAAATAGAATTATGCCAACTATAAATCCTAAGTCAATCAATTATTATTTCAACCAAAGTACTTATGCCACTTCCTAAGGTAATGTATTCAGCTTTAATAGTAGATAGGGCTATAGAATTCTATTTTATACTGGACTAAGAAACTAAGAAATTTCCTATAAATTGAAAAGTTCCATATATTCTCTTTTGATCAACCCTACAACATGCAGTATAAATTTGAATATATAATAATTTCAAATGAAGAGCTATACTTAGTATACCAAATTCTTAAGTTTTGAATTCCAAAAAGATATTTCAAAATACTTTTTACTGGTGTCAAATGTTATTCTTTTGGATCAGATTAAAATTTAGCACACAAACCTATACTAAATATTATATCTGGTATGTTAGTTGGTAAATAAAACAATGATCCAATATTACCTCTAAAATTATTTTATCAACATATTTTCACTTTGGGTCCTTATCCAACTGAATTGAGAAACTCATTTGTGTGGTTACTGGTTTAGCATTGTTCATTTCATATTTCTTGAGGATGTCCTTAATATACTTCGTCTGATAAAGAAAAGTTCCCTCCTTATTTTATTTAATGTTAAAACTAAGAAAATAACTCAGATATCTCATTAAACTCATTTCAAATACACAACTTATTATTTTTTGAAAAATCATCATAAAGATTTTTATTTATAGATCCAAAAATAATATCATCAACATATATTTCAACAATGAGTACGTCATCTCCTAATTTCTTCAAAAAGAGAGTGGTGTCCACACTTTTTTTTATAAATGATCTATCTAATGAGAAAGTGCTTAACCTCTCATACCAAGCCCTAGGTACCTATTTCAATCCATACAATGCCTTTTTTTAATTTAAACACATGATTAGGGAATTTAGAATTTTCAAAACCTAAAGGTTGCTCAATATAAACATTCTCTTGTATCACCCCATTTAAAAAGAAACTCTTAACATCCATCTCATACAATTTAAATCCTTTAAAATAGGGAAAGGTTAACAAAACCATAATTGCTTCAAGTCTTGCTACAGGGGCTAAAGTCTCTTCAAAATCAATCTCTTCTATTTGATTATAACCCTTAGCTACTAATCTAGACTTCTTTCTAATCACAACTCCTAAATCTTCCATTTTATTTTTAAATACCAACTTAGTTCCAACAACACTTTGATCTTTTATCCTTTCTATTAATTCCAAAATATTATTTCTTACAAATTGATTCTACTCTTCTTGCATGGCCAAAATCTAAATTCATTCGATAGTGCTTGATTAACATTTGTGGGTTCAATCATTGATATAAAGTCAGAATAGTTAACCTTTATGCTAAGTCCATGCCTAGTCCTAACACCCTTACTTGATCCACCTAAAATCAATTCCTTCGGGTGATTTTTTAGAAAATTTCCATTCTATAGGCAAAGTGTTTTCTTTTTCAATATTTTATTCCAAAATTATCTTTTCAATTCCTTTGGAGTTATTTTCTATTTGATCCTCTTCCAAATTTGGCTCTTGCAAAATTCTAAATTCATCAATATAACACATGTGGTCTCCTCAACTACTAATGTTCTTTTGTTAAACACTCTATATGATTTTCTAATACTAGAGTATCCAAGAAAAATTCCTTCATCAGATTTTGGATAAAAAATTTTTAAAGGAGATTTTCTATTATTATGAATGAACACCTCACATCCAAAACATACAAATGTGACAAGTTTGGTGTTCTATCCTTAAGAAGCTCATAAGATATTTAATTCAATTTTGATCTAATATTCACCCTATTCAGAATATCACAAGCTATACTAACCGCTCTAGCCCAAAAATATTTTAGAAGTAAATACTCTGCCATCATGGCTCTAGCGGCTTCAATTAATGTTCTATTCTTTCTTTTGACTGTTCCATTCTGTTGAGGGGTCCTAGGTGCTCAAAAATTGTGATCAATTCCTTTCTCTTAACAAAACTCATCAAATTTTTTATTTTCAAATTCACCTATATGATAACTTTGAATAAATAAGATTTCACACCCTAACTTCCTCTTAATCGAAGTCAAAAGTTTCTAAATTTCTCAAATAATTCACGCTTATAAAATAAAATTTTAACCAAAGTTAATCTAGAAAAATCATCAATAATCACAAATCCATATATCGTACCTCCTAGACTTACATGCTAATGGGTACAAAAAGGTCGACAAGAATAATCTCCAATGGTTTGCTAGTTCTAAGATCCTTAATGGAATGAAAGGAGGACTTCTCCTATTTTCCTAGTTGACATGCATCATACAGGTGATCCTTAGTAAAGTCTAGTTTTGGTATACCTCAAACAAGTTCTTTTTGGTTAATTTTTCTAAGGTTTTTCATGCTAACGTGATAAGGTCTCCTATGCTATAACCATGATTCATCAAAAAATATTTTCAAATAAAAAGTATTAGGAGATTTAATACAATTCAAATCTAACATATACACATTATTTATCCTAGTTCCAAGTAATACATCATTTCCATTTTAGCTTAATATGAAACTAGTGAGGCAAATTTAACACAATAACCCTTATCATATAACTGACTAATACTCAAAAGATTATACTTTAAGCCTTATACATATAAAATATTCTCAATAAAAAAGTTGTTCAAGTTTCCAATCATACATATACTTATCACTTTTCTAGTGGCATTATCTCCAGTGTAACCTTGCCTCTAATCCTAGCTTCCAGCAATATGAATTGAGTAGTGTCTCCAGTTATATGCTTCGAACCTCCACGGTCCAGTTACCAAAGGCTCTCATAAGGTCTTGTATAAAAGTGATTCTATAAAATGATCAAATTTTAGTCTTAGGAACCTAAATAAGTTTGAGTTCTCGTCTTAGCAAAAATAAACTAGATGCATGTATGATATGACCTATTTTATGCATCTCAGGTCTCCACACTAGATATGATTTTCTATGAATAATGCAAATATGAGATATGTGCCTAATCATATCACAAGAAAAGTATTTAACTCTAGGAAAATGATTTTTTAATTTATATGACTAAACTAGTCTTTTCATAGATTTTAAAATTTTATCTTTTTATCAGTATTAAAAAATTATTCAGGAGTAGGTGGAATCTAATTTTTCTTAAGTACGTTTATTATGCTTTAAAAAATGAGTTTTCACTTTTTAACACAACATCATCAACTTTCAAATAGTGTTCTTTATTATCAGATTCATCCATAAAAGTTTTAAAATCTTTTTCTAGTTCAGTGTGAGATGATTTTAATTGTTCAATCTATTTACTCAATTCAACAAACTCATCCAAAAGTTTAATGTGGTTATTATTAATTTATGCATGATTATTTCTATGGATTTCATGCTCTTTTTACAACTCTAGGAAATCTAAATTCAACCTAGCATGCATCTTCTTGAGTTTTCTAAATGCCGTTTGAATTATTTTAGAAACTTGAACAAACTCATCATAGGTTAAGTCACATACCTCTTCTTGATCTAATAGATCAAGATCATCGGCCATTAAGCATAGATTGGTGACTTCTTCTTCTTCTTTTATTTCTGATGAGTAATCCAAAACAGAGTCCACCTAAAAAGCTCTATGAAGTCTCTTATTGCCCTTCCTCATATTTATTTTCTCCTCCACCTTCTTCTTACTAGGAGTGGCTTTATAATTAGGGCAGTCTAATTTAATATGTCTAGGTTTTCCGCATTCATAGTAAATAATATCTTTAAAAACCTTAATAATTTTGTGGAATTTACCTTTATTCCACTGGTGGCATCTTCGTTGCTTCCTTTTTAAAAAACTCCTGAATTGCCTTATCATAAAGGAAATGTCATCCTCAAGTTGTAACTGATCACTCTCGAAGTCATCCATTTTCAAAGCTATGTTTTTCTCTTTTTGCTTTTCAACTGCATCAATCTGTCTTTGAGTCAGTCCTTGCTCATATGCAATTAGTGAGTAAGAAGATTGTTAATAGAATACACATTTAAATCCTTAGACTCTATAATAGCAGTTATTGTAGAATAATAAGTAGTAAATAAACAATTAAGTATTTTATTAACTTTTTTAGCATTCATTAGTTCCCTACCTAATTCATGCAAGGAAGTGACTATTTGAGTGAAACTTGTATACATATCAAATATATATTCATTTGGTTTCATGTGAAACAATTCATAATCATGTAATAAAATATTTAATCTAAATTATTTCAGTTCGTTAGGTCCTTTATAGGTGATACAAAATCTATCTCAAATTTCATCACAACTTCTTCAAGTAGAAACACGTATGTAGTCTTCAGATTTAAGAGTATAAAAGAAGATATTCAAATATTTTGTTTTTAATTATGCTATGTCTCATTTTTATGCAGTTCAGTCAGCAAATGGTGTTTTAATTCTAATGCTATCTATAAGTCTAGTTGGCCTAGTGTACCCATCTCGAACTAAAATCCATATATGATAGTAAAGCGATAGAAGAAAAGTAGACTTTCATGTTTTCCAAAAATATTAAGGGATATTACCAAACAATGGGGGTCTAGTGATCGAATACCTTTCAAGTATGTTACAATTTTCAAAATTAGCCATAATCATTTTTTTAATAGTAATCTAAACTTTAAATTTTAAAGTAAGCTCTGATACCACTTGAAAAGTCTGTATAGGTTGTTAGACCTATGCAACTATCCCAAGGCTAACAAAAAGATACGGTGAATTGGTAATTTTAAAAATTCCCACTTTAATGAAAAACCATTTTTATTAATTTCATAATTTGAGTTTCTTAAAAAATAAACATTTCAACCACAATAATAAATTATTAAAAATAAAGTGCAGAAATATAAAAAGAACAAAGTAATTTATAGTGGTTTGATCCAACAAGACCTATATCCACTTCAGGTATTATACTATTACCAAAGTGACTCTCCTTTTACCCCCACAGTAAGGCTGAGAAGCCTTTACAATTTTCCTCTCTTCCACTAATCTTCGGTGCGACAAAGTACCATCATCCTTTTACACCCTCCAAGTGTCGGCAAAGTACCGACATTCTTTCACAACTTCAAAGTATCAGAAGGGTACCGTCATCCTTTCACACCCTTAAAGTGTTGGCAGAGAACTGAATCTTCTCAAAAGAACTTCTCTTGAGAAACTAGAGGAAAAAAAAGGAAGATAATTGTCACAAAAATAAAAGAGATTATCACATTTGAGTAACCTTGTGAATACTTCACACTTTACTTGTAAGATCTCTCTCTAAAACACTCTCCTAAATCACTCTTTCACTTACTCTTTAAGAAATTATGAAGACAAGATTCATCTAAGTCTATTTCTAAGTACTTTTTATATGAAAGACACAGAAAACCATCCTGAAAACTAAAAATTTCAAATTTTACAGTATATGATCGTATAATATGATCGACCATCAGCCCGGAAGAACAATTCAAAATTTTCTCGTAAAATCCTGTACAAAAAAATTTCATACAAGCATATCATACAGTACGATAATTATATCGTATAGTGCGAACATTTGTTAAAAATTTCCTATTCATCTGGAGGAATAGATACCCCATAAATTTATACTATGTACATCATCTGTACGAATGCCATATTTTCCCGGATGAACTGTTAAAAAAATTTACCTATTCGTATGGACAAAAATGTTTGTAATATATTCATACTCTAGATGTCTTATGTACAAACTGTCCCAAATGAGCAATTTAAAAAATTTACCTGCTCGTACGGACAAAAATGTTTGTATCATTTTTATACTTTGGACATCATCTGTACGAAACCAAATTCGTATAGTACAAATAATACTTAGAAAATTTTGTTTTCATCCATGCTTTCATTAACTGCTTACTAGAAGAAATAACTAAACAAATCATTCCGTATGAATTGAAATAGTACAATATGATTAGTTTAAAAAAGTATAAGTTTTTAACACTCCCCTAGTGTGTATTTGCACGGTTACCCAATCATAATCACACTCTCTCAGACTCAATAAAATTGTAAAATACATACTCCATTTACAATGAACCCTAATCTAATATGACTTGAAGTATTTAATAATCTGGAGTATGATTTTCCTGAAATATTAGTACACACAAACAATAAAAGCAATATATCCAATATATGTTAAGAGAAATAGTAATAAAAAAATAATATTTGAAATCATAAAAAACACACATAATATGTAAATATAGTTATGAAACTAAGTTGCAACAGGTCCAAAGTTGGTTGTCCTATCAAAATTAACCAATATTTCACTTTTTATTTTAAATTTAATTTCCAGACATTTATCATTTTTACCATATTATAATGTTTATTTAAACCTCAATACACTTGCATTTGTACTTTTATGATTTCTATTTACTTTAATATGAATTTTTAAAATTAAACTTTTATTATTAATTTAATAACAAAATTTGGGCATTTTTTATTTTTGTACCGAATGTTCTCTAATCATTATGAGATCATCATATCAAAATAGGCCAGAGATGACCTATTATGAGATCTATAAAGGTTTGGGAGCATTTGGACATATATTTAATTTTAGTGAATTTATTTTATTATTTATTAAATTTAAATCATTTATTAATTTTTTTATTTTTAGCATTTTCTATTAGAGCTTTTATTTTCTTTGATGCTAACCATTATTTTAAGAAGACTAAGCTTTACTTTGTATTTTTTTTTATTTTTATGTAGTTATTTATGATTTATTAAATTTCTTAGACCATTTATATTATTAGAATTAAGGCTTGTTAATTGATTGTCCAAATGAGTTCAAATTGCTATGAAATTTTAACCTCGATTACTAGGGGAATTGGAAGTATTCCAAAAATATTGTGCCATTTAGAAATCCCAATTGAGATTTGTTATAATTTTGTATTGGTAAATACATCTATACCTTTGGGATTCACTTATGGAAAAATAAGCTGAGATGTAAGTTGAAATCATTGGCTAACTAACCATTAAGCTTAAGTCTAACATTTATAGAAATTTCCCTAAAGTAACACAAATGTTACACTTTAGAGGTTTCAATAAAGTACAAAGGAATAATATTTCAAAAATAATTCTCAAGTTATGCAAATGGTCATTCTTTTTATGATAATTAATATCTAGATCATCGATATAACACTCCACTTATTAGTAGACCACTTCTTTAAAGCTCCTCATTATAGCTTGCTAGTTTGTTGCTCCAGTGTTCTTTTGTCTACTGGGCATAACCTCATTGCTATAAACTTCATTTAGTTCTCTAAATATAGTATACTTCTCATCTTTAGAAGCAAATTTAATATGATTATATCTGAATGATTAACCATAAAGGAGAATAATGCATGTGAGGAAGGAATATCTAACATCAGTTTAGGAATGCATAATGGGAAATCATCTTTAGGATAGGCTTTTTTTAGGTCTTTGAAGTCGATGCATGGATGAATTTGATCTCTCTTGTTCTTTATTAGTGCAATACTAACATGCCAGGTAGGAAATTTTTCTTCTCGTATAAAATTGACATTAATTAATTTCTTGACTTCAGCTATGACTTATTATTTTATTTCCAACTATACATAATGAGATGCTTGTTTTATAGGAATAATACCAAGTTAGAGTTTTAGTTTATAGCCTGCTATATTTGGAGGTAATCAAGGGAGTTTCTCATAACTCCAAGAAAAATATCCTTTAAACTATGAATGCAACTTGACCATGTCATTTGCTTCATCGTCATTCATTAAAATTTTTTGAAGATCGCACAAAAAATTTCTTAATCACCCAAGTTGATTTCTTTTAATTCATCTATGGTTGATTTATTCTCCTCTTCAAGTTTGGGGGCTACATGCCTAACTTGAGAGTCATCCAGATCACTTAAAATTTCTAAAGAAACTTTGTTAAAAGTTTTGAAATTCCTTCTGAAGAGGCTATCAGACTCTAGATTATTAGTAAGCACCAAGCAATATTGATCATCATACTAAAGCTAAGAATTGGTTTAGATTTTGGTTTAAAATACTTCATATTCCATGAGTTTTCAAATTATGGAGCTTCATCTCTCGTCAAAGTTGATGTTGTCAAACCTTAGCTAGATTTTAACATAAATTGAATATTAGTGAAAAGGTAGTTCTACTATTTCATTCATGAATGAGTCATTAAGAATTACATCAATTTTGACACTTTTGTTGATAGAAGCAAGAAATTTGTTTGATTTATAATTTAGACCTAGAGCGGGAGTAACTTTGATTGCCAACCTAGTAACATAATCTTGAGATAGTGTGGTTAGATCTATATTCTCCACATACTTTCTAAACTTTTAAAAGGTAGGGATGAATCTAAATAATTTTCTTCAAAAACTTGGACCATATCCTCATACCTGTCTACTTCTAAGGAAACTTTAAACTTTACTTTTTCAATCAAGTTCATATATTACACAACATATTTATTTTTCTCAAGTATAAATAATTTGTCCTCTGAATTGGAATCCAAATCACTATGTATTACAAGCATTTTTACTTATGTATACTCTTTTCATTATTTTGTAGTCTTTCATTTTGTCATGCTCCACTTATCCCTCTAGCTTGTTAGGCCATTCTACCACCTCTTTGTACAGGATGGGTAGGATGCCAATGAACATTTTTTAAAGGCCAGGATGCTCTTTTTTCTCCTTTTCTTTATTCTCATTTACTTTTTCCTTCTCATCATCTTTCTTCTTATATTTAGTTAGTTTGAAGTTTCTAAATAAAGTTATTTTCTTTTTAGGCATGTAGTATGTAACCTCTTATATATTCCTAGTTCATAAATTGAGAATGGTTGCAGGTCTCTCTTAATACAGTATACACAATCACAAAAATATTTAATACATTGATGAAAAGAGGAAGACAACATTTTCTTTTTGTGAAGCTAGTGTCTACTCAGAGAGCATTAAAAGATGTCTCCAAATCTATGATTTAAAACTTGGCTTTGGTTTTCAGGTCACTTATCTTTAATAAGAGCGTGAAATAAACAAAAGCCCTCTCACCTTTTTCACTACATCATCTCAATATAATTTTATTACTATGTTTATGAGTGGCAAGAGTTCTAAGAGTCATAACATAGACTAATGCACCTAGATCAATAAGGACACATGATAACTTGAAGTTATCTATTTTTATAGATATATATATAATAGGTGATTATGTTTAGCAGTTCCAATAACAATCATTCATCTAAGAATGTTACTCTTGGAACCTTCTTTAAATACAATGCTTCTTTTAGATGTATTGATGTTAGTTGAGCAATATAATTTTTTGAATAGCATAAATCTTTGATTAAAGCCTCCCTCATTTCCTTGGATAAGACCTGAGCATCATAAATACTCAGTTTCATAGGCAAATGTCTAAGATGAGTTAATATATTATAGTATACTTTAGACATTTCTTGATTAGTTATATGTTGAGACTATATGAGATGAGAAGGTTAAAAGTTCATGAAGGGTGTTATACCCTAAAGAACTAATCCCGAGGCTAACCAAGAAGGAAGGGGGGGGGGGGGGGGGTGGGGGGGGGGGGGATTGGTTATTTTAAAAAAATCTAGCAAAAAATAAAATCTTTTGAAATCTTTTTTAATATTTCAAAACAAATGATTTATGCGGAAGTAAAACTAATTTTATAATAACAAAGAGTAGATATTTTGACCACAGAACAAATTATAGAATAATACATAAATTAAATTCGAAAAACTAAATAGAAAGAACACACACAAAATTATAGTGGTTTGGTCAACTTGGCCTACATCAAATTCTTGGAGACTCCCTGTCCAATTATTACACTAAACAGAAGTGACTCTCCTTTTGCTCGCACATCAAGGCGGAGAAGCCTTTACAGAATCTTTCCATCGACTCAGTGAGGTAGACAACCTTAAATAGTTTTGCTACCTCCTGGAGTATGCAAAGAATCTTAAAATCCTTTTTCACCCACTTGGATAAGGTAGAGAACCCTAGTATCCTTTTACTCCCTCATGGAGTAGATAGAGAAACTTGATCTAATGCTGATGAAGATCACCCAGAGCCATCAAGGAATAAGAGAAGCAACTTGAAGAAGATGTTGAATACCTTACTTGGAGCAACCATTGTGGATCCCTCACAACTCCCCCTCACAAGGATCTCTCTCTCTCTCTCAAGCTCTCCCTCTTCCTTATCAAAGCTATCTTTCAAATCTCCTCCAGAACAATAGATTAACTCAAGGGATAATACAATAACTTAAATAGAGAGCCTCCAAAAGAGGCTATTCTGCTCAACTGACCATCCAGTATGATTGACAGATCATCATGCAAGATTAGTACAAAATAGCCCTTTTAGCTAGGATGATCACCTTTGTTCTTTATGATTAATATAATTATTTATACAGATTGTCTAGTATGATCCTATGTTCATCCCAGATGATTAGTTCAAGATACTATATTGATCATCCAGTACGATATAGTATGATGTTTAAAAATCTTTATATCATCCTATAACCCTGTCGGGGCATGCAATATGATTCTCCTAGATGTTTAAAAGAAAATCATGGTTTTTCATCTTGGATAATAGGGGATAGTGCTATAAAATATATTAGATCATCCAATATGATTATAGTGGATCATCCTGTATGGTATGATTAATTAATCTAACCATAATTATTTCTCTAATCACCTGATCAAATTAGGCAATATTGTCATAAATCATCTAGGATGATATATATCATCCTATACGATTAGAAAAATTTTAAAAATTTAAAAATTACCTAAATTATGATTTTTTTTTTGAAAAATGCTAAGTAGCAATAAAATATAAAAGAGAGCACTAAATAACCTAGATACA
This sequence comes from Dendrobium catenatum, assembly GCF_001605985.2. NCBI lineage: Eukaryota > Viridiplantae > Streptophyta > Magnoliopsida > Asparagales > Orchidaceae > Dendrobium > Dendrobium catenatum. Next base: position 77,864 of record NW_021319314.1, on the reverse strand, counting down.
AGCTAATGTGGGACCAACCATCTTTCGCTTTCTTCCTTTGTAATATTGACAAAGGAAGAAGGGAGTTCGTTGGTAAGAAATAAATCTCACTCAAAATCCAAAGATAATGCAAGGTTAGCATAATAATAAGCTAACTTATTACAATTTTTCCTAACACAATTAAAGATAACATTATTAAACTTACTCAAGAATAAAAGATCATCATCTTCCATGTTCTCACCACCATTCTTCGGTATGCTATACAATTGTTGAAGAAATCGTAGAGCATTCCTATTATCTCCTTCCACAATGATTCCTTTAACATCTTGTCTCCAATTTGGACAATAATTCTTCAGAGCTTAGAATGATAATAATTCCATATTTGCAATATCCCAATGTATTTCCTTCCTTCCAAAAGCAAATATAAATCTACCTTTACCATCTCTTACTACTCCACCAACTCCAGCCATATAATTATCTCTAAGAGCTGCATCAATGTTAATTTTGAACCACTCAGGTGAAGGAGGATGATAATAATCTAAAAGCAGCCCTTCAGACCGATAAGCATCCCAGTGATCTGAGTGATAAATTCCTTGTTTTGATGAGCTAAATAAGCTTAAAACCGAAACTGCTATCATACTAATACTGTTTCCTGTTTTACCATGTTTCACTTTGCACCTATTATTCCAAACTATCCATAATACTATAGCATATAACCTTGTTGTTAATATGTTGTGCTCGGTTAAATAACTGATATGAACAATGAAATTATTCCAATTGCAGAATTTTGGAACTAAGAATCCCCATTTATTTAATACTTTAGAAACTTTTACCAGTGTTAGACATGAAGTAGTAACATGTTCCCTATTTTCAACCATGCCACAGCCCATAGGATAGATTATTACCTGAGATCTTTCTTCTAAATAAAAACTCTTCAGTAGGTGACGCATCCCTGTAAAGCCTCCATAAAAAAAGCTCCACCCGAGCATTAACTTTGAGCTTATGAATCCATGTATTAGAATCTTCCGTCAAATTGAATTTCAATTTGTCTTCTGTAAGCATTGCTGATAAAGATTTACCAGTGAGCTGCATTTTTAACTCCATTTTATCATGAGTGCCATTGCTGCTTATCTTCAAATTTTTAATAAGCTTTATCAGTTCTTCCCCAAAGCAAAATTCCAATTTCCTTAAATCCCAGCTTCCATTCTCTATGAAATAATCAAGAGTAACAATCTCCTCTTCACCGCCTTTAACAAAGGTTGGCCATTTCAATAGATTCTTATCCAGAATCCAAACATCCTTCAAAACATTAATGTTTGAACTGTTTTCTATTTTCTATCTAACAAACTTTTTTAATTATTTCCATCCACTGTTAATAATCTTCCAAGTGCTTGAACCACCTTTAATTTCTTCCTTATTCCACCACTTCTCTCCGTATTTAGCTATCAAATTTCTATTTAACAAAGAGTTTGGATTTTCAATTAGACTCCAAGCAAACTTAGCTCTGATAGGACCGGTTCTAGTAATAGTTGATTGAAGTCCCCATCCTCCCATTTGCTTCGGTGTACAAAGTAAATCCCATTCTACATAGTGCAATCTGTGGCTCTTGTCCATTTTATTCCAAATGAAATCTCTATAGCATTTTTCCAAATCATTCAAAGTTTTTACTGGGACAAGTGAGTGAGAAATTAGGAAATCCGGTAAAGAGAGCAGGACAGATTTTACCAAACACAGTTTTCCCGCCAAAGAAATAAATCTATTTCCCCATTCATTGATTTTTTTAAAGGATTTATCCAACAAAATTTGGAAATTCTCCCTTTTTAGTCTTCTTAACGCCATTTTTATTCCAAGATAATCAATTTCTTCCACCTCTTTAAAAGCAAACATCTTTGTAATTCTTCTTTTCCGTCTCCTCTTCACTGACTTTCTAAAGATCAAAGAAGATTTTAGATGATTAATGTTTTGCCCAGTCCATAGACAATAGTTCTGCACAATACTTTTCAATTTCCTCAAATTTTTTTATTTTGTATCCGAGATTAACATCACATTATCTGCATATATAAGATGTGTAATTCTAGGCACTTTGGAGCAGATTTTGATACCCAGCTCAGCACCTTTGTTGTGAAAACCGTTTGTTAAAAGCTGTGAGCATATGATAAACAAAAAAGGAGATAATGGGCATCCTTGCCGAAATCCACATTATCCTTCATTCCAATTTGATCTTGTCCCATTTATAAATATAGAAAATTTAGGATTTTTAATGCATTCCATAATAAGCCCAAGAAATTTGCTAGGGAATCCCAACTCCATCATTATCTTTTCTAAGGTAGCCCAACACATACTATCATAGGCATGTTTCATGTCCAACTTAATGGCTAGAAATCCATTACTGTCCTTTGAATGTCTCAATTTATTGAAAACTTCTTGAGCTAATAAAAGATTCTCAGAAATTGATCTCCCCTTTACAAAGGCCACTTGTTCTTCAGATATGATTTTTTGAATAATCAACAACATTCTATTGAGAATAACCTTGGCCACAATTTTGTAAATTGAATTACATAAACTTATTGGCCTAAAATTGGAAGGATTTAGAGGATTAGAGAACTTTGGAATATGTACAATCAATATATCCTTCCACTCTTTACTCATGTTTCCTGTATGGAAAAAAAGGCAAACTGCTTTGAATACATCTTCACCTATGATGTCTCAAAAAGCTCTTGAAGAATGAATGTGTCAATCCATCACAACCTGAAGATTTGTTGTTCCCTAACATCATAACAACCTCCTTGACTTCTTCTCTTGAAAGCTTATTGCTCGAAATAAATTTCTCATTTTCTTCCAATACCTTCCACGGTTTAGGCCAGTTTTCCAAGCTCCATCTTCTATACTTCTATTTATCTTGAAAGAATTTTAAGAAAATATCTTCTATTTATTATGGATCTTCGGTGGGCAAACCATTTTCTTTCTTTATTTAAGAAATCCAATTAGAATTTCTTCTTGCATTTGCAAAGGCATGAAAGAATTTAGTGTTTGAATCCCCTTCACTCATCAACTTTACTTTTGGTCTTTGCTTCCACCATGTATTTAAGAAGTTGAGAATAAAATTCAGATCTTTTACCTTACTTCTAAGCTGCCGTAAATTCTCTTCATCCAACCAACCACATCTAGCTTCTTCTTCTTGGAGCAAAAGAATCTCAGCTTTTAACCTCTCTTTTTCATAAGAGAAGTCCTTCAATTTATTCTTACTCCAATAGAATAAATCATTTAATGTTCTCTTGCATTTTTTATTAAGAATCTCCATTTCATCTCCTACATAATTCTTCTTCCAATCATTAGAAACAATGTGAGCAGTAGTTTTGAAGGATAACCAAACCTCTTCAAACCTTATACATTTCTTCATCTTGACTGAAGCATCAAAATTTTTTAGCACAATCGGGCAGTGGTCTGAAGCTACTATAGCTAAGTGTTTTATCACAGTAATTTGAATGTTTTGAAGAGCCAATGAGTTCAACAAGCATCTATCCAATCATTCCAAAATTCTTCCACTTCCTTCTTCATTATTGCACCAAGTAAAATTCGGTCCAACCACCCCAACATCATGATAATCGTTATCATTCATGAACTTTAGCATTTCTAAGGGACCTTAAGAGAAGACAAATTCCTACCTCCTTTCTTTTCCCTTTGGGACAAAATGCAGTTGAAATCTCTACCAATAATAGCAGGTATCCTCTTGTGTGATTGCTCGTGAATACATTCCCATACCAATCTCCTCTTCTGGGTATCCTTGCTTCCATACACTATAGCTATCATCCATATTCCTTTATTAAGGACATTAAGTTCTCCAATTACACATTGATCTTAGGTTTTGATGATTGCAAAAGAAGCTATATCCTTTCTCCATAATGTCATAATTCCACCAGACAAACCATATGACGGAAGAATAAAAAAATCCCAATTAGGACCCATGATCCTTTCAAAATCAGCTTTATCAAAATGGCTAATTTTAGTCTCAACCAACCCTACAAAAAAAATTTTGTAATCTTTGATAAACTCCTTCGTATATAGAGAGGCTTCCTTCTCTTTGCCCCTCTATAATTACAAAATGCCATTGATTCCATTCAGCTCTTCTTAGGGAGTAGCCTCCATCCTTCCTCTTACTGACTCCATCTCCCATTCTTCCTCTAGATTTAGCTTTGATTTGTCCTAAAGATCTCAATTCTTTAGACAATTTAAACTTCGGTAAATCATTAATCCCAATATCCTTTGCTTCATTATGCTCCACCACTTTATTAGCATTAAGATTTCTATCAATTTTCCCCTCCACTACCATCTTCCCTTCTTCTTTGTCAACCAATGTGTTCTCATCAAATGTTTTTGCCAAACCATCCTCATTAACATTATGAAGTACAAAGAATTTATTATTCAAGTTGTTCATCAGAGAACCTTCCACCATTGATTTCCATCCTGTTGCCAAAACTGTAGAAATCCTGTCATTTTGCTCAGTTTCCTTGACTTCCAGTTCTCGGGAATTTACTTCTACCTGCATATTTGATTCTTTGACATGATAGGGAATACTTGAGTTTGCAGGTAATCCCTTAGGACTTACCTGAGTTCGTAAGTAACGCTTCCCGTTTGTATTATTTGAGTCAATCTGAGAAATATTCCTATCAGTATTGTCATTAAATCCAGTTCTAGACTGAATTTTCTGCTTCAGAACAACATTGCTATGTATCAACTGCTCATTCTTCTCTACTTCCAAACTAGTCTTCCCATTTTCAAAAAGAATAGTTCCAATATTTGAGTTCTCTGGTAATTCTTGAATTGCATCTGCATTGCTAGCTTTCTCCTTATCTTTATCAACTTCATTTACAGCCGTTGGAGCTGAAGATTTTATAACAAACCTTGTAGTAGACGGCTTACTATACTTGTAGTTATGCTTAGAGACTTTTCCTCTTTTGTTATTGACCATAATCCAAGGTCCATAAGAGGGTTTTGAATGTTCTTCTAGTTTCTTTCCTCCACCATTACCACCACTGATTTCAACATTAACATTCAAGTTCTTATGATTATTCTCAATAAGCACACAATTTTTTTCCACATGTCCAATCTTCCCACAACCAAAACATAAATTTGAAACTTTCTCATACTCCACATTTTGGAAGAATCTACCAACCATACTATCCATCCATACTCCTAATGGAAAAGGTTAATCAAGTCTAACTCTTACACAAACTCTTGCAAATTTTCTTCTTCCCCAATGAAACATATTGCCATCTAACATGAGAGGTTTTCCAATTCTTGAAGCAATTCAAGCAATATTCTTCTCATCCCAACATTGCAAATGACGTTGGGGCATTCTGATCCATATTGGTGAATATAGACCCTTAGAAGAGGAAGTATTAAAATCTGGTGTCCATTTATCCATCCCTACTATGTGTTCATTAATAAACCAAGGACCCCCTGAAAGAGTTGCTTCTACCATCTCTTCCGATGAGAATGAGCAAAGGAACCATCCTTTTCCCAGAGTAGTGAAATAAAATTGTCCAAACTGTTTCCATTGTTTCCTCAATTCCCATGCCACCAAATGTGAAGGTAAATCTTTTCCAAATACTTTAATAACCAATGATTTGGACAATCTTTTTGAATTCATCTCCTCCATTTCTCCAATAAGTTTTACTGCTTTTCCATCTTCAGATAAAACAAAATCTTTTTCTTTGAAATCCAGTTTTATATAAGGTTTTTTACTCCAAGGATTTACTGGATTTATAGGATCATTTTCTACAGCTTTTTTAGGCTAATCGTCAATCATCAAAGCTTCATCCGATTCCTTCCTAGAGTCCAGAGTAGAATGAAAATTATTGTTAACCAGATTTCGGGAACTTTCATTTATCACTCTGCGACAGAGACCAGGGATTGCATTCGAGTTTCCAAACCGGTTAATATATATTTTCATTCCTGATGTTGAAGCATTCATATCGGAAGGGATTCCAGATGATTTTGAATTTGGAGTAAAAAGCTCCCCCATTTCAGCTACAACTTTTCCTTTGCCTTCAACATGATTCATCACTTTAGGGGAAAACTCTGCTACCTCCTTTATCACCAATGCTCAGTTCCATTTTAATAACAGAATTTGAGAATCCTGCTTAGACTTCAAAATCATCAAATCATTCCCAAGCGAATTCATAGATGAATTACCTGTAACCGAAGTAGCTGTCGACGAAGATGATTGACGTTGATCTTCTCCTTCCTTAATCACTTTCTGTCCTTGCCGATTACTGTTCGTCTCCAATAACTCCTTACGTTGCTCCATTGAATCCATGTTCCAGTTCCTAGAACAATCGACGGCCGAATGCCGTCGATCATCCACCGCCATCAGTGGCCGTGACCGTTGCCGCTAAACAAAATTTCAAAAATTTGTTTATCTCTCTAAAAAACTGGACCATCTCTCTCTACCGTGATCTTTTAATTTCAAAATGACCTAAATTATGATTGGTGGATATTTTCCATCATATAAACTTATCATCCTGGATGATATGGATCATCTAGAATGATTAGTTTAATCACTTACAACTAGAATAAATGCCCTAATCAGGGTTTCTGTTTTTAATTGATCATCTAGTATGATTTGAAATCATCTTTTATGATTATTTAATAAATAGAAAAAATCTCTAACTCCCCAAATTTCTCCACTGTGTGTGTGTGTAAGGTTACCTAGCTTGGGGTCCACCATATTTATGCCTTGACTGAAGAAAAGTAAAAAGTATACTAAAATTGAAATTACAAATAGACTCAACCCTAATCTACCCGATCTTGAGCTGATTTGCATTGCAAGTGATCTTTGTTGACCTGAAAGGTTAGCAAGCAAGGCAAACCAAATAGATGTGTAATAGTATTAGTGGTAAATAAATAATAATATTTGTTATCATCAAAATCATAGTACTTGGATCTCGATTCGCAACCATCTCCCCATTTTTTATCATGGAAACTATTATTGTTTAAAATTTTAGATCAACCAAGGAATTATATATATATATATATATATATATATATATATAATTTAAGAAATAATTTTCCTTGTATGATTTGACCGCCAACCCCAATTCATTAATCCATGAGAGGAAACCTTCCAGGCTACCAGAAAAGTTGACCAGTACAAACATAGAAACAAATACTTACAAACTAGTAAAAAGAGGAACCCTAATCAGGTAGAGGTGGTGGTGGTAGCTGCTAAAAATAACGTTGAAGAGAGCTAAATTGCTCACCAAATTAGGCCATATCTTGGTCTTCTTATTGTTGCTTCTTGGATACGTATGCTTCAAACCAAGTTACATCTTGATCATGTTGTTGTTGCTGCTTAGTGACAGGATTCAAATTGGCTTCCTATTTGTCAAACCTTTGAACCAAGTGATCTATTTGGGAGTACTGGTGGATATGGAGAGGTACATGAATTGGTCCTTCCTCTTTTGCTACATCCTCCTCTTGTATAGAGTGATGACGAGTATGTGAAGGATGTGGAATTTGAGTTAAAAATAGGGAGGTGATCAGATGGGCTTTGATATTGAAGGTTGTATTTAGATTCTATGACATTGGCAATAACATGTCCTATTGCTAGATTTGGCTTTCTTTTATGGCCGAAATCCCTAATATTGGTTAGATGTTCAATATAGCAAATTAAAAGATTAACAGTATTAAAATCCCGATGAGCCATCACGTAGTAAGTGGTGAGTGACATGTTGGGGGTAATATGGATCTGATCCCCAGCTTTAGGAATAATAGAGGGGCGAAGAATGTGCTGAATGGTTCAGGTATCTTTTACTAAGGTACTTGTTGTAGAGTCATGGTAGGGGCCATTAGTTTCTCTGAGGGTATTTGTAGGGCCCTAATTAAAGTTAGGATTTGAAAAAAAATATATAAAGTTTATTTTCAGTGGTGAATAGGTGGAGAAGTTCATTGAATTCTTGATAGGTTATTTCAACAGGGCATTTATTAACTTATGATTATGAAAGTTTGTGAGGGTGATTAAACCCTAAAGAACTAGCCCAGAGGCTAACCAAGAGGGGGGTGGGGGGGTGAATCAATTATTTTAAAAATTTACTAATCAAACAAAAATTTTAAACCTCGTGATATAGTAATAGAACTAATTTTATAATAACAAAAAATAGATATTTCGACCATAGATTAAATCACAAAAAACTGCATAAATTAAAATACAAAAAAAAAATAAATAGAAAGAATACACCAAAATATATAGTATACCTCCACTCCTTGGAGACTCCCTCTTCAACTATTTCACTGAATAAAAGTGACTCTCATTTTGCTCCCTCAACAAGGCGGAGAAGCCTGTACAAATACTGTTTCACCTCCCCAGTGCGGTGGTGAACCATGACTCTTTTACAAGCAGAGAATCTTAACTTTATTTTCACCCTCTTGGTGATGGTTAGAGAACTAGAAATCTAATTTCACCCTTCTATTGATAGTTAAATAACCACAAACTTTTCTAAAGAACTTATTTTTTAGAGCCACGGAGATTTTAAGCAGATGCTTGTATGTACTATTCAAGATTCTTATTTGGAACAGCCTTGTGAATCCCCTCACAACTCTCCCTCAAAAAATCTCCCTCTCTTCTCTCACTAAGCTCTCCTTCTTCTCTCCCTCAAGCTCCCTCTCAAGAAGATTTAACAGCTAAAGATATCTAACAAGAGTGTTAGAGATCCTTAAATATAGGTTTTAAAAAACCCTAATTTCCAAGCCATTCATCTTCTATTCGTATAGTATGATAGACATATTATATGGTACAATCAGTTAAATTTAGAGTCATCTAGTAAGATCATTCAGATGAATTATTTAACTTTTGTAATACATTGAATAGTATGATCACAAATCGTATGGTATGATATGTAGAAATTCCTTCTATTCATTTGGGACAATCCTTTGGATGGCCAACTTCAGACATGGTGATCGTCCAACACTGTGGACATCATATTATACAATCAATATAAAAATCATGGATTTTGTTTATTACTATGATTAATTTTATATATGGGTAATCACATAGTATGAACTATTTCATACAAAATAATTAATCATAATAAATGTCCATGATTTGATTGCGTGAAATTGCTGGATTAATTAAGAAAGATTTTAATTCGAGTGTACAGTACAATTCAAATTGTATTGTACGATCAATACATAATTAGAATATTCCTTAATTTTGGGCGCTATGGTTTGTTATAGTATAATAGATCATACGGTATGAATTAAATGAATACAACGTAATACACATATCATATATTACAAATATAAATCATACAGTATAAATTACAAAAAAAAATCTCTCAAAAACTTTTTTCTCTCTCCCCCTATGTGTGTGCAAGGTTTCTTAGAAAATATATCCACTCAAATATAAGATATGACTCAAGAAAGGAAAAAAATACTTAGTAAATTGAAAATAATATATGAATAACTTCCAATCACGACCACTGAGAGAGAAAGTAGAGAGAGAAGCTATGAGAATTCAAAATTACTCTTTTTTGAATTTCGTTTTTTCGCGGCGGCTTTGTCGGAGGAATGATGACCGAAGGTCGTCGGCCACCTGCGGCCGGCGGTCCATCACAGGAAAGGCGTTCCATGGGAAGGATTAGTGTTGGTGCTGTACGTGATATTTCTTCCTGTCCACCGGCATTTGGAGACGGGAAAAGAAGTTTTTTTATTGGTTTAAAAACTTCTTCTATGATGAACAAGCCACTGATCATTAACGAAGGAGGATTGATGAAGAAGAAACAAATAGTGGAAGTTCCTGGCAAAGGTAAAAACAAAATTATGAAAGGAATTCTTGAAAATTCTGGAGAAACAATTAAGAATCAGTTTGAGAAAGAAGCAGGAAATATAACTATTCCAGTAATTAAATCGATGGCCTCTGTAGTCATGAAAGAATCAGAAAGTATTATGATTTCCAACAATTTTCAGAAGAATTCTAATGCTCTGAAGGAAATAATTGATATAGCTGAGGAAGGGATTTCTAAAGACAACAAAACTCCATCTACGGAAAGGGAGAAAGTTCGATCCTGTTCGTCTGGAGAACTTGGGAAATGCGAAGAGATGTTCGAAGTTATGCCACAAAGAAGCAGCTCTGCAAATAACCAAAATGCTTGGAACAGGAATAAAAATATAAAAGTGGTTGATCTGGATTATGGAGACTGCTATTCTGAAGATGGAAGCACTGTAAAATTACATAAGGAGAAAGTTTGTGAGAATACATTGAAATTAAATAAATCATTGGTGGTTAAATTTTTTTGGAGAAAACGTTATTTTCTCTTTTATCAGCTATGAATTAAGAAGACAATGGGTAGTATTTGGAAAATTCCATCTGACCATTCTTGGTAAAGGATGGGTGTTATGCTCTTTTTTCGAAAATGAACACTTGGAAGCAGTTCTAAAGAACGGCCCATGGTTTGTCAATGGAAACATCATCGGTATTGAAAGATGGAATAAAAAATTTGATCCAAATTCTTTAGAAGGCCTTTCAGTTCCGATTTGGATCAGATTAGCTAATCTACCTCTTTTCTCTTGGGATGAAGTGAACATTTGCCGTATAGCTTCAATGGTAGGGAAGCCTTACCTTATTGATGGAAACATGTTTCAATGGTCGAGAAGAGAATTCAGTCGCATTTGTGTCCGAATCAAGTTGAATGATAAGCTGCCTACAGGAGTTTGGGTAGAAGGAGAAGAAGGTAAATTTTATCAGAAAATTGAATACGAAGGACTTCCGAATCTCTGTTTCGATTGTGGTAAAATCGGTCATGACAAGAAGGAATGTATAAAAAATTCTGTATTCTATAAGGAAAGTCCAAATCTGATGAAGATGGAAATGTCCATAAGCAATAATGAAAAGAGTGCAGTAGCAGATATTCAAAATTCAGCTGTCAATGTGAATACATCTAATAGTTATGGTCCTTGGTTATTAGTGAATTATGGGAATAAGAATACTAACAAAGTTTGGAATAGAAGACCTGCATGTTTTATGTATAAAAACAAACAAAATCCTCAGCAGAAACAATATGTTGCAGCTAAGAAGCCATCCAATATTGAACCTGTACCGATTGAGCAAGTTCGAGATAAGAAGATTGTAGAAATTCCATCTGAAAATGCAGCTATAGAAATTATTTCAGAAACAGACTCTTTAATCCCCATCAAAAACAGCTTCAACATCCTGGAGGAACTAGAAGAAGGAGAGTTCTTAGATGACAATCCAATTATAAATGTTCCAGATAGAAAAGAGCAGGAATCTCCTTTGACTGCCAACAAGGAAGAGATGATAAAGATCAATTCTGATGGATTTACCTCAAATAGCATTGGTAATAAGGGGAATGAGGATTCTTCTCAATCTTCTAAGAAGAAGACAAGTAAACAATTGAAAGACCTGGGACCGATCAATGCTTCTACTAGAAGTCGTAGAAGGGAAATGGTACAAAAAGGTAATGTGGGGAGCCTTCCCCATAATCCTTTGAAATGAAATCTATTTATTTTTGGAATTGTAGGGGAGCAAGAAAGAGAAGTGCTTCTCTCTACCTTAAAGAGGTAGTAAAAAATAATGGTGTTTGTTTTTAAACCAAAATTACTTCTATTGATAGAAGTGAAGTTGATGCATTAATTGGCAATAATTGGGATTTTTTTAGTGTTCCTTCTTCTGGTCTTTCGGGTGGAATTCTTATTCTTTGGAACACAAATTCTGTAACATTCTCTGTTGAGGCAAGTTCTAAACAAATGGTAATTGGTGATATCAAATTGTTTAACAACTTTAATTGCAAGATTTTTACGGCTTATGGGAGCACTGAGGTGAGCAAAAGAAGAGAATTATGGAGTATGATTGACAGCTATTCCAATCATGATTATCCTATGATATTAGGTGGGGACTTCAATTGTCTTTTATGCAAAGAAGACAAAATTGGGGGAATGAAATTTTATTATCAACAAGGTTCTAGAGATATGGAAGAATGTTTGTTAAATAACAATCTTCATGAAGTTAATTTCATTGGACCAAGATATACTTGGTGCAATAACAAAATTGGTGGAGCTAGAATCCTTGAAAGATTGGATAGGTGCTTTGTAAATTCTATTGCTTTGAGCTCCCCTTATCAACTAATTGAAAGACATTTGGCTAGAATAGCCTCGGACCATTGTCCTATACTTCTCCAATTCAAATCCTTCAATAAGAATGTTAGCAAAATGATTAAGTTTGAAAATTGTTGGGCTTCCTACCAAGCTTCTTATGGAGTGGTTAAAAAGGAATGGTGTAGAAATTACCAAGGCAATTACTCTCAAATCCTCAACAAAAAATTCAAGAGATCTTTAAAATCTCTATTCTTTTGGAGCAAATTCAAACTTAAAGATTTGAACAAGTTGAAAGATGATCTCATGGAGGAGATTATGGTTTTACAAAGCAAAGAAGCTTCTCAAGGCCATCTCAATGATCAAGATTGCTGGAAACTTAAGGAGAAGGTGATGGAACTCAATTCTACCTTGGCAAGGTTGAATACTTGGTGGAAACAAAGGGCAAAAGTCAATTGGCTCAAGGAAGGTGATGGAAATTCCAGATTTTTTCACAATCATGCAAGTGCTAGAAGGAATGTCAATAAAATTATTAAGATTAAAGATGAAGATGGCAATTTGATAGAAGATCAAGTTCATATGGAAGAAGTCTTTATGAGGTTCTTTCAAAAGAAATGGGATTTCAGAAAATCAAATCTGGAAGGATGGCCGAACCCAACAAATTGCTTGAATGAGCAAGATAGATGCATTCTAGAGGAAGATCTTTCTATGGCTGAAGTTCTTAATGTCTTGAAGCAATTGGAAGAGAATACATCGCCAGGTAAGGATGGTATTTCTCATTCTTTTATCAAAGTATATTGGAATATCATCAAGGAAGATGTTTGGTTAGCCTTATGCCAATTTTTTAAATATGGCAATTTGAATAAAGATTGGAAAGACACTCTTATTATTCTAATCCCTAAAATTTCAAATCCTACCACTCCTTCAAATTATAGACCAATTAGTCTATGCAACACGGTATATAAAGTGGTGGCAAGGATTATTGTCAATAGAATCAATTTGGTCATTTCTAAAATTGTCTCTATGGAGCAAGTGGCTTTCATTAAGGGTAGATCTTTATCAGATCACATTATGCTAGCTCATGAAATATTTCACAAACTCAGAATTTCTAAAGCTTCTTCAGGTCTTGTGGCTTTTAAAGTGGACATGGAACAAGCTTATGATTCTATGGCTTGGGATTCTCTTAAAGGAGTATTGGAATATTTTAAATTTCCTCCTCATTTTTCTAAGCTTATTATGGAATGTGTTATTAATCCAATGTTCTCAATTATTATCAATGGTAATTGTTCTAATTGGATCCAAGCTAGAAGTGGTTTTCGGCAAGGTTGCCCCCTATCACCAATTCTTTTTATTCTTTGCTCACAACTTCTATCTAATGCTTTTTATCATAGCTTATTTGGTATCAAGCTTTGTCCGGAGGGCCCTCGCATCTCTCATCTTCTCTATGCAGACGACGTCATTATGTTTTCCAAAGCTAACAAGAAAGAAGTGACGGGTGTGAAGAGAATTCTTCATAAATTCTGTGAATGGACAGGACAAAGAATCAATTACAGCAAATCCATCATTATGTTTGGTAAAAATGTTGAAAGAAGAAGGAAGAGAAGTTTATCTAGAATCATGGGCTTTAAATATGTAAAAGAATTCCTTTACCTTGGAGTAAAGATGGCTTTAAGGAGGCTTAAGAAAGAAGACTTTCAATCTATTATTGACAAAGCTTTCAAAAAGCTTAATCAATGGGGCAACAAGTATTTATCTTTACCTGGCAAGATAATACTTGTAAAATCAGTTTTGCTTGCTCTTCCTATATACCACTCCACTCACTCTTTGATTCCGAAGAAAATTTTGGCTGAACTGGATAAAATTTGCAGGAATTTTATATGGGACAAGAAAAATGGATCCAAAGGTATGCACTATGTGAATTGGAATGATATGTGTAAACCAAATGAATATGGTGGTAGAGGCCTACATTCAAATTTATCAACACCACCTGTTTTACGTGCTAGACTTGCTTGGAGATATATGCAAGAAGATAATTCTCTATTACACTTGGTGTTGGATGCTAAATATGGTAAAAATTTGTTGAAAGTAAATCACAATGGTTACAATTCGACAGCTTTCAAAATTCTGAATGAAGGATTTATGTCTTTATTTCCAATTGTGAAATGGGAAATAACTAATGGCAAATCAGTTGATGCTTTCAAAGACATTTGGATCCTTGATAAAAGTCTTAATATGTGGCCTACTTTTGTAATTCCGGTGGAGGATAGGCCTTTCTTGGTAGAGACTTTCATTTCTGAAGGAAAGTGGAATGCAAACGAACTTAACAAAACCTTTGGTAAGGAGCTTATTGAGATTATTATGAAAATCCAGATTTGCAAAGATAAAAATGCTGATTCATTAGTGCTTATCAACCAAAAATCGGGTAAGACGATACCTGGACTCATAAGAAAAGTGCAGAATTCAGAATTGGAACCTGATATGCTTTGGAAATGGTTAAAGAAAGCTAATTTAAACTCTCGGGTTGAGAATTTTTGGTGGAGATTAAAAAGAAATGCAATTCCTTCTATGCATTTCCTTTGCTATAGAAGAATTGCTGTCAATGCTCAATGTCCAAGAGGTTGTGAGTGTAATGAAGATATGGAACACATTATCTGGGATTGCTCGAAGATCAAAGAGATTATACAACACTTAAACCGTTGGGGCTTTGGATTTCCTATGTTCACTTCTTGTGAACAATGCTTAAAATGGTTGGAAGATAATGTTTCAAACAAAAGGATGATGGTAAATCTTTACTGTAATTTGGTTTTTCTATCTTGGAAGAGTAGAAACAAGCTAATTCACGGTGATATAGAAGATAATTCTAGTTTTTTAGCTTCCGAGGCTATTGTACAAGCTTCGATTTCCAACAAAATTAGCTCTTCTAATTTGGGCTTTTGGGATGTCAATCAGTCGTCAAGATTGTCTAATTCTTGGCATCCTCCACCACCCAATTGGATAAAAGTTAATGTTGACGCTTCTCTTACTTCTTCTTACAAAGCGGGTATAGCAGCTGTCTTTAGAGACAATAAAGGGAGATTCCTTTTTGCTTATGGTAAATCATTCATGCATTGGGATATTGGCCAATTAGAATTACTTGCTATTAATTCTATCAAAGAGGAGATCAAGGAATGGATGTTCAATTATAATGGCATATTCATTGAAGGTGATAACTCAAACATTATTTCTTACTTCAAAAAAGTTATGAATAAAGGGAAGCTAAAGGATGAAGGTATGAAATTTCTTTCTAAATTCAATTTTGTGATTTTTAATTGCATTAATAGAAAAAGTAATAAGTTAGCAAACTTTTGTGCTAACTATGCTTTAGATAGAATCTTTAGTTGGGAAGATTGTTTACTTCATAAGATTCCTCCTCCTTTCATGAACATTTTGAAGGAGGAATCCAATTTGTAGTTTCTTTTCTTTGCTGTTTTTTATTATAAAGCTTTCGTTGGCTTTTCTTCAAAAAAAAAAAAAAAAAAAAGAAAATAATAGTCTAAAATCCTAGTCTATAAAGTCTTGAGCTGATAAAAATTGCATGCGAATAGTGGACTGAATTTCGAATATGTTAGTACACATAGAACAAAAACATAATATCATAAAAATAGTAAAAAGTGGTGTTAGACATAATAATATTTGTTATCATCAAAAGACAAAAACAGTGCTTTAGATCAAAACTTCAACAATCACCTCCTTTTTTATGATGGCAAATATTATTGTTTAGGTTTTTTTTTTGAAAAATTATTTTTTAAAAAAATTCCCTTGTATAAAAGATAACAATTCAAAATAAAGAGACAATCAACAAACACAAGTTTCCCCCTTTGATGAAAATCAATTTCAAGTAAAAGAAGTGTAAAATGGGAGTATAAAAAGAAACAACAACAATAATATCAAACAATAATAACAATAAACAATAAAATACTACTCCCCCTTTTGACAACAAAAAAAGAGAAAAAAATAACATGAAGAAAGGAAAAAAATAGAAACAGACATAGGAATAGAAATAGAACTAGGAAACAAACAGAAGCAGACAGATTAACAACTCAAAATATCACACATCTATTACCTTGCATGGGCATTTTTAGAATGTAATAAACTTACTCTACACATAAAAAGGAAAAATAAGATAAGCGTTGACTATCTTGCAACTAAAGGAGTTTGCACATCCAGCTTACCAACTTCACAAGCTAAGTCCTTTGTTTAAAAAAATATATATTTCAAGAATTGCAATTAGGCAGAGAAACTTAGTCTTTGTAGATTACTAACATGAGATATATCGAATAAAATAATACTATAAAAGTGATAAATGAAGAACCAATATTTCATAATCCAGTATTAGATATATTTTGAAATATGAAAATTTTCTAAGACTTAAAGATTTACCAAAAAGAGAAGCTAATTTATGTTGGGCTCATTTTGAGCCTCTTTTAACAGTTTTATGCAAACATTGCACATCTTTTATTTTTGATACACTTAGTGAATCATTTACTTTTGGCATTGTTACACATCATTTGATTTTAGGCTCACTTTGTACTTCTTTAGAATTTTTACAAATTGCTTCCTTTCTAAATCTCTAAGAATCTTAATTGTAAGAATATTTTCAAAATAGAAGAGAAGAATAACTCACTCTATTATATAGAGAGGAATAATCTATAAAGCAAATTTGTGCTTTCTAATATGAATAAAAGACTGATATAGAAAAAATAATGAATTTCATTTGTCTGATTTATAGAATATATCCATGATATAAAAACGTGTAGTAGAGTGAAAAAGATTTCATTTTAACCATCTTAATTATAATTTGATTTAGATTTTTAGGCATTCATAAGGAATTATCAGGTAAAGAAACTAAAATGGGATATGTAAATTCATGAATTTAGATCCTATTAGTTTAAAACTATTAGCAAATAATTATTTAAACCTTTTAAGTAAGTGTAGAGGTATGTTCACACATTAAGAAAAAGCAAAGATAAAGCCAAGTCAAGTCATATTGTATGATCTAAATCATGCAGTACTAGTTTATTCATATAATATGTTTATATTTATACAGTATGAGTTACTTCGTACAATACTATATGGATTGTACAGTATGATCAATAGAAAACATTAAGTTAGTAGACTGCTAATTTTTGAGAAAAGAGCACATAACCGAGATCTACCAGTATATTGAGACTAAAAGGGGAATACCATTTGAAAAAAAACAACCTTTTTTTAATTTAAGAAAAACATAACACAAAGAAAAATTCCATTTCAAAAAAAGAAATAGATTATAATGTCCTTAAGGGAGACGAACAGCTCACTAATTCTCCAATGAGCTGCAAAATAAAATAATAAAAAACCTAGGTGTCGATAATTTTCACTAATAAAAAAAAATAATAATACCTAGTAACATACTAATGATGCTACAGAGAAGCATCCAAGAAAAAGATGTAGTAAAAGATTAGAAGCATGATCTTTCTGTAAAAATGTTGATGACAACCTTAATCCACTTCACCTGCAAAACAAAAGGGCTACAGAGCAAAAGGATATAGCACAAGATTTTTTAGTTAATCCAAGAAAGCTTTGTAAAATTTTAAGTCAAAGAGGAGGAAAAAATAATAAAAATCACTGATATAGAAATGATCCAAGGACAAGCACGAGTGAAAGCAAAAACTGGGATAAAGAGTTATAGAGCTCAAGAATAAATTCATATAAGAAGCCTCATAAAGGTAATCCACAAGCCACTAAATCCAACCCTCAGGTGAAAACACCATCCAACCCTCTAAATAACCAGAATAACAGAGATTAACACCAGCAGCACAACAACACCCCACTTCTAAATTATCATAAGGACCCAGCCAAAAGGCACATCAGCACAAGAAAAGATAACAAAAACCAAACTAGAACAACATAAGGTCACCAACAACAAGCCACAAAACCTTCAGAAAAGCATAAAACACCATCCCAAAGGCACTCCAACACCTATCATGATATAAATACCAAGCCAAAGTCCCGGGTAAATAAAGACCATAGGCAAAATAGCCTAGAACCCTACCAAACAACCACAAAACCCCCAGTAATCTAGAGCAGCACCGTCAAGGAAGGAGAGCACCAATGGGAAACACCATCAGTAAAAACACCAGTGCAATCATAGCTTAAGTCTATATTCACCCACACAATAGCTAAAGTGAAGAACATCGAGAGAAGCAAACAAAAAATAAAATATAACACCAAGAAAAGCTCAATAAAGTAATAGGTCCAACATTTCAGGTCAATGTTCTGGACGATCAGCATTGCAATCATAGCTCAAGTATTACGAAACTATTTTCAGGGACTATAATTTTGATGATAACAAACCCTTTAGTTTCTCTACGACTACCTTGCCTACTATCATTTCAGGTCCATAAGATCAAACTGTAATTTGAACTAGATTAAGATTGGATAGACTAGATTTGAGTCAGTTTGTAATCTTTTACCTTTTCTTGAGTCAATTATAAACAATGTGATTCATGATGCTAAGTAACATTGAATACACACACTTGGAAGAAATTTTTCTAACAGTCTTAGAATTTTCTATTTTTGCTCACATCATTCAGGATGATCAGTTTAAAATAAAAACCCTAATTAGAGCATCCTGGTTAAGGCAACCATCATTAAGCGTATCGTCTTGGATAATATTCATATAGGTTGGGATGATAGACTCAAATAAAAAAGAATTATCCACCGGATTTATTTAGATGATCAGTTCAAAAACCTTAGTTATTCCTGGATGATCATACATCATCCAGCTTCTATCCAGGGTGGTTTTTTGGATGATATGCATTGAATTAAACTAATCATCCAGGATGATCGCAAGATCAGCTTGGATGATTAGGTTATTTTTTCATCATCTATACATCCATTCAGGGTGATATTTTGGATGATATTTAATGGATTGTACTATTTATATAGGATGATATCATCCTGGATGATATGAACAAAAACCTTCTAATTATCCTAAATCATCCTGGCTGATTAAGCTTAATTTATACTGATCAAATAGAATGATATTTATATCATTCTGGATGATAATATTGGTTTGTTTCAATTAAGAGCTATTCTAAAGCTCTTTTTTTTAAGACATCTTGTTCTACCCAAGACATCATCTTTTTTTATAGTCTTGACCTGAGAGAGCCTAGAGGAGAGGGAGATAAAGGGAGAGAGAGAGAGGATCTTATGAGGGGGAGTTTGTAAGGGATTTCACAAAGGTTGTTCCAAGTAAGATCTATGTCGTCTTCTCCAATCATCATCCCTAGTCCTTGGAGGTTCGAGAGAGATCTACTTCAATAATTGATCAAGATTCTCTGCAAGCTTTAGGAGAAAGCAAAAGGAGTCAGGTTCTCTTTCTCATCGTTGTTGGTGGAAAGGAGTTTGTAAAGGCTTCTCCGCCTTACTATGAGAGAAAAGGGAGAGTCACTGAGTTTAGTGCAACACTCGAAGGGCACCTTTAAGGAGTGGACACAGGTCAAGTTGACCGAACCATTATAAATTTATGTGTTTCTTATTTCTTCTTATTTCACATTTAATTTTCGAACTTTGATTTTCTTTAGGATGAACTTGGTTTGAATTTGTGTTTTGATTAAGAAAATTTTTAAATACCAATTCACCCCCCCTCTTGGTTAGCCTTGGGCTAGTTCATAAGGGCTTAACATCCCTAAAAAACTTTCAAGTGGTATCAAAGCAGGATTCATAAAATTGAGTTTTTGAAAACTTTTGAATTTTGATTCGTGACTAACTCCGATAATCATAATACTGCGGAAGGGTATTCTATTACCCGACCACCTTTATTTGATAATATTTATTTTGATTTTTGAAAAACTCTCATGTCTACATTTTTATAATCGATTGACTATCGCATGTGGATGCTTGTTAAATATGGTTATACACCTTCGACTGGTTAAATTAATGGCATTATTATTCCACTTCCTTTCACTAAATGGACTCTTGATGATAGGGATTTAAGATAGCTTAATGTGAAATGTTTGAAGTATTTTTTTTGTGCTTTAAATTACATGCGTGTTTCAACTTGTGCTACTGGTAAAGAAATTTGGGATAAATTGTCCATTACTTATGAATGAACCAAAAAAGCCAAACAATCAAGGAGAAATATTTTATTGCATGACTATAAAATTTTAGTATAAAACTTAATAAATCAATTTCTGACATATATACTAGATTTACTCATATTGTCATCTCACAGCATACTTTAGGAAGAGAACTCACAAATTATAAAAAGGTTAATAAAATTTTAAGATGTTTGCCTTCTTCCTTTGATGCTAAAATTACAGCAATTTCTGAATCTAAAGATTTGAATACCTATTCGATTGATAACTTACTTGGATCACTCATTGCTTCGATTTGAATACCAATAAAACGGACACTGACTCTTTCGGGTCTTAAAGCGATGATGTTGCTTTAATCATGAGGCAATTCAAAAGCTTTCTAAGGAAAAAGCATAAGAACCATCAGAAGTGGAATAAAGATAAGGGTAGTAAAAGTTTTAAGAATTCTAATGATATGATCGATTTTGAATACAGGAAGCCAGGACACGTTAAAGCTAATTCTTCAACACTTAAAGCTCACTCAAGCATGGAGAAGGGTGAGGAGAAACCCAAGTTTAAAAAGGACAAGAAGAGGTTCCAAAAGGTGTTCTAGGCGAAGTCTGTATCACCTCCTTTGAGATTGAAGCTGAAGAGTAGACAACAAACTTGTGCTTGATAGATGACAATCATCTTGGTTAAAGTGACCAAGAAGAGGTATGTGAACTAACCTATGAGCAACTAGTTGAAGTTTCTAAAAAAATTCATGCATGATATAGAAAACTTAAGAAATCACATGCTAGTTTGAAATTAGTGTTTTTAAATTTACAAAAAAGGCATAAAATTTTACTTAAAGATCATTCTAGAATCGATAACAATCACATATCACTACTTAATGAGTTTGATGTATTAAACAAAAAGCATATTGAATTATCTGATTCACATGATTCCTTGAAGTCATCTTATGTTGAGTTAGAAAGAGAGTTTAAGAAATTAGAGAATCTCAAAGCTTTTAAAAATAACAAATCAACATTGCATGCATCACATAACTTTAAAAGGAAGCATCACAACCTAAGTAGATTACTAAACCCCTTTCGTGGTGTTAGATATTTTTAATGTGGCATGTTAGGACACACACTTACACTATTCACTATAGTACACATTGGGTATGGAGACACAAATTACATGATTCACAACATAACATATATGAATTGCATTATTCTTTCCATAAAAGGGACACAAACATGTTTGGGTTCCTAAATCTTATGTTTGATGATTTTGTAGGCTTGCTCTCATAAAAGCCCTCATTAGAGCATGTGGTACATGGACAGTAGATGCTCACAACAAATGACTGGAGATACTAACCAATTCGTTTTACTGGAGGCCAAGGTTGGAGGTAAGGTTAATCTTGGAGATAACTCCACCAGGAAAGTTATGGGTGTTCCCAAGCTTTAATTCTCCAAAGACCACCTTTTTATTGTCTGTCAACTAGGTAAGCAAGTCCAATCCTCTTTTCACTCCATTAAGGATATTAGTACCTCTAGACCTTTAGAAGTCCTTCACATAGATTTATTTCGACCCATTAGTACTATCAACTTAGTGGGAAAAGTCTATGGTTTTGTGACTATCGATGATTACTCGAGGTTTACTTGGATTAAAATTATATAAAATAGGAATGAATCTTTTGATGAGTTTAGATCCTTCTTCACTTGGTTTCAGAAAAAACTAGGTTGTGAGATTTTGACCATCCATAGTGACCATGGGGGAGAGTTTGAAAATGAGAGATTTGGAGACTTCTTTGAGGAAAATGGGATTAGTCATAAATTCTTAGCTCCAAGGACCCCTTAGCAGAATATGGTAGCTGAAAGAAAGAATCGAACCTTAGTTGAAGCTGCTAGAGTCATACTTGCTGAGTATTCACTTCTAAAATACTTTTGGGCTGAAGCGGCAAACACAGCTTGTTATGTGTTGAATAGGTGAATGTTAGAGCCAAACTTCATACGACACCCTATGTGATCCTTAAGATAGGACACCTAACCTTTCCCACCTCCATGTCTTTGGCTGTAAGGTTTTTATTCTTAATAATTGGAAGTCATAATTAGGAAAATTTGACCCAAAATCTGATGAAGGAGTGTTCTTAGGATATTAAAGTATGGGGAAATCCTTTAGGGTGTTTCATAAGAGGATATTGGTGGTGGAGGAGACTATTTATGTAGTGTTTGGTAAATTTGATTCTAAGAAGTCTATAATTGAGGATGAAGATGAAGTTGGACAGATTTTCATAGGAGTTGAAAATTTGGAGAAGAGGGTATAGCCCTAAAACACTGAAGGAGTAAGTGAGATTACCCAAGGAGTAAAAAATACAAATCTAAAGGAAAGGGTTAGACCTACACACATTGCCTAGAGATTGGATATTTTCTTCAAGTCATTCTAAAGAATTGATCATAGGAGACCCTTCTAAAGGTGTTAAAACTATATATGGATTTAAGAAGTAAGTGAACAACTCTACGTTTATCTCAATGACTGAACCGACCAATATCAATCAATCCCTTTCTTATAAGTTTTGGATCTTAGCCATATAAGAGAAATTAAACCAATTTGTTAGGAATGATGTTAGGGAGCTTATAGAAAGACCAAAGGGACAAAGTGTAGTTGGAACCAAATAAGTCTTCAAGAATAAATTGAATGATTCTGATGTGGTGGTTAGGAATAAGGAAATTTTTTTAGCTAAGGGGTACAACCAAATAGAAGGCATTAATTTTGAGGAGACCTTTTCCCCTGTAGCTAAATTGGAATCCATTAGAGTGCTAATAACCTTTGCATATTATAAGGGATTTGTGCTTTTCCAAATGGACATTAAGAGTGCCTTTTTAAATGGGTAATAAAAGAGGATGTGTTTATAGAGCAACCCCTAGGTTTTGAGAGTTTCTAATTTCCAAATCATGTTTTAAAATTAAAAAAGGCCTTATATGAATTAAAGGAGGCACCCAGAGCTTGGTAAGAGAGGCTTAGCACATTCTTACTAGAGAGGGAGTTTATTAAGGGGAGTGTAAACACCACCCTTTTTCTGAGAAAAGTAGGATATGAGTTACTCATTATTCAGATCTGTATTGATGATATACATTTTGGATCTTCTAATAAAAGGTTATGTAATGATTTTTATAAAATAATGAGTAGAGAAATTGAGATGAGTATGATGGGAGAGTTGTCCTACTTTTTGGGGTTTAGCATAAGATAACTTGATGATGGAACCTTTTAAATCAATCAAAGTACATAAAGGACATCTTGAAGAAATATGAATTGGATAAAGCTAAGCCAATTAATACTCTTATGACCTCCAGTGTTCAGTTGGACAAGGACCCAAATGGAAAATTAGTTGATCAAAAGAAGTACAAAGGGATGATTGGATCTTTACTTTACCTGACTACTAGCTGACCTGATATAATGTTTAGTATTTGTCACTATGCTAGATTTCAAGCTGATCCTAAAGAATCCCAGCTAACTGCAGTTAAGAGAATTCTTAGATATCTCTTAGGGACCCAAAACTTAGGAATCTGGTATGTTAGACACAACACTTCTTTTGAGATTATTGAATATTCTGATTTTGATTTTGCAGGATGTAAGGTGGATAGAAAGAGCACTTTGGGACTTGCCAATTCATAAGATAATCTTTAGTCTCCTGGTCCAATAAAAAGCAAAACTCTATTACACTTTCCTTTATTGAAGCTGAGCACATTACTTTAGGGAGTTATGTGGCCTAAGTCCTTTAGAACCAAAAAGTTATTTATTTAGGATTACCTGTAGGCATAATTTCTATCCTTTGTGATAACACTAGTGCCATCTGAATTTCTAAGAATCCTATTTAACATTCTAGGACCAAGCACATTGACATAAGGTATCACTTTATTAAAGACCATTTGACCAAAGGAGACATTGAGCTATACCATGTGACAATTGAGAATTAATTGGATGACATCTTTATGAAACCACTAGCTTTTGGCACTTTTAACACTTTAAGGACTAGATTAGGGGTGATTTACATAAATGCATGAACTTGTTGTTTACTAATTTCTGAATCTTCTATTTTGTTGATTTTTTGTTTTTATTTCACTTTGTTTACTTTACTTTGTTTACTAGTTTTTAATTCTCTTATTTATTTTATTTCTATTATTTTAGTTTTTTTTCTTTTGTTATCATTGCTAAAATAATATTTATATCATATTTTTATTTTTTTGAAAATTTGTAGTCAATATTTTATATCTCTTAATCTATTAAAGGGAGAAAACATGATTAATTGTTTTTCTTCCTCTAACCTCTTTTAGTAGTTCAATTTTCTTTTCTAAATGAAATTCTATCTCAAATTAACAATTGGACTTTACGATTGAGATCTTTTCTATCTTTCTATAATAATGAATCTTATATTTAAAGTCTTTATATTACTTTAAGATTTCTCGTCATCATGTCATTACATTTATCATATGATTTTGATTTTGCTTTGTGATTTGTTCTTCCATATATTAGAGAGTGAGTTTTTCTTCTCTAATATATAAAAGATATACTCACAACTGAGAGTATTTAAGAGTTTTGAAAAGGGATCTAGCTAGTAAAAATAAAAAAAATGGCCAATGACGCACAATCAAAAGATGCTTAATGTTGCCAAATTAAGAAATATATACAAAGTGTATCAAAATACCAAAAGATACGTAAAATGTGCCATTCAATTAACAAGACGTATAAAATGAGCCCAACAAAAGCAAGTTCTCTTCTCTTTCAAACTTTTAAAACTTAAAAGAATTCAAGGGTCACTTGATATTTTTAAAGGCTTGATTTCGAATTTCGTAATTATGACAAATTACTTTGATACATTATTCTATAAGATATTTTTCTGAAACTATGTCTTGAATGGATTTCTTTTTCTTATCCAATTAATTTTTTTGAGTTAGGTCTTTTGATTTCAGAAGATGATTTTGCCCTAAGAGAAGTCTGAGCTAGAGTTAACAAGATCGAATATTCTACCATTTTTGGATTTTGATGATGTTAACTCATTGGTCTTAGAAGTCTTTAAAATCAATCACATGGAGAATGTGTCATATTCATGCTTTGATTAAAAAAAAACTTTGCTTTCGTTCTTCATTTTCTACTTTTTTCTTTTCTGGTTTTTTCCTCCTTTTTTGTGATGTCAAAAGGGGAAGTAGTGTTTGAATTTGTTTTCGTTTTTTATTATTTTCCATCATCAAAACGGGGGAGATTATTACAAATTTATTTTTAGGGAATATAATTTTGATGATAGCAAACACTTCTGCTTCTCTACGAGTGCCTTGCATACTAACATTTTAGGTCTATAAGATAAAACTATAGTTTGAACAAACTCAAGATTGGATAGTCTAGGTCTGAGTCAGACAATGCAACATAATTATGCCAAAATAATATGGTAATTAAGGAAAGAAATTAAGGTTTGATTGCTCGATCATATCTTTCTGGATGATGTTTGGATCAGCCAGGATGATTAGCTCAAAAACCATAATTGTTCTTGGATGATCAAACATAGACCAACTTCTATTCACGGCGATGCTCTGGATGATATACACTGAATTAAACTAATCATCTGGAACAATTACAAGATTGGCCTAGACGATCAGGTTATTTTTCCATCGTCCAGACATCCATTCAGGATGATGTTCTAGATAATATTCAATGACTTATACTAATCATATAGGCTGATATCCTATCATCTTGGACGATATGAAAAAAAATCTTATGATTGTCCCAAATTGTCTTGGCTGATTGAGCTTAATTTGTACTGATTGTACAGGATGGTATTTATATCATCTTGGATGATAATGTTAGTTTGTTGCAATTAAAAGCTATTTTGAAGCTCTTCTATTTAAGACCTCTTATTCAATCCAAGAGATTATCTTTTACTACTGTCTTGACCTGAGAGATCCTAGAGGAGGGGAGAGAAAGGGAGAGAGAGAGAGATGATCTTATAAGGGGGAGTTTGTAAGGGGTTTCACAAAGGTTTCTCCAAGCAAGGATCTAAGTCTTCTTCTCCAATCATCATCCCTTGTCCTTGGAGGTTTGAGAGAGATCTACTTTAGCAATCGATCAAGGTTCTCTACTTGCTTTAGGAGGAAGCGAAAGGAGTCAAGTTCTCTACCTCACCGATATTGGTTGAAAGGAGGTTTGTAAAGGCTTCTCTTCCTTAATGTGGGAGAAAAAGGAGTCTCAATGAGTTTAGTTCAATACTCAGAGACGTAGGTTGAGTTCACCGAACCACTATAAATTTCTATTTTCTTTATTATTATTTTTTCCATATTTATTTTCTGCACTTTGATTTTCTTTGTGGTGAACTTTGGTTTGAATTTGTGTTTTGATTGAGAAATTTTTTAAATACCAATTCACCCCCCTCTTAGTTAGCCTTGGGCTAGTTCATAAGGTCTTAACATCCCTAATAAACTTTAATATATCCACCCACATAATAGATAAAATCCCAATAGCATTCGAAAAATAGTCAAGAATACAGCCCCAGTTAGCAAGCCAAGAAGCACACACCTTACCCTCCTTGTAAGTGTGGAGAAATGAATAATTCAAAAACAATAATAGCTTTTTAATTTCTCTAAAATGATAAAAAAGGTCAGTGATACAACATGTATCCCCATGAATAAAAAAATAGCCATAAATTATAATCAGAGTTTTGCTCAATAAGTAAATTAGTTAAGTAAAGGAAAATTCTTAACTGAATACCATAAAGAATGGCCATGGTGACAGCAGTAAAGTAATTACCAAGATGAACTGGACCAGCAAAAGATAAATAAGGCATCCATTACTATCCTGATAGTACCACCACAGCCCTTAGAAGAGTCACAACTAGCACCATCCACATTCAATTTAAAAAAAAATTATTGGGAGGTCTAGTCTAGTATATAATATTAACTTGAGAAGCAATCTGAACACCCTCCAAACTAAGCCCTCTAGTATATAATATTAGCTTGAGAAGCAATCTGAACACCCTCCAAACTAAGCCCTAAAGCATTCCCAACAAAATAATAATTTTTGAAATTCTTATAAGAAAGCAACTTAACATCCACAAGAGAGCAAACCTTATCCTTCACCCTCTGAATAACATTATGATGATTTATCCGTACATCATTAAAAAGAGAGTTATTACTTTCCAACAAGAGAAACCAAAGGATGAGAGAAGGAATAACATGACGGATGTGACCTTTAAAATTAATAAACCAAGCATTAAACATAAATTTAAAGAAGAGATAGGCATTAAAATAATTTAACTGAAACAAATCATCAAAGTAGACCTAAGTTCTAACATCAATAGGACTAGAGATAAAAACATGATGCATATTCTCCTAATGGCAACAACATTGACGCTTGGAAGCCATAATAAAACCATTTTTTGGTGAGATTATCATCAGTGGGGATAAATTTATATAGAATCCTCCAAACAAAGATAAACATAGTTGACAAAATGCTCTTATGCCAAATATGAGTAATAATATTGTCAATATTTCTTTTATCTATAAAAGTGTGCCAAGCATTCTTTAAGTGAAAACCACCATCTTTAGAAAAATCACAAAAGAAAATATCCTTAGAATTAGTGTTTATATGAAAGTTTAAAATGAGGTGAATATTGCAATCAGGAATAATGTTCGAGAGTTTTTCATGGTCCCAATAATTATCATTAAAAAAAGAGTTGACCTTAACTAAAGCAGTAAAGGAATAATTCAAAATAGAGTCAATAGAGTGTTTACCTAACCACCATCAATCTTAACAGAAGCAAATATGAATTAAGATCTAAAAACATGCTGGATAACCCTTGCATTTTGGTTAAGGGTATGAACCAAAGGTTAGTGAAAATTAAGGGCAACATTTCTTAGAAAAAGGTTCACAGCACTCCAGTCAAATTTGGATCTAGAGGATATGGCTAGAGGTCTATTCCATTGGTTGTTTAGTTGAAGGTGGATTCCTATATCTTCCGTAGTTATTTCTACATTTGGGTAGCACACACGAGAGGTCATAATGAAAACATCCCCACTAATCCTGAGGTTTGTGAGAAATTCATTCAGGATTTTAGAATGGAAAGGATATGCCATGCTTAGTAGAAATTGAAGTGGAGTTAAAATGGTTCAATATAGGGAAGGTAATAGCCTATTGATTCAGAAGTCTAGAGGGCGTTATCTTTTTCTTCCTTTACTTTTTCTAGGTAGCTTTATCAGAAGCTATCAAAAAATGCTTATATGCAGTGCTCCGAGTGGAGGATGCCCTAGGTTTAATGACTGTGTTTCTTACCGTCCATTATTAGGATTGGAAAGTAAGGAGGGATCTTAAGAGGTGTGAAAATTTTGAAAGGGGCTTGCTCTTTAAATAAAAAAATGAATAGATCATACCATACAATCGTGGGATTATATGGGATGATCGTATGCAATTATTTTGGTCATAAGATTCATAAAAAAGTTGTGCTTGATCATACAATACAATATGATTTTATACCAGATGATTAGAGATGTGGATCTCATCCATAGGAGTCAAGCTGTATGATTGTTGATAAAAAGGTTTGAACAGCATGAACGGATGTTCGTATAGTATGATCAGCAATAAATGTTGTAGCAAATTGAATTCAATTTGTCCCAAATGTATTTGACACATGGATCATGCAGTACGAAGAGGTGTTCATATTATACGATGATAAATGATATAAGTAATCTGGATCATTTATCAAGAGATGGGTTGTGATCTAAGAAATCCTATTCTGATAAAAAAATATAAATATGGTTTGTACAATATGATTAAGATTTTTTTATTAATTACAGAATTGTTAGTGAGATTTAGTAAGATGATTTTTGTGATGATCAAGACACAATCATAAAGAATGATAATAACAAAACAAAAAAATAAGGATATGAAATAAAAATAAAATCACAAAAAAGCAAGACAAAAACACATGTTTTGAGAAGCTCATGAATGGCTGATTTCAAGTGATAGGAATATAGTATCGAGCCCAAAAACCACATGATCTCACTAGGTCTTTTGTGAGAGCCCTCAAATCTAAAGATCATGGAAGAACAGTTTTGGAAGCCCAAGTGAGTTTGGGTCCCTTCTTAAATTTGTATAAATTATCAGAATGCATGTCATGTTGTGTTTGTTGCAGCTTTGGTCTCCACACCTAATATGTTCTTTGATGAATAGTGAAAGTGCGGATAATATGTCCTAACATGCCACATGAATAACATCTAATAATAGGAAAAAGGTTAACTAAACTATGATAGTTATGATTCCTATTCCTAGGTTTATGAGATGTATGAAATGGTGAGTACTTAGAACCATGTTTATTTTGAAAAGCCTTTACTTTTTCTAACAACATTTCATTAGCACTTTCAAGAGCAGAAATTTCAATTTTTAATGAGTGCTCATTGAGATCTAAAATGTTAACACAGACTTCTAACTCTTTAAATGACTTTTCTAAATCATGATGCAATGTTTTCAAAGGTTCATGTGTTTCAGATAAAGTTGAATATTTCTTATTCAATTCATCAAGATTTTCCAACAAAGCCATATGATCCTTATCAACATCAAAACCATCTTTTCTAAGTATTTCATTTACGTTTTGTAGAACTGAGCATTCATTTTTCAAGCTAGCATGCTTCTTTTTCACTTTCCTGTAAGAATCATTAATTTCTTCTAAAACAATAAGTAATTCATCATATGAAAGTTGATATACTTCATCTTGATCAAACTAATTAAGATAGCTATTTTCCATTAAGCATAGATTTTTCACTTCCCCTTCAGCTTCTATTCTAAATGAATCTGAAGTAGAGTCTGTCAAAAAAAGCTTTCTAAGATTTTTTTCTTATCCTTATGGAACCTAACTTTTTCTTTGGCATTCTCCTTCCATTGGTATTCTTTAGTAGTTGAGAAAATGCATATAACATTAAATTTAAAAAAGAAACTATTAAAAATAAAAAAGCAACTACTAGACTCTCCCTTTAAAACAAGTAAAAGGAAGTCTTATTAGCAAGCAATTTAAGCATAATGAAAATATTAGGAAAAGGGGAAATGTCCTAATGAAAATAAGACCCTCTACTTATCATTTTAAACCCATAGTGGTAGAGGGGATACCAAAAAGGTTGATTAGTATCCCAAATTTCCCAATTGAGTAAAAAATAATAGATAGAATAATTCTTAAATTCCATCAATCTAGTTCCTTTTTCCAAATACCAACCTATGCTAAAAATAAATAAATAAAAAATAAGTTTCTAAACAAAATAAAAGAAATGAAGCACAAACAGAAGAAATTTGACAAGATATAAACAACAATCTTGACGCCTCCACAAGTGTTGCCTTTAAGAAGCTCCACCATCATCAAACGATCCACCAACCATTCTTGGACTTCACTTACACAACCCATGTTATGGGTTAAATATTGTAGCGGCTGCAATGCTACCACAAAGAGTGCCCATCTTCCTTCCTCTAAGGCTGCCTTTAATAGGACCAAATAACTTTGAATCTTTATTAAAATTTTTCTTAAGATGACCGGACTTAGAAGGGAGTTGAAATTTCCCATCTTCACATAAAGCTTCTCCATTATTAACTTTACCAAATTTGGGTAAAGGAGTACTCACTTGCTTTAGATTTTTAGAATCATGAGAGTTGCCCGTACCTCTTTTATCAACCATACTATTTAAAATTTTTGAGCCTCCATCTCCACATACTATATTATTCAAATCAGCTATTTCTTTAATCAGGTTCTTTTTATTCTTCACAATCTCCTTGCAAGCCCATTAAGAAGCTATAGAACATTCTCCTTGTACTGAATTTGGAACACTTCTAGTTTTGCTTTTAATAGCCTCTTCATCATTAACAATTACTGAACTTTCAATATTGCTTTCATCCTGTTTTGGAAAATTAACTTCCTTTCTATCCACAGGATTTTATGGATTAGTAGTATTTGTATTCAAATTTTCTTCCATAGTAAAGTTTTCATTACTTGGATCAATCTCACCCTCCTCTAATAGTACAAGATTTTCATCAACAGAACCAGTTTGTATAGGTAAATTAGAAATAGAGAATTCAACTTCCAGAAATGAGCCGTCATCTGCTGAAGCTATCTTGAGATCTTTGGCTTGCTTAATTGGATCTTCATCTTCCAATCTATTTAACTCCTCTGCAAATACTTGAGAGAATAATTTAAACTTATTACCTGTAGCTAAATCCGCTGATGCCATATTAGCAAATGAATTTTTCCCCTTTTCATTGGGTCCTTATCATCTATTCTATGAATGATTGCTATATCAGTATCTTTGATCATTTGCTTTTGAACAGGCTTATTACTGAATGTCTTATGTTTTGGCTCCTTCTTAAATAAGTTCCTGTTACTTCTGTGAACATGGATCCATGGACCACAAGTTCTGTTGATCTCCTTCTCTTTTACTACATCACTCTTATTGACATGATTTTCTTTTATATTATCTGCACTTAGATCATTTACCTCACTAATTTCCTCCTTAATATTGTTCTTCACATGTCCTATCATTCCACATACAACGCACAAAGAAGAGATTCTTTCATACTCTAATTTTAAAAAAAAAATCTTCCAGCCAAGCTCTCCACCCAAACTCCCAATGGCGTGGGTTGATCTAGTTTCACTTGAACACAAACTCTTGCAAACTCTCTTTTCCCCCATTCATACATATTACCATCCAACATCAACATTTTCCCCACCAAAGAAGCAATTCTAGCAACATTGGTTTCATCCCAACATTGTAATGGAAAATGCAACATTCTGATCCATATTGGAGCAGTTAGTCCTTTCATTGAAGATGGTACTTCACGACCATTTTGTGAATGACCATCTTTCCATTCCAATTATATGGTCATTCACAAACCAAGGCCCTCCCGGTAGCACTTCATCCAAAGTTACCTTATTTATGAAAGATCACATGAACCATCCCATTCCAAGGGTGGTAAAGTGAAATTGGCTAAATCTTGACCACTATCTCCTTAATTCCCACGCCACGACATGGGGAGGTATATCTTTTCCAAAACCTTTGATTACCAAAGAATTATTGAGTTTGTTTGCATTATTTATTTCAATTTCCTCAATCAACTTAATTGCCTTCCCAAATTCCATCATCACAGCATCTCCATCCTTAAAATTTAGACTAATATAAGGTTTCTTCATCCATGGGATTGACACATTGCTATTTTCACTTTTATTCTCAAGCATTCGTTCATTCACAAGTAAGGCAATATTGTTCAAAATTGAAATCTACTCATCAATCTCCTTCTCAGAGCACTTCTCCCCAGCATTATGAATACCTTTGTTATCAGACATAATGGAATTTGCATTTATCACACTGTTACCAGGGATTGCATTTGAATTCCTGAACCTGTTAACAAAAATATTCATTCTGGAAGAAGAAACCTCATATCCAGCTTTAGAAGGAGATCTAAATGATGATTTCAATGAACGAGGTGTTTTAAAATCAGACTCTTTAGAAATTTCCTTCCCCTTACCTACCACATGATAGAAATTTTTTAAATTGCAAATAGTATTTTCAGTAATAATAAGCTCACCTCTTAATCTTCCCTTTCGGGCTTCTTCAGCATCAAGGACTTGGCCACCCTTATCGCGAGTAGGAACTTCAATTTTTTTAACAATACTTCGATCATTCAGGTTTTTACTCCCAGGCGAAACCAAAGATGGATGACGACCATCTCCCGCCATGGCCGGCGTCAAGCCAAAATGACGGAATGAAAATCGGGTAGAAAAATTTGAAAATTTGCTCTCTATGGGATCCGCACTTTACCTGGAGCATCTCTCTCCTCCTTATAATGTATAGTTACTTAGTGATAATAGAAAATATCATAAAAAGGTTAGGAATGACACTTTTGCTTTTTAAGA
Organism: Dendrobium catenatum; assembly: GCF_001605985.2. Classification (NCBI taxonomy): domain Eukaryota; kingdom Viridiplantae; phylum Streptophyta; class Magnoliopsida; order Asparagales; family Orchidaceae; genus Dendrobium; species Dendrobium catenatum. Next base: position 44,768 of record NW_021319314.1, on the reverse strand, counting down.
GTTAGGATATCAGTTTTAATGTGTCCTAATTTTCTACATTCATAACAGAAAATATCATCAAAAGCTTTAGAATTTCTATAATTCTTACCTTTGTTCCACTGCTAATAACACTTTTGCTTTTTTCCTTAGAAAGCTTCTAAACTATCAAGTCATCAGTGCAATTTCTACATCTCCCTTACAGGAACTATCTAAATCACTAGCCTTAAAGGCTACAATTTTATACTTTTTTCTTTCTCTGTCACCAAGCAACCTTTGTTATAGTCCTTGCTCATAGGAAATGAGTGATCCAAGTAAATTATCAATAGAATAAACATTCAAAACCTTGGATTCTGTAATAGCAATAATTATTGCATCATAGGAAGATGGTAAACAACATATAATCTTATTTACTTTTTGAAAATTTGATAATTCCTAACCTAAATCAAGCAGGGATGTGATGATTTCTGTAAAACTAGTATATATTTTAGATTGGACTTCACTAGGTTTCATGCAAAAGAGTTCATATTAACACAACAGAAAATTTAACCTAGATTTTTTCACTTCGCTTATTCCTTCATAAGTAATGCATAATTTATCCAAAATTTCTTTGCCAGTAGTGGAGATAGATACATATATGTAATCTTCATATTTTAAGGCTCAAAAGAAATAGTTTAAGCATTTAATATTCAGTTGGGATAAATCTTTATCATTAGTAGTCCATTCAGAAAAAGGGATTTAAATTTTACATTATTTACTAATTGTGATGGTGTAGAATAACCATCTTGAATAAGCATCCACATGCGATAATTAATTGATTGTACAAAAGTGGAGATATGAGTTTTTCAAAAATAAAAAGGTTTATTTTCAAATAGAGGTGGTTGAGTAATTAATTCTCCTTCCATAGAGTGTGATTACCAAAGTTAACCTTGGATCTTAATTCAAAAATTTTCTAAAACTTGATCTTATGAATCCCGCTTTGATACCACTTGAATGTTCATGAGGATGGTTAAATCGTAAAGAAATAGTCCGGAGGCTAACCAAGATGGGGGCTGAATTAATTATTTTAAAAAAATTTTAATAAAGTAAAAATTTTAGACCTCTTGATGCAGAAATAGAATAATTTTGTAATAAAAAAAATAGATTATGACCATAGATAAAATCACAGAAAAGTGCAAAAATTAAAATATAAAAAAAATAAATAGAAAAAACACCCCAAAATTTATAGTGGTATGATCAACTTGACATACATCCACTCCTTGGAGACTCTCTCTTTAAGTATTGCACTAAATATAAGTTACTCTCCTTTTTCTTGCAAAGGTAGAGAAGCTTGTATAAATTCTATTTCACCTCCCGGTATGATAGCAAACCTTGAATCTTTTACAGGCAGAGATACCTAACTCTATTTTGACCCTCTTGGTAATTATTAGAGAACTAGATATCTATTTTCACCCTCCAGGTGATGGTTAGAGAACCACTATATTTGCTAAAAAACTTCTTGTTCGGAACCACCATGATTCCAGCCAGATGCTTGTAGGTACTAGACAAGATTCTTGCTTGGAGCAACTTTATGAATACCCTCATGACTTCTCCCTTACAAAATCTCCCTCTCTTCTCTCACCAAGCTCTCCTTCTTCTCTCCCTCAAGCTCCCTCTCAAGAAGACTAAGAAACCAAAGATATCTAACAAGCATGTTAGAGATCTTTAAATAGAGGGCTTCAAAAAACCCTAATTACTAAGCCATCCATATTCTATTCGTACAATATGATAGATGTATCGTGCAGTACGATCAATTCTATTTAGAGTCATCCAGCAAGATCATTTAGATAAACTGCTCAACTTTTATAATACATCATATTGTATGATCATAAATTGTATAGTTGGATATGCAAAAATTCTTTCTGTTCATTTGGTTTGATCCTTGAGATGACCAACTTCTTACATGGGTGATCGCCTAGCACCGTGGACATTATATGATACGATCAGTTCAAAAATCATTAATTTTGTTTGGTATGATCCAAGGGATGACAAATTTTGTACATGGGTAAATCTTATAGTATGATCTATTTCATATAATATGGTCAATTACAATAAATATTCATGATTTAATTACTTTATATTATAGGATTAATTAAGAAATATTTTAATTAGTGCATATAGTATGATTTAAATCATACTATATGATCAGTAAAGAATTAGAATCTTCCTTAACTTTAGCATCTAGGGTTTGACAAAGCATAATTGATTGTATAGTACAAATTAAAAGCATATAGTATGATACACATTTCAAATAGTGCAAAGATAAATCATACAGTATGAATTAAAAAAAAGTCTCTCTCAAAAATATTTTTATCTCTTTTTTTGTGTGTGCAAGGTTTCTTAGCAAAGATATTCACCAAAATAGAGATATGATTCAAGAAAGGAATAATATAGAATAAATTAAAAATAATATACTAGAATCCTAGTTTATCAAGCCTTGAGCTGATCAGAATTTCAAGTGAATGGTTAACTAAATTCCTAAAATATTAGTACAAACAGAACAAAAATACAATATCATAGAAATAGTAGAAAGCAGTATCAAACATTATAATATTTTCTATCATAAAAAAACAAAGTGCTTTAAATTAGATCTGTAATAGATTGGAGAGCACTAAAGTCAGAATTCAATCGGAGACTGGAAAAAATTTTGAAAAGCACTTTAGAATTGAAGGGGAAAGTAAGTGTAAGAATAAAGCCAAAAGTGGTGTTGGAAAAGTGGTCTAGTATTTGATCGGTCAACACCTCCTAATTGATAACCTTTGAGGGACTAATCCCTGTAGAATTGTAGTGGGAGTAGGCAGCTTCATCAGCTACTTTAGTAAAGTGAGAATCGACAACACTTCTGAAAGAGCTAGCTGTGAGAGTACAAGATCATTTTCCACTAGACATATTAAGGAATTGAAAGCTTGAATATGATAAAGGAGAATTGGAATGCTTGGAGTGAAGAATAAGGCTTGAGATTGGTTGTTTATATAGGACTTGAAATATCATTGAAGATGATTGTGAGATCGTCCATACTGATCAGGTGTAAAAATATCAATCTGGCGATCAATAAAAAAATGATCTTATTGTCCAGGACGATCATATATCATACTAAAAGATTAAACACAGAGCGATCATCTCGAGGAGTCAGCATGTATGATCATTGAATAAAGGGATCATATAGAGTGAACATGTGTATTATTCAGGATGATGTATAATAATGAATCAGCTTAATAGCATTCAAATCATCCAACTATTATGTCCATGTGTATCATATAGGACGAAACTAGAATCATCTAGTATGATTACCAATAATTAGTTTATATCTGTTGTTGTATGTGTTGTGATCAGAGAGGTGTATTTTTGTTTAGATCATATAAGATGATATGGATCATCCTGGATGATTTGAACAAAATAGAAAAAAATTTAGGATATGGAGATTGGTTATAAGAAGTGATTCAAAATAAAAATAAAAACATAAATAGAACATAAAATAACCCAAAAATAAAATAAAAGCTAATCTCAAAGCATAAGAAAACCATTTTTTTTTGAAATGATCAACTCTAGTAAATGATAACTTTCCCTTGTGAGTGGATTAAAAATTAGTAAAAATGAATTAACAATGCTAAAATATAGAAAAGGTAGAAAATCTATCTTATTAACCCTAAGTCAGACTCCTTATTTGTTAAAAATCATTTTAAAAAACAAAAATCTAATTATGAAAATAATCAAATAAGAAAAGTGAACTGTTCTAACTTCATTTCAAAAAAAAAAAAAAATCTAATAAAATAATATAGCAAAGTAATCAATCAAAATTTTGTGTTTTAAAAATCAAGTATTTGAAGATATCAAGTAGCTTAAGGATTTGAAAGAGATGGAAGCTTATTTTTGTGGGCTAATTTTGTGCCTCTTTTTCAATTATTTGGCACACTTTATTCATTTTTTGATTTATGATACATTTTGGTGTATCATGTAATTACTTGGCAGTCATTGATCATCTTTTCATTTTTCTTTTGGGCTCATTTTATGCCTCTTGTCAATTTTTTTAAGCTGGCTTCCTTTCGAAACATTAAAGACTCTTAGTATGAGATTATCTTTCAGATATATGAGAAGAAAACTCACTCTTTAATATAAGAAAGAATAAACCGCAAATCACAAATATATCCATATGATAAATGAAACAACCTTATTAAGAAAACTTTAAAGTGATTTAATAATTTTGAGCATTATTCATATGAGATAGATTACTATAAGAAGATAGAAATACCTCTATTTCAAATTTCAACTTTTAATTTGGAATAGATTTTGCTTCAAAAAGAAAAATATACCATTAAAGGAGTTAGAGAAAGAGAGACAATCATCGATATTTCTTCCATTAATTGATTTAGGGAAGTCAAACACTGCCTACTAATTTTTAAAACCAAAAGCAAGATAAAGATTCCATTTATGAAATCAATATTAGTATTGACTATTAATTTGATTTTTTTAAAACACATAAGGAAAAGAAAATAAAAATAGAAAAATGAAAAAATATAAAACAAAAATACATAAATAGAAACAGACAAACAAATAAAGCACAAACAAAAACATCATAAAACAAAAAACAAAAATTTCAATCATTAATATCTATCACACTTAATCTGATTCTTAAGCTGTAGAAATTTTCAAATGCTAGTAGTTTTTTAAAGATATTAATATGTTAATTTTAAGTGGCTACATGGTGTAGCTTTATGTCTCTTTTAATAACATGGTCCCTAATGATATGGTGCCTAATGTTCATGTGTTTTGTCCTGGAGTATTGGACTGAGTTTTTTGAAATATGGATGGCACTAGTGTTATCACAGAGGATTGAAATTATGCTTATAAGTAATCCTAAATTTAAAATTTTTTTCTTTAACTAGAGGGCTTAGGCTACAACTTCCTAAGGCTATGTACTCAGCTTCAGTAGTGGATAGGGCAACTGAATTATGTTTTCTACTGGACCAGGAGATTAAGGTCTATTTTATGAATTGAAAAGTTCAAGAGGAAATTTTTCTATCAACTCGGCATCCCACAAAATTTGAATCAAAATACCCTTTGATTTCAAAGGAGGTGCTATGCTTGGGATACGAGATTAATAAGTAAGGGGTTCCTAAGAGATACCTAATAATTTTCTTAACAACAATCAAGTGGGATTCTTTTGGATAAATTAAAGTTTAGCATAGAGAAAAATACTAAACATAATATCATGTCTTCTAGCAGTCAAGTAATGAAGTGATCCAATTATTCCTATGTATTTCTTTTGATTAATAAATTTTCTATTTAAATCCATGTCTAACTGAAAAGTGAATCTTATGGGAGAGTTGATTGTCTTTGCTTTATACATTTCATATTTCTTAAGGATATCTTTAATGTAGTTTTATTGACTAAAAAAAGTTCCATCGTCCGTCTGCCTTATATTAAATCCTAAAAAGTAAGTCAATTCTCCCATTATACTCATCTCAAATTTCATACTCATTATTTTTGAGAATTCATCACAAATATTTTTGTCAGAAGATCCAAATAAAATATCATCAACATAAATTTTGATTATAAGTAGATCTTCTCTTACCTTTTTTAGAAATAGGGTGGTGTCTACATTCCCCTTAACAAAGGTTCTTTCTAATAGGAATGTGCTTAGCTTTTAATACTATGCCATGGGTGATTATTTTGGTCCATATAATGTCTTTTTTAATTTGAACAGATAATTAGGAAATTATGAATTTCAAAGCTTGGGGATTTTAAAAGTCAGGCTTAAATAAGGTTTGTAATAATCTCCCCCTTTTTGATGATGACAAACATTATTATTTAGGATTTAAAAAAAAGTTTCTTTCCTCAAAAATTCTACTTAGATGATAGATATATGTAACAATAAAGATAAATAACAACACAATAATAATAATAATAATAATAATAATACAATTCTCCCTCTTTTGATTCACAAAAAGAGGGAAAACAACATGAAGTAAAAATAGAAATAGAAAAATCAACAACATAATTTTTATTAATTAATATACTCTAGTGAATAATAAATTCACGTCATTATTAGAAGAAATTATCAAGAAATAAATTGACCCACTAAAATTTAGAAAGGTTAGAAAATTATTTTTGCCAACCCTAGCTCAGACTCCTAGGTCAAAATCCTTTTGGAACAAAAATCTAAATGAAAAAAGAAATTATATAAGAAAAGTGAAAATTTTAAACTTCATTTAAAAAAAATATCTAATATAACAATATTACAAAGTAATCAATCATAAATCATGATTTCCATATTCAAGTGTAGGAGTTATTAATTGGCACAGGGAGTCTTTCAAGATTTTAAGGATTTGAAAGAAAGGCAAGCTAAATCTTAGTGGCTCATTTTGTTCCTTTTATCAGCTTTTAGTGTACATTACACATCTTTTATTTTTTTATACACTTCATGCAACTTGCAATTATTTGGTGGTTAATGCACATCTTTTTGTTTTTGGGCTCATTTTGTGCCTCTTTTCATTTTTACATGATTGCTTTTTTTTTCTAAATCTTAAAAAAAATCTTAGTTATGAGATTATCTTCCAAATATGAGAGAGGATAAACTCATTCTTTTACATAAGGAAGAGTAAACCATAAAATAGATTCCTATCCATATGATAAATATAGACAACTTGATTAAGAAAACCTGAAAGAGATTCACTAACTTGGAAAATTATTCATGTGTAACAAATTACTATAGGAAAATAAAATATATCACTAAATTGGAAATTTACTCGTACTCATCTCAAACTCATAACTCATTGTTTTAAAAATTCATCACTAAGGCTTTTATCAGAGGATCCAAATAAAATTTCATCAACAGAAATTTGGACAATCAGTAGTTAATCTCCTATCTTTTTAAGAAATAAGGTTGTGTTTACACTCCCCTAAACAAAGGTTCTTTCTAGTAAGATTGTGCTTAGCCTTTCATACCATGCCCTAGGTGCTTGTTTTAGTCCATATAATGCATTTTTTAATTTGAATTCATGATCTTCTTTATTTTCCCCATTTAAAAATTCACTCTTGGCATCCATTTGGTATATTTTGAATACCTTTAAATAAGAAAAGGCTAGTAGCACCCTAATAACTTGTAATTTAGTTACATGAGTAATGGTCTCTTCAAAGTTAATTCCTTCCATCTGGTCATACCCCTTAGCTACTAATCTTTCTTTATCTCTCATCGCTACACCAAAATCATTCATTTTGTGTTTGAAAACCCATTTAGTTCCAATCATGCTTGGGTCCTTAAGTCTTTTAACTAGCTCCTAAAATTCATTCCTTACAAATTAATTTAAATCTTCTCACATGGCTAGGATCTAGAATTCATCATATATGACTTGATTTATGTTAATGCATTCAGTCATTGAGGTGAAGGAAGAGTGGTTTACATTTTTTTTTTAAGTCTATGCCTAGCTCTAATACCTTCGATGGGTCTTCTAAGACAAGTTCTTTAGGATAACTTGAAGAATATCTCTATTCTCTAGTCAATATGTTTTTAGGATCTACCCTTTTCTCCATATTTTATAAATTCTAATCCTTTGGTAATTTCTACAACCTCTACTTCTTCAAATTTATCAAATATAACATGAGGGGTCTCATCTACTTTGAGTGTTCTTTAATTAAAAATTCTATAGGATTTCCCAACATTTGAGTAACCTAGGAGCACTCCATTAGATTTTGGGTCAAACTTTCTTAGTAGAAATTTTGCATTATTAAGAATGAACACTTTACATCCAAAGACATGAAGGTGAGAGAGGTTGGGTATCCTAACCTTAAGGATTTCATGGGGTGCCTTGATTAGATTGGATCTAATATTAACCCTATTCAAAACATAATAGGTTACAATTATTACTTTTTCTGAGAAATATTTAGGAAGTGAGTTTTTAGCAAGCATCGCTCTTGAGATTCTAGAGAGAGAAGGTACAAGATTCTAGAGAGAGAAAATAAAGTTTTTAAATTTCAAGTTGATACATTTATTAGACTTACCGATGGCGGCGATTGATCACCAATCCTCCCCAGACATTGGTCCAAGGGGTGATCATCGATCATCATTTGGAGGTTCTTTACAACATCCTCAATCTTTTTTCAAATCTGCATCTCCTGCATTTGATGAAGATGTTGTGGCCATCATTTCCATTTCTACGAATATTGGTGTTGAATCAAGCTTTAGAAATGGCAAGCCTTTGATTATCAATGAAGGTGGATTATTTAATGTGAAGAATACTATTCCTAAAATTATGAAAGGAAAGAATTTTATTAGAGGAGGGAATTTCAAATTGCTAAAGAAGTCTGAATTTAATATGGCGACATGTTCTAATTTTTATGCTTCATCTTCTTATAATCCAAAAAGTGGTTGTTATTTTAGTCATGTTGGTGAGGTCATTAAGGGACCTAATTCCTCTGAAGTGTTATTGGATGCATATGTTATTACTGAAATTTTAGGAAATGGTTTAGATAAACCAAAATCTAGAGACCTCATAATAATAAAGTTAAGGGAGATATGGAGGTGGTTTGATAATGTGTATCTCGCAAATTGGATTTGTGCAAAAAAGTTTGAGAGGGTTATGGAATATCTAATGTTAAAGAACTGGATAGTAATTTCTTGACAAATGCTTGGAACAAGAAGTCCAATGGAATAGTAATAAACTTGGATTTTTGAAGTTGCTTAACATAGGATGGTGTAGATGTTAAGTTATATGAGAAGAATGAATGGAAAATATAAAAGAGCTCCATAATTCTTTGCTTGTTAAATTTTTTGGTTAAAATATTCCTTTTTATGTTATAAGATCTTAACTGAAAAGATAATGGTATTAACTAGGCAAATTTCATCTTGCCTGGCTTGGTAAGGGTTGGATACCTTGTTCTTTTGATAATGAGGAGATAGTGGATATGGTGCTTTCCAATGGTCCGTGGTATGTCAAGGGACATATCATTAGTGTTGATAAGTGGTCGCCTTTATTTTCTCCTAATTTACTAAAGGGGGGTATCTTCTCTGATATGGATAAGAATGCATAATTTGCCTTTAGGATGAAATTAATATTTGTAGGATTGCTTATAAGGTTGGCAAAAATTATTTAATAGATGAAAATATGCTCCAATAGGGAAGGAGGGAGATTACAAGGATTTGTGTGCATATTAAATTAGAATATAAACTTCCTCTTAGAGTTTGTGTGGAAGAAATTTTGGTCATATTATATTAGAAAATTGTATATGAGAGGGTTTTTAATTTTTGCTTTAATTGTGGGAGAATTAGACATTTTAAAAGTAGTTATATAGATAATGTGTTGGGCGCTATTCATACTGGTTCCAAGCCTTTGGAGATTGGTGAGAAGATGGTGATCCAGTCAAAAAATAATTCTTTTAAAGTTTTATTTGAAATGTGAGTGATTCTTCTAAGGAGGTTGACACTGGATACAGTCCTTGGATACATATAAACTATGGGGGTGCCTGTGGAAGTTGGTAGGAATAATACATTGTGTGGGGAAGAATTGGGAAGTGGCAACTCTAAGCTATTCTAAGATGATTTGGATTCCAATGAGGATAGTCATGTTGGCAATGTTGGGTCCAAACAATTTGAAGTTCTCAACCTAAGGAAGGAGCTGGAAAGTGTTATGGATTAGTAATCCTTTCATAAAGATGGTAATAAGTTTGAAGTTTTAAGGAATTTGGAGGAGGAAGGTGAGATTGTTCCTGCTGCTGCTACTATGGATGGGGATGAGAATCATGTTTGATTCTTAGATGCTAAAGATGATGGAGACTGTTCTCCAAATATATAAATTCCTAATTTAAAGGAGGTAGGAGGGTCCAAGGAAGGCGGTTCTTTCACTATAAGGAACTTAGAGCACTTAGTCCTATAAAGTTGGCTCCTAGAAGTAGGAAGTTGGATGGAGAAGGAAAATAAAAGGTGGCGAACTCTTTCGCTCTTGTTCATTAATGTCTTCAAGCATGTTTTGGAATTATAGAGGAGCTAGGAAGAAGAAAGTTTCTTTATATCTCAAAGAAGTAGTGAGAGATCATGGAGTTTTTGTTTTTGTTTTGTTTTTTTTTTTTTTTTTGTGAGGTCTTTGGAAACTAAAATGACTTCTATCAGTAGATTGGAAGTTAATTCTCTTATTGGACATGATTGGGATTTCTTTCAAGTTTTATCAGATGGCTTGTCTGGAGGAATTCTTGTTCTTTGGACGGTCAAGGTTGAATCTTTTTCTATATTAAAATCTTCTCACCAAGTGGTTGTAGGTGAGGTAGAAGTTATAAATAAGGGAATTTGGAGGATTGCTACTATTTATGGTAGTGAGAAGGTTGTCCAAAGAAGGGTTCTTTGGGAGAAGTTGGAAATGTTTTCTTCAAACAAAATACCTATGCTAGTGGGAGAGGATTTTAATTTCTTATTTTCTAAGGAAGATAAGGGGGGGGGGGGGGGGAGGGAGTTTAATCTCAAGCCTCCAAAGAGATGAAGATATTCTTAGTGAATAATGATTTCCATGAGGTCGGGTTTATTTGTCCTAAATTTACTTGGTGCAATAATAAGTCTGGTGGTGCTCGTACTTTGGAAAGCTTAGATAAATATTTTGTAAATTCTACAATAATGAACTCATCAATTCAGTTTGTAGTGAGACATCTTGCTAGAGTGGCTTCTAACCATTGCCTAATTTTATTAAATATTATGGAGTATAGTCACTTACTAGATAGAATTATCAAGTTTGAAGAAGTGTGGGATTCTTTTTTGGTTTCAATTGTAATTGTGAGACCATCTTGGAGTAAGAGAACTAGGGGAGACTTTGCTAATTTATTAAACAAAATGTTAAGGAGAACATTGATGACTTTATTTTTTGGAGCAAAGCTAAGCTTAAGGATTATGTCTAACATAAAGAAGATCTGAAAAAATTTGTCCTGGAGCTACAAATGAAGGAAGCAGGGGATGGATGGCTTTCAGAGGAGGACAATTGGTTGCTTAAGTCAAAGGTTAGTGAGTTGAACTCAACTTTGACTCGGTTAAACACCTAGTGGAGGCAAAGAGCTATGGTAAAATGTATGTCTTAGGTTGACACCAATTCTAATTTTTTTGACTCATTTGCTAGTGCAAGAAGAAATGCAATTATATTTTTTAAGTAAAGATGACAATGGTATGGTGATGGAAAATCAAAATCAAATTGCTGATGTGTTTTTACAATTCTTTCCTAAAAAATAGATGGATAGGAACTGTAATCTAGATGGATGACCATCACCTATATATTCTGTTGATGATAATGATAGATGTTTTTTAAATAAGGAACTATCATTGGAGGAAGTTTAAGCTGTAGTGAATCAAACAGGAGGCAATATCTCACCAGGAAATGATGGTATTTCTTATACAATTATCAAAGCTTATTAGTGCATTATTAAAAATGAATTATGGAATGCAATTAATCACATCTTCTACTTGGGAGAGATGAATGTTGGCTAGAAAGAAACCTTTATTATGCTTATCCCTTATGTAAGCAATCCTACAGTTTTCAATAACTATAGGACAATTAGCCTTCATAAATATATTTTCAAGTTGGTGACAAAGATCATGTTAAATAGAATGAACTCGACTATTCAGAAGTTAATCTCGTTGGAGCAAGTAGCTTTTCTTAATGGAAGGTCTCTTGTGGATCATATACTTGTTGCTCAGGAGGTGTTCCGTAAATTTATGTTTTTAAAGCTTCTGAAGGACTTGTTTCAATAAAAATTGACATGGAGCAAGCATATGATACTATGTGTTGGGAGACCTTAAGAAATGTTTTAGTGTATTTTGGAATTCCTCATAAATTCTCTAGTTAGCTTATGGATTGTGTTAAAGTTCCGAAATTCTCTTTCGTGATTAATGGAAAACTTTCTAGTTGGAATCATGTAGGTAGTGGGTTCTGACAAGGTTGCCCTCTATCTTCTTATATTTTTATTCTCTGCTCATAGCTTTTGCCCAATTCTTTTAATAAGAAAGAAGGTTCTATGGTAGTTTGGATTTCTCCAAATGGACTGAGAATATCTCATCTGTTGTATACAGATGATATTTTATTTTTCTATAAAGCAAAGAAAAAAAAAAAGTGAAGGAAGTTAAGGGTATTTTATCAGATTTTTGTGGATGGACAACACAAAGGATAAATATTAGAAAATATGTTATTCTTTTTGGAAAACAAGTTAAGCAGAGGAAGAGAAAATCCATATAACGTATCATGGGTTTTTAGGTTATAAATGAATTCAACTATCTTGGTGTGAAAGTTGTTAGGAGAGTTGCTATTTGCATGTTTTACATTCTTGCAACTTGTATAGTTTTGATGATTCCAAATATTATTGTTTTATGTGTTGTTATCTCCTAACAATTTTTGGAAGATTTGTTTTTGCTCTTGTGTGTACTAATATTTTAGGAAAATCGAACTCCAGACTACGAAGACTTCAAATCAAATTCAGCATGAGATACTTTGAGAATTTGAAGCTTGTACTTTTTATTTGAATTAAATTTGAGAGGGAGTGATTGTAATTGAGTGAATAAATTCACACACACTAAAGGAGATCTTGAAAAAGTTTTTGTACTAATCGTACGGGATGAACATTGTTCGTACAGGACGATCAGATCAGTTATCTCCTTGTAAGAGCAATGGAACGAACAGGAACTGAACAAGAAAATTTTTCTAAGTCCTGATCTTCCAGACAAAATCATTTTTGTCCCAGGACGAGTTGCTCTCTGTAAAAATTTCGTCCAGACAAAGTCATGTTCGTCCAAGACGATGGGAACCAACTATGGCAGTTTCTTGCAATGTTCTGCAGTTTTTGGAATCAACTTTTGATATAACTGTTCGAACCGGACGAAATTTATTTGTACGGGACGAACCTATTTCGTCCTGGATGAAATAGGTTCGTATAGATGCACAAATGGTTCGTACGGAACAGTTTTTTACACAGTTCGTCCGTACTAACTCAATTTCGTACGGGACGATCTAGTGCGCAGAAAAATATGTTTTTAGCAGTTTTTTGGACGGTTTTTCATGTCCTTTCTATATAAGGAGTCCTAAAACTATTACAAGTGCCTTTGGAGTTGTATTCTCTTGAGAGGGATCATTGAGAGTGAGAGTTTGGGAGAGATTGTAAGAGTGAAGAGTGAAAGATCAAGTGAGGGGTTTGTGAGGGATTCACAAGGTTACTTGAAGAAGAAGATCTCTTTGTTTCTTCTCATCTCCTTTGAAGGCTCTCAAGTGAAGTTCAACAACATCGGTCTGGTTCTCTTCTGACACTTGGAGAGTGTAAAAGGACGAAAAAGCATATCTTTGACATCCATTGTGTCTTCGTTCTTTGGGAGAAAACTAGAAGAGAGAACTTGAAAGGGAGAGAGGAAAGGGTGGAGTTTGAGAGGGAGAAGATCCTTGGAGGGGATTTCAAGGGAGTGTGGAAGGGATATTCACACGGTTGCTCCGGTGAACTTGCACTTAAGTACCATTGGATTTAAGGGTCGTCTTGAGGGAAGTTTTGGAAAGAAGAAGATCTCTTTGGTGTCAAAGAATCCGGCTACTCCGCCGCACCGGGGAAGGTGAAAGTGATTTTGTACAGGCTTCTATGCCTTGCTGTGGGGGCAAAAGGAGAGTCACTTTGTGGTATTAGTGCAATACTCGGAGGGTGCCTCCGGGGAGTGGACTTAGGTCAAAGTTTGACCGAACCACTATAAATCTGGTGTATTCTTTCTTATTTTTCTTACACATTTAATTTCAATGCAAGTTGTTTACTCTGGTTGAAAAGTTTAATTTTTTAAACTTTAAATTTAACTTGCATTAATAATTAAAAAGGTTTTCTAAAAATCCAAGAGTATAAGTATAATTTTTTAAATTACCAATTCACCCCCCCTCTTGGTTAGCCTTGGGACATTTAATTAGGCTTAACATCCTAATTCATATTGAACGAGTTCCAACAAAAGTTTCATTGAGGAGACTTGTGGCGGCGGATTTTCATTTCCTTATTGAGAAATCATTAAGGTTAATTAATGTTTGGGGAAGCAAATTCATATCTTTGGTTGGGAAGTTCACTCTTATCAAATTGGTATTGATCTCACTTCATACCTTCTATTGCACTCTTTCTCTGGTTCCTAAAGGAGTGCTTAATGAATTGGATAAGATGTGTAGGAGTTTTCTTTGGAAGAAGAAGAAGGATGAAAAATTTCATCTTCATTATGTGAATTGGAATAACTTGTGCAAACCTTTGAGATGGGGTGGTCATGGACTTCATTCTTATGCTAGTATAGTTGGGCCTTTGAGGGGCATGTTGGCTTGGAAGTTTGCTCAAGATAAAGAATCCTTTATGTATTAATCTTTAGGACCTAAATATGATTTGTCCGGAGGAGAGTTAGGATATAGAAGGGGGAGTTTAACTTCTTGCTAAATCATAGCAAAATGGAGAGAAATTTCTAAAACCAGTTGGAAAATTGCTAATGGTTGCTCTGTTGATGTTTATAATGATATATGGATCTTGGATAAAAGTTAGAATAAATGGCCAATCTTTGTGGCTAATCTTGGACATGAAAATTTAACAGTAGATAAGCTCATTTTTATGGTAAATGGAATATAGATAAGTTAAAAATTCCCTTTGGGGAAGACCTGATATTCTTAATTGCGTAAATTCAACATCCAGCTGGATCATTACATGCATTATGTTCTCTCTACTCTGGTCTCTGGCGATTTTGAGGCTATTATAGAGCTTCTCCTTACTCGCTCTTCTGCATCATCGAGGAGAAATTTTCATGGCATTTTCATTGTTTCTCTTCATGCTTTTTTTGGTTTTCTTTTTTCCCATGGATTACTATTGTTTCCTTTTACTTTTTAGTTGTTTTGGGGTGATAAAGACTCCATCATCATCTTATCCTTAGATTGCTATGAATGGTAAGGTAAATCATGCTCTTTTAAGGAGGTTCTTGAAGGTGGTGCTTCTTATGCTGGATCTAAAATCAATTTTGTTCATAGTACTTTTAAAGGTTTATCGGCTTTGATCGTTGATGATATGGCCATTGCTAACCTCTCTGCTCTATTCGCTTTTACTCTTTTTGTAAATTTGTCCTGCCTCATCCTAACTTTTTAGTACCTTTTTGATTGTTCTGATGGATCAACATCATGTTGCCATACAACTCTCTAATGACCTTGACTATAGATGTATTTTTTCGAGAAGAGCTTATTACACTGGAAACTTTATAATGCGTCTTATTAAATGGACACCTAATTTTGATGTTAGGGAAGAATCACTTATAACCACTCTTTGGATATCTTTTCCTAACACGAGGCTGCATTTTTTTAATACCAAAAGTCTTTTTACGTTAGCTTCCATCTATGGTATACCTTTGCAAACAAACCAAGCGTTTTCTTTAGTTTCTAGACAGTCTATTGCTTGGTTGAAATGGACATTTCCAACTTAAGAAAATTTGGATAGGCTCTGAGATCAATGGGTATCAACAAAAAGTTGATTTTGAAATTTTCCTTATATTTTGTGGTTTTTGTAAAATGCATGGTCATGGTAACTTTGAATGTTTTAAATTATATCCTCATTTATGTAAGCATAAGGAGGTAGCTAATGATCTTCAAGGGGGAACAATTTGAAATTCTAACTCTATGCAGGAATTTGTTGAGGTACATAACAAGCAAGGGGGAATTCCTGATCTGGTTCAAAATGTTGAGATCCCCTTATCTCTTCAGGCAGCTGCACTTCCATCTTGTCTTTCCCCGAAGGCTGATGGGAAGGTGGATGCTCAATGTGGTACTACTAGCAGTATTATTTACCATTGACCAGAGAATCATATGAGGAGGAGTAAAGGGTGGAAACTCAATCAGAGGAGCACATGGATGTCATGGTTGTTGAGCATTACAACATGATTAATATTATCCAATTAGCTTGGTCTACTAATAAGACCTCACTTGATACTGGTAGTGATCCTCTTTATAAGGAGGCTAATTTACATACTAATAATTCTTCTACTTATCTTGTGCAGGTTGTTAGTGAACAAAGTTAGCAAGAAGGTGAATTAGAGCAAGGGGAACTAGTGGAAACCCCTATGGTAAATTTTAGTAAGGTTTCTCAAACTATTTTTCAACTATTAACTTCTAATATTGGTGGTGATAATAAGGTTATTTATTCTAAAGAAAAATTGGAGGAGGAAGATGAATTCCATCCAGTGGCTACTAAAAAGAATAAGAAACCTAAGAATGTTGTGCTTAAATATCCTAGATACACCAGATCTCATGTGGCGTAATTTAACACTCATAATTAAGTCTATTATTTAGAATGTTAGGGGGATTTGTTGCCCTTTTACTAGAGTTAGAGTCAAGAAATTCATTCTATTTCCATGTTGATTTTGATTGATCATATTATTTCTTGCGATAAATTGAATAGTACTGCTAGATTTTTAGATTTTAATCATGTTGTTGCTAATATTTCTAATACGATTTGGGTTTTATAGAAAGATCCTTTAACTATTAATATTATGGGAGCTTTCACTTTGGTTATTCATTGTCATATTGGTTATATGCATTATCATAGTTTTGCTTCTTTTATTTATGCAGCCTCCTCTCTTAGTAGTAGAAAGACTTTGTGGGACCAACTTTTTATTTTTCACAATAGTATTAACTCTCATTGGATGGTTGGTGGTGATTTTAACACTATCTCATCTCCTAGTGAAAGAGTTGTGGGTTCTACCCCAGGCTACAAATCCTTGGAGGATTTTAATAGTATGATTTTTTATTCTAACCTCATTGACATTGGTTTCATCGCTACTAATTTCACTTGGAATCGTGCCAATATTTGGCAAAGGTTGGAACATGTTTTATTCAATGATAGTTGGATTAATAATTTCACTTATACTTATGTTGAGCACCTTAGTGCAACTCTTTATGATCATACTCCTTTACTTGTCATAATTAAGCCTCATAATGACATATTCATTTCCATTTTTAGATACCAAAACATGTGGTTGTTAGATCAATCTTTCATGGGTGTGGTTTAGGATATTTGGAATGCGCCCCTTCACCCTAATAAATCTATTTTTGGTATGAACAAGTTGTGGTTCAAGTTGAAAAGACTCAAACAAAAAATCAATTGGTGGAATCTAAATGTTTTCAAAATTTTATTTTCTAACATTGTGATGACTGAAAAAAAAGTTACTGATCCTGAGCAGTTGCTGCAAGACTACCCTTCTAATGCTAATGTTTGTGCTAAGCAATCGGCTAAAACTCATTTGTGTAATTTATGTGAACAAGAATAAATTTATTGGAAGCAGAAAGCGACTTATAAGTACCTTATTGATGGGGATAATAATACTAAGTATTTTCATGCTTTGGATAAATAGAACAAAGCTAGGAGATGGATTCATAAAACTGATTTTGATGATGGGAACTACATTGATAATGTTAGGGAGATTGCACAATCCAGTATACATTTTTTAAAAATATGTTTAGTAACCATTTTAATCCTAAACCTATTAATAATCCTAGTTTTATTCCTAGTGTTATTAACCATGATGATAATTTGGCCCTTATTATTCCTCCTTCATTGGAGGAAATTAAGAAAATTGTGTTTGAGTTAAATCCTGACTATGTGTCTGGCCCCGATGGTTACACGACTAAGTTTTTCAAAAAAAGCTTGGGATATTGTGAGTTTTGATCTTTTTAATGCTACCCTTGATTTTTTTTGTGGCAATTAGATATCTAAGTTCTTTTCCTCTTTTTCTATTAAGCATATCCTTAAGAAGAATGGTTCTACTTCTTGGAATGATTTTAGACCAATCAGTATGTGTACTTTTTTTAGTAAAGTTATTTCTTAGTTAATTGTGAATCTTCTGTCCCCTTTGCTCCCTAAAATTATTGCACTTAATCAAATTGCTTTTGTTTAAGGTCGCTTTATATATGATAACATTTTACTTACTTAAGAAATATTGAATGATTTTGATGTTAAGGTGCATGGGGGGAACATTATTTTCAAATTGGACATTGCTAAATCTTATGATAATATCAGTTGGGATTTCCTTTATCACATGTTGCATTTATTTGGTTTTAATACTAGTTTTGTTAATCTGATTAGACTTTTGATTGAAAATTATGGTTTTCTTTTTCTATCATCATCAATGACAAAATCATGGTTTCTTCAAGTCCTCTCATGGGTTGATATAAGGTGATCCTATATCACCTACCCTTTTCATTATCACCATGGAATATTTTTCTAGAGGTCTTACTAACCTAATTGAGAATTTTCCTAGCAACTATTTTAGAACTTTGGGTGGCTTTCCTATTTCTCATTTAAGTTTTACTGATGATGCTATTATTTTCGTTAATGCATCAATTAATAAGGTTAACAATCTCATGACGTTTATTAACACCTTTGAAAAGTGCAGTGGTATGTTTATCAATAAAAATAAGAGCAGCATTATTGTGTCTAGTAAGGTGCCCAATAACTGCATTAATACTATTCAGCACAACACTGGTTTTGTTAAAGGGTATTTACCTTTTAAGTATCTTGGGTTCCCTCTTTACATTTGTAGGAAAAAAATTTCTGTTTGATGATCTTGTTACTTTTATGAAAAAGAGGCTCCTTTCTTCGGATTCTAATTTTCTTAGTTATGGTGGTGGATTAACTCTTATTAAAAGTGTTTCATGCTTATTACCTGTTTACTCTATTCAAACATAGTAACCTACGATTACTATGTATAGTAGAATTGAGAAATTAATCAACAAGTTCTTTTGGCGTGGTTCTAATGGGAATTCTAAAATTATTTGGTCTTCTTGGGCCAAGTGTTATGGGGTTCTGAATGAAGGGGCTTTAGGTTGTAAAAATATGTTGGACTTATCTCATGCCTTTTCCTTTAAATTGTGATTTAATTTTTGTGCCAAGTTTTCTATTTGGTCAAAATTTATGAAAGAGAAGTATTGTATGGGTAAGCATCCCTCTATGTGCTTTTATAAAGTTGGTGACTCCAAAGTGTGGAAAAGACTTTGTAACATCAAGTGGAGTGTGAAAACCCATCTTAAATGGGGTCATGGTACAACAACAACAACAACAATATCAAGCCTTTATCCCACTACGTGGGGTCGGCTACATGAATCCTTTTTCTCCATTGTGTCCTATTAAAAGTCAAATTCTCGTTTAAATATAATAAAGAAAGGTCATTCCTAATATTTTCTAACCAAGACTTTTTATGTCTACCCCTACCTTTCTTAACATAAGTCAAATCTAATACCTCTACTCTCCTAACCGGTTCATCGGAAGGCTGCCATTTTATGTGACCAAACCATCTAAGGAAAGTCTCTCTAATCTTATCTTCTACTGGAGCTACTCCAACCTTTTCACGTATATGCTCGTTTCGTATCCTATCTCTAAGGGTAAAGCCACTCATCCACCTGAGCATCCTCATCTCTGCCACACTTAACATAGTATTATAGTTCTCTTTTAATGGCCAACATTCAGCACCATAAAGCATTGCAGGCCTCACTACCATCTTATAGAATTTTCCCTTAAGTTTGAGGGGTACATTTCTATCACATAACAAGCTCCATGCATTCCTCCACTTCAACCATCCAACTTGAATTCTGCTGATAATATCACCATCACTCTGAACAATAGATCCAAGATATCTAAAACGTGTACTCTTATTAATGACTTGATTGCCCAAAGTCACAATCCCCTCACTAGGTCTATTACTACTAAAATTACACTCCATATTCCGTTTTAGATCTACTCAAGCGAAAACCTTTAGAATCTAAGGTTGACCTCCATAATTCAAGTTTACCTTCAACTCCCTCTCTAGTCTTATCAACAAGAAGAATATCATTAGCAAAAAGCATACACCAAGGTACATCCTCTTGCAAATGTCTAGTGAGAACATCCAAGACTAAAGCAAAAAGATATGGGCTTAAGGCTGATCCTTGATGTAACCCAACCGAAATAGGGAAATACTTGGTCAATCCACCTTATATTTGAACACAAGGTGGATTGTCAATTATCATCCAAAAATATAATAGGGTTCTTAAGCTCTCTTAGCAATGGACGGACTTTATTTATAGCTTTTGAGAAGAAAATTTTAATAAATTTGGTCAAATTTTAAAATATTCTATAAAAATGCCCATATGGAGCCCCTTGATCAGAGATTGTTTAACTATTACCTGAGTGTGCTCATGATATCAAAATTGAATGATTTTAGGCTTGTTGGGTTCGTCTCATTGAGCCGCACAATTTGATTATAATCATTTAAATTTTTTAGACCATTTGGTCCTTTAATAAATGTCTACAATTTTTAACATAATTTTAAGTACTCATTTTAAGATCATTTGTTATGCAGATGGGATCGTCTCATCGAGACATTTAGTTTGACTATTGGTTTGTTTGGAATGAGAGTTTGAGTGGTCATAAAATTAATTCTAAAAGCGCGCTTCACATTCAAATTGCTTTTAAAATTAAACCAATTTTTATAACAAAGCTTCTTATTTTTAATCTTTTCTTGCACATTAGAATTCCACCACCAACTATTTTTACTATTAGGAGCTTTTCCCTTTGATACTCCAAGAACATCTTTTGCAATATTCTTAATATCACTAGCCACTTTTTTCCACATAATATTAGCATCCTCATGCACAGACAAAATCTTAGGATCTAAAATCTTATTTCCAAAAATATTTTTGTTAATATTCTTTAAATGCCCCCATCTAATCCTATAAAATTGTTTTACTTTATTTTTTATTTTATGCTCCTTTATCTTAAAATCCAAAACTAATAATTGATGTTGGGTACATAAACTTTCACTCGAAATAACTTTACAATCTTTGAAATCTAAACGATTTAATTTTCTAATAATAAAATAGTCTATCTGGGTTGTACTATATCCATTTTTATAAGTGATGAGATGCTTATTCCTTTTCTTAAATAAGGTATTAGCAATTGAAAAATCATAAGCTAAACAAAAATCCAATATGGTCTTGCCACCTTCAGTTGTCATTCCAAATCCATGACCACCATGAATGCTTTTAAAATCATCTACCTCTCTACCAACATGTCCATTTAAATCTCCTCCAATAAAAACTCTTTCTTCAAGAGGTATATTTTGTATTAATTATTCTAAGTCATTCCAAAAATTTAATTTAGAACTCATATCCAAACCTACTTGAGGAGCATAAGCACTTATAATATTAACAATCTTATCATCAACAACAATCTTTAAAGCTATAATTCTATCTCCAATCCTATTAATTTTTATAACATTATCCTTTAAACTCTTATCTATAATAACGCCTACACCATTTAAATCCTAAACTATCAATTTCCTTAGCCTTCTCTCCAACCCATTTAGTTTCTTGAATGCACAAAATATTTAACTTCCTATGAATCATAATGTCTATTAATTCCATTAATTTTCCTGTAAGGGAACCTATATTCCAAGTCATATCCTAATTTTAGTTTCATGGACTAGCTTCTTTGCCCACATCCGTCATTGATGTGGGAACCCTTACCTATTTAACACTGCACCTGGGCACCAGTGAAGCGGCCCTTGCACACTTGTCACTGTATTCAGGCCATACAGCGCATCGCTTCCAGGGGACGCCCTAGCATTAACACAATTTCTTAAAGGATTCATGTCATTATTGATCGACAAGTTTTACGCTGTCTGTCGACTACCTAACACAACCCTCCACTTTTCTCATCCAGGACTTGAGGTTATGGTAGAGCCAATATTTTCTTCTAGTAAGACCAGTGGTTGGGAGGTTTGTCCATTGACTGTAATTTTAATTCTATTTCTATAGCTTCCACTAAAGTTGCCTCTTTTATCACTTATAACACTTGGGATTACATCAAACTGGTTGAAAATCTCTCAGGAAATGTTATTTTCAAAATTTTAAATTTGCCCATTACCACTGATTTTGATGATATGCTTTTATGTGACTTGTCTCATAATGGTAAATTAAACTTAATGGATGCTCAGCATATATTTAGGGTGAAAAAAGATATTAAGAAGGTTTTCTCTATGATTTGGCATAAAAGTATACCAAAGACCTCTCTATTTTTATGTGGAGAATTTTTCATAATTATATCCCTCTCGATGACATTTTGAGAAAAAAAGGTTTCATTATTACTTCTAAATGTCAATGTTGCTATCATGTGTAAAACATGTATCATGTGTTTGTCTTTGGCCCGATGGCTGTCAAAACTTGGTATCACTTTGATGACTTTTTTGAGTTAAACATTTTCAACATGAATATGACCATTAATACTTTGCTTGATGCTTGGCTCATTAAATCTAAAGGGCATGTCAGAAACATTATCCCTTATTTGATTCTTTGGTAACTGTAGTTTGCTAGTAATAATGCTAGGTTTAATAACTCCTGCATGGATGTCAATCATATTATTAAAAATATTAAGGACAAAATTTTAAACTTTTTCATGCTAAGCTTATTACATTAAATTTTTTTAAGAATTATTATTTTACTGCCCATCATTTTGGTATTACTCTGCAGATGAGTTGCTATTTAGAGGATCCTATTTTGGTGTATTAGAGAAAACCCCCTTTCAATACTTTTAAACTTAATGTTGATGGTTCTGATAAATATGAAGCTTTTGGGTGTGGAGGTATCATTAGGGAAGAAAAGGGTAATATGGTTATGGTGTTTGCTAGACCTTTAGATAAGTGCTCTGTGGGTTTATGTTGAGCTGTCGGGCATTCTCAATCATAGTAAATTATGTTTATCTCTTGATATTATCGATATTTGGATTAAAGTGGATGCCATGTCCACTATTCATTTTCTTATGAAGTAGTTGAATAGTGTTTGTAGTCCAAAAATCTTCTATCTTATTTGAGAAATTAATCAGTTGCTAATGTTTGCTAACTTTTCCATGTCTCACATGCATAAGGAAGGTACCATGTGTGCCGACTGGTTGGTGAACTTGGGATTCACGTTAGACAGTCTCACTGATTTTTCCATTTCTAATGTACCATTGATTATTAAAGGCATGATTAGTTTGGATAAATTGGGATTGCCTTATATCATAAATTAGTTCCTTATTGTGGTTTCTTGTGTTGGTTTCAATTTTCATGTTTTCATGTTGTCTATTTCTGTGGTTCAGTGGGGATTTTTTTTGTTTTGTTTCTTTTCTTCATTATTATGGGTGGTGTTGAGATTGGCTTGAGCAATGATTGCACCTTTTCATTTGCAGACGGTTTGCCTATTTGTTGCTCTGCTACCTCTATGAGGTGTTATGTGACCTGGAAGTTAATGGGTAACTTTAGAAGAAAGGCTTTGGATGGGGGATTGTTTCATTATCTCTATGTTGGTGTTTTATTGATTTTGTTTTGCAGTTGGTTTGTTTAGGCTCAGAATGCTTACATTTGCTATTACTAGGAACTTTTGCATCATCTCTGCATTCTTCTTTTAGAGCTGGTTGTAGCTGTCTGGCTTTGTTGGGGGGTTTTTTGGTGCAATGCTATTGGGTGGATTATGATCTATGGTTTATGCTAGGTTAGTAAACCTCGTAGGTTTTGTTTTTCTATGTTTCATCTGCTATTTGGTGTTATTTTGATTACCTTTGTTATTCTAGACATGGCCTGAGTTCTTGGTTGTGTCTAATTAGTTATGGTGTTAGGATCGAGCGACACTTGAGTTACCTAAGTGATGGTTATTTGGTTTGGAAATTCCTTAGCTCTAATCGCCTATACCTTTGGCTATTTTTATTATGGTGGATTGTTTCTTACAGGCCTTTTGTTGACTGCTTTTTGTGGTACTGTTTATTGTGTGATTTGGATGGGCCTTAGGTGTTGTAGTCCATTGTCATGGATGCTTTTGAAATGCTTTATCAACTATTCCTTTATTAATTTTTTATTTAGTATGGCCTATATTATGTGTAACTCGATGGTCTGTCTCAATAGTTATATTTGTAATGCCAAGCGGCATAACATATTGCTTAATCTTTTGCTTATCGATAGTAAGCTTCTTAAATAAGATTTCATTTCAGCCTAATTCTATTTGGGTTTTAATCATCACTTTCTTGAGTGTCCCTGTAGCATTTTTTTTATAGGTTTTTGGTGACTAGTGCTCGTTTTATGCGGGGTCCTCCTCAGATGGGAAAGGCTTTGCTGAATGTTGTTTCTTTTTCTAATTCTATTCCTTTTCGTAGAATGTTATTAGGTTGTTTTGTGCTCATGTTTAGTTGAGATCATCGGCTCTTAGTTTTTTTTTTTTTTTTCATGTTGTAGCTCTTTTGAATAATAGTGAGCTGCAAACCCCTTAAGGACTTGTAATCCCTTTTTTTATTAAACGTGTAGGCCCCTTCTGTGGTTTTTTACCAAATTTTTGTTTCATGGAAAAATTCAAGAGGAGTTTGATTGTCAAAGGGTTTGCAAAGCTAAGGAAGATCTTGATCATGTAATGGTAAACCGTGTGAAGTTAATGGAGGTTTTACATTATCTCAATAAATTGGGATTTTGCTTTCCTAACTTTGAATCGTTTCAAGATTTCTAGAATTAGATTGAACGATATAGTAAAGAGCAAGGTTTTCTTATTAATACTTATTGCAATTCAGTTTAACTTACTTGATAAGGAACAAATAAGTATTTACATGAAGGAAAGGAGGATAACACCATGGTTATGGCTACAAATTTAGTAAGTTATGCTTCTATCTCATATATGGTTGATAAAATTAAATCAGGCCATGTTTCATTTTTGTATGAGGTCACTAAGGCCCTTCCAAACTCCAGATTAATTCTAGATCCTAGGATCCACTCTAGGCCTTAAGATCATTTCCTAGAGCCAAACCTTAGGGCCTACTCTAGAGCCTAGGGTTCCCTTAGATCCTAGATCCTAAAACCCCTCTAGATTTTGGAACCAATCTAGACTCAAATCAATTCCCACCCTTGATCAACTTCGACCTCAAGTCAATTCCTACCTTTGATCAACTCCAACTTCAATTTAATTCCTACCTTTGATCAATCTAAATCTCAAACTTCATTCAACTCATACCCCAATTAATTCAAGTTTCAAACATATTCAAACTTTGATCCAATCCACTTGAGAATCCAAATTTCAACCTAGACTTTGATCCTACCTTTGATCTAGCTTTGACCATATCCATTCATTAACAATAATCACATGATTGTGAATGATTTGGATACTCCAATATTAATCATCCACACTCAAAATCTAATCCAAATTCAGAAATCCAGACTCAAATTCAAAGTCTTAAGGCCCTGTCCTAATGACCTTTTTCAAAGATTTTTTTTTCAAACATTTTAAAACCCAGTGAAATGGCTTCTGATTCAGGGTCTATCACTTACAAAGTGATAAGACATGTCTCTAGAGGTTGCCTTCCAATTTTGAGCCCATTCTGAGGTCTCTAACCCCAGAATCTGAATTAAAATCCAAAGGCTGTAAAACCTTCAAATATTTACAGCCCATGCCACTGAACCTAACCCCTTGAAGATTTTGGTCTTGGAGCCCTTATCAAAACCTCGAATCACTTCCAGACTCTTGATCTTAACCCACTTATCAGTAAACTGCATTTTTCATATCTATTTTTGACCCTAGTTGACCAATAGGTCAAAATTGACCAAAATACCCTTATGGGATTTCAAATGGCCATTCCAAATCAAATCAATTCCAAACTCTTTGAAACCCCTTTCAATGAGTTTTAAATGTTAAACTCAACTTGTTGAACTCAATTCCAAACCTTGGGTCAACCTGGTTCACCAAGTCAACCAAGTTTGACCCATGGACCCATACACCCCTCCTCTTTCAAATTTTTGAACCAAGTCCTTTGAATGCATGGGATGACCCATTGTGTACCCAAGAGACCCCTCTTGCTGACACAAGCCTTGGGTTCACTTGGGTTAGCCATATGGCTTGATCCAAGTGACCAAAGAAAGGTCTCCTTTGAGCCATCTTTTGATCTTAATCAAATTGAATCCAAATCAAGGTGTTATTGAGTTCTCTTTTACCCAATACACCTTACTTGATCAGCCCAACTCTTGGGCTCACTTGGGTCAAGAGTTAGGCTAACCCAAAGTGCCCAAAAGCACTTGGGATTGAGCCAACTATCAACCTAAGCCTAATTGAACCTGACCAACACCTCCTATAAGTGGCCCTAGGTCCAATACACCCCCTCCAGCCAGCCCATGCCTTGGGCTAGCTTGGGTCAAGAGTTAGGCTAACCCAAAGTAGCCAAAAACACTTGGACCCGAGCCATCTTCCAGCTCAAATCAAATTGGACCCAATTGCCACTTGCGTTGGGTGCACCAAACCCAGACCTGTCTCCCATACCAAACCTAGGGTCTGACCTGACCTGGATCGAGCTCAATTC
>NW_021319314.1:0-16289 GCF_001605985.2 Dendrobium catenatum | reverse complement strand
AATTGAAACCCTCTTAAATTGATCTCTAGATTGATTTTAATTTAGTCCTTAGATAAAATCAAGGGTTAACCAATTTTAATTAATCCTGAAAATCTTAAAAAAACTTGTTGATATGTCCTTAAGTCATTTATGGCCTTTGGAATTGATCCCAAGGAGTTTAGGGCTCATTTGGGTTCAAATCCATAAGCAGACCCCTTAGTCGTAGTAATTTGATAATCCCTACGAGTGTGTAAAATTCCTAAAATTCACTCTTAACTATAAATTTTTTTTGATTAATCAACTTAGTGGATAGTGACTTCAATTAGAATTCATCACTTCCTAGAAACATCAAACCTTCATAACTTAGCCAAAACCAAGGAATCAGCATCTTAGGTGACCTTAGGTCAGAACGGACCAGAACTTCTAAAAATCATAACTTTTCATAGAAAACTCCAACTTGAATGTGCCACCTGCCTAATAACTCATAATTTGGTCTAGTATTTATTAAAAATATGAAACCCTTAAGATTAATCCTAATTTTGAAAGTCAATTTTTGACCCCTTAGTTAGCGTATCCGGATAACTCTTTATATATTATTAGTTCCTCTAACCCCTAAAATTCTTTTAATAGGATATTAAAATTCTCAACCAACCCCTTAAATTTAGTAATCAAATCTTCTAATATTGATTCACTCCTTTAATTCCAACAAATCTGAAATAACTTAATCAACCCCGATTGCTACTGGGTAACCCAGGCCTACGAGGCTATTAGTTGAGCCCCAAGGAAGGTGAAATAAACTTCACGGCTTCGGTGTGAAACAAAGGTAGTAATCAATTAACTCCTAAAATACATTTAATTAAAATTCCAAATTTATTAATATTTAAAGTTTAACTCAAACCTCCCTTTTAAGCCTTAACAAATCTAAAACTTTAGTCAACTTTAACAAACTACCTACTTCAGGACCCACCCCAACCACACAACCTTTTTACACACACTTTAGATTATGTGCTAGGACAACCAACTCTAGATCTAGGTTAGGCCGGTGTTTACTTTATTGTTGTGTGCCGGATTTTACGTGGTTTTCACTGCATGTTGTGGATGAAATTGCTTTGTTGTGTCTGTTTACTTTTCTGCACTCTGTGGATGGACTGATGTGTTTGGCGACTAGATTACCCTTAGGTTAGGTACGATATGGATGTTCACATAATTTTTTGCAGGTGGCCACGCTCATGCAGGGCAATAAAAGGGGGATAAGTTAATAATAAATGTTAATTTCTATAAATGCTTGCACAGGTACTTCAACTGCTAAAGCCCCCCCAAATAAAAGAGCGTGGCCAGTGTGTTTTACTTGCCTTTTCTACACATATATACAACTGCTTGAGAATAATTGCTCTTTTCATTAACTGCTTAGGATAACCCTGCAGGTGAGTCTAGATTTTTGATTTGATATAAATGTAATTTGTATAATTGTCAAGTGTTGTGAAAGTTAAGTTTGAGCTGGGATACATAGGTCCAAAGCTTGGATTCCAAAGAGGAAAGGGTACCCTTTTGGGGACTATTCCTTTTCCATTTGGAAATCCAAATTTGGATCACACTTCTTTTATACCCAAAGAGGAAAGAGTGGCCTTCCCCTTTAAAGGGAAGTGCCCTCTTATCCATTTGGGTAGTTTGCTACGAAGAACCCAAGGAGTTTGAAGAAAAGGAGTCCAAAGAAGAGCAAAAGTGAAGACTTGAAGATTGAGGGTATCCCACTCAAAATAACTTGTGTCTTTACTAGGCTTAGAATCCGGGTTATTATTAGTGGTGTCCGACCACTTTACTTTCTGCAAAACTCTAGTTTGTAATAAACAAGGCAACTTTGCCTATGGACATTTATTAATTAGTTAATATTTGATGTGATGAGTTGATTGCCCTTAGGATTGCTTGCTTTTCCTAGTTTTTTTGGCGATTGTGTGCCGCCTTTATTTTTGCCTGGATACGTGAGGCTCATGAGGGTGTGAAAGTTTTATACTCATAACTTTAAAAGTCTAAAATTTTAGTGAGTCTAAACAACATAGAAAGATAACGAATCTAGGGAATTAGCCGTGGATCGACCCCGGGGTCGCATGCATATCTCTGCACTACTTCTTTCCTTTTTTTAGACGCTTCCCTGCCTGTGGGTATAGTCCGGATAGTCTGACCTATGAGGACGAGGTGCCGGATCTGCGGAAGTCCAGTCTTCTAAAAAATTATTTTCTAAGCCTGTTTTTAAAATTTCAAGCATATTTGATTTGAGGTTGTTAACTAGCATGCATTGCATTAGAAACAAACTAAAAGAGTAAAAAAAATTTAATTGCATCAGTTTAGCATTTTATCACCCAACATAAGTTAAAAGGGGCTAACTGGGAAATTTTTTTTAGATGTCGGCCCCAACTCTCCAAAACCTTAATTACAACGTCCCTATCACTCTTTCATAAAAGATCGGATTCATATATTTTAAATCGATTAGGCGGTTAGCTGGCTCCCCAATCCAGGCCGGGGTAAGTCCAAGTTTTGCACTGCATTAGTTAGGATCAGATGACTGTGGTCCAGTGTCCAAATTAGATTTAGGATCTGGGGCAGATCTCTGATTATAAGACCCAAAATTTTGGGAATATAGTCCCAAATTTCTAATAAAATGTTCAACTCAAATTAAATTTCTTTTTCAATCCTAAAATGTAAAGCCCAACATTTAGACTAGGCCGGGACACTTCTGGATGGTTTCGGAATCTCAAAGTGTCCCCTACCTCTCTTCCTTCGATTCAATTAATAACTGTTCAATTTTGATCCACTCCTTTTTGATTCTCCAAAAGATTCTATTCAATTTTTGATATCACTCCTAGAATATCTAACAAAATTTCGTTCTTATTTTAATCGAGAGTTTTCGTAGGGGACTCTGTCTCCCTACGATGTAATTAACTACGAGGGCTTGCGCTCGTAGGAGATTTGGAACCCCACACACTTGATTTCAAAATTAATATTTTTTTTTTAAAAAAAAAACCCTCTTAGATTTCTATGGGAAAAGTCAAAAAAATGATTGATGTTACCATATTAGAAGAATTTATCATTTAAAGGTGATACCTCCCTTCGGGGAGATACATCCTTCTCTGATAAAGCTTTGGATATGAATTCGGCAATCAAACTCCTTGAGTATCAAAACTAGATTATCTAGTTGAACCCTACCTCGTCCCCTCGGGGTCGTGTCGAGTTCTCTTTAGAATCTAGCCGTGATATTCAAGACAAATTACATAATTCTAAGCCTGAACACCGTTGTGGGATTTTATTCTCTCTTTTCGGGGTGATATACTTTTCTGAGCGAGTTGATTCGACTTCTAGAATTAGAACTAAATCTCAATTTCAAAATTCCTAAAGAAAACTAATATTTTCAAAACATGTTTTCAAAATTCCACCAACTGGCCACTGGGGTTCTAATCGGTAAGATAGATTGTTGGATCGTTGGCACCCTCCTCCTACATATTTGATCAAAATTAATGTGGATGCATCTTTCATGAAATCTTATAAAACTGGAATTGGAGGTGTAATCTAAGATAGTAAAGGGAGATTTCTCCTTGCTTAGGGTCATACTTGTATTCATTGGGATGTTTCTCATCTAGAGCTTATGGATATTCATTTTATACGGAATATAACAAAAGATTGGATGCTAACTTACAAAGGGATTATCATAGAAGGAGATAATTATAACATCTTCAAAATTTTTCAAGATTTGGGTAATTGGATGGAGGATCTTGGTTTTTTAAAGGAGTATAATTATATTATTTTTAAATGGGTAAATACAAATTGTAATAAGTTAGCGAATATGTGTGAACTTTATTATTTTTAGTAACTTTCACTGGGATGATATTTCTTCAAATAAGATTCCTCCTTCATTTGTTAGTTTATTGAAGGAGGAATATGGATATGAAGGGTACTAGGTTGTAATAATTCTTCTTTTTTAGTTAATGCAATTGATTCACTTTCTCAAAAAAAAAAGTTAATATGGCTCATGTAGCTTCTACCAGGGTCCCATTCTTTCTTTCAGCAACCCATTCAGTTGAGAGGTTTTAGAAGCTAAAAATTTTTGATCTATCCTTTGCTCCTTATAGTAAGATTCAAATATCTCATTCTAAAATTCTCCACCATAATCACTATGAAATATCAAAATTTTACAATCTAGCTTCCTTTGAATCCTAGTGGAGAATGATCTAAATTCCTCAAATGATTCACTTTTATGAGATATGAATCTACCCAAAGTAAACTGTGAATAATAATTAACAATTACATACCAAAAAACTTTTCCTCCTATGGTTGCAGTGCTGACAGGTCCAAAGTGATCCATGTGAAAGACTTCTTAGGGTTTGCTAGAGTTAATGCCTTTGATTGAGTGGAAGGAGGATTTGACTTATTTCCCTGATTGTCAAACATCACATAGCTGGTCTATAATTAACTATAGTTTGGGAATTCCTCTCACTAAGTCTTTTTTGGTTATTTTCTTAATGTTTTTCATGCTTGCATGACACAATCTCTTATACCATAACTAAGATTCATCAGTAAGAGATTTTAGGAAAAAACAACAGGTTCAATACAGTTTAAATTAAGCATGTAAATATTATTAATTCTATTTCATTGCACCACAATGTTTCCATTAAAGCTAATTATATAGTTGGTAGACAAAACAATTGTGCTAAATCCTCTATCACAAAGCTAGCTAATGCTAAGTAGGTTATTTTCTAATCCTTCTACTACTAAAGTATTTTTAATAATAAAAATTTTGGAGGTTCCAATTACAATTGGTCCCACCACTCTCCTAGTTTTGTATCTCCAAGTGTCACCTTGCCTCCTTCCCTGGCCTCCAGTGAAATATTTTGATTTGCATCTCTAGTCATATGCCATGAACATCTATTATATAGATACACCATGCTCTTATGAGGCATTTTGTGAGAGCATCTCTACAAAATCATCAGTGGCCAATTTTATGGAATGTGGGATGAAATGGTTGCATGCTATGCTTTAAATTATGCAATTTTGGTCCCCACACCAAGTGTATTCTATGTTGGATAGTGCAAGTGTGGGAGATGTATCCGAGCATGCCACAAGAGAAACACCTAACTCCAGGAAAAGGGTTTACTAATTTATGTGGGTTATGGTGCCTCTTCCAAGGTTTGAATGCAAGCTGTGATAGTGTTTGAAATTATGAAAGTGTTGGAGTCATTTTATTTTATTTTTAAGATTTAATTAAAGTTATAAAGATTTTTTTTCAGTTTCTAGATTCGAATTTTGAATTTTTAATGCATGCTCACTACCTTGTAATTTACATGTACGAGTTTCTAATTTCTTAAATGCATTTTATAATTAAACATGCCATGTCTAAAGATAATCAAGTTCAATAATGAAATCAAGATTTATTTTGTTTAAGGAGTAAAATTCATCTAACAAAGCAATATGATTACAGTCCGTAGTTGAATGATCTTTCATGAGTCATTCATGCTCTTTCTGCAAAATTAAAAGTCAGCTTTAATGCTTGTATGTCTTTTCTTGAGCTTCCTATATGCAGTATGAATTTTTTTCAAAACTTCAAATAACTCATTATAGGAAAGCTCACATACTTTATCTTGATCAGAATGATCAAGATAATTATCTTGCAACTTATTGCACCCATTGCTCACAGTTTGGTAGGCAAGTTTTTTTATCGGAGGCCTAATTTTAATGTGATCCATAAGTTTTTTATGAATATCAAGCTATCTGGGTCTTTTAACATTGGTTTGTTATATCCTCATCATATAGAGATTCAATTGAATAGTGATCTTGATTATATTCACATTTGCTTGATAAGATCTTACTATATACAAGCTTATCAAATGATATTATTGAAATGGACTCTGGATTTTGATGTACGGGAGGAATCTCCAATTGCTCCTGTTTGGATTTCATTCCTAAACTCATGCCATCATTTTTTAATTGTCAGATCCTCTTCAATTTAGCTTCAATCTTTGGTAGACCTCTGCAGACTGATCAAGGCCTATATTTCTAAGCCTTTTGTAGCTCGTGTTTTAGTCGAGTTGGATATCTCTGAAAAATATACTAAGAAAATTTGGATTGGTTCAGCATTGAATGGGTATTTTCAAAAAGTGGAAATTGAAACTTACACATTTTTTGTTCTCATTGCAATATTCATGGCAAAGGGTTGAATGAGTGCTTTTGGTTGCATCCCCAACTCCGTAAGGAGAAGGTTTCATCAAAACTATCATAGGGGAATGCTTCTCTTTTAGTTAAATTCGATATTGTGAAGCCTAATTCAATTGTGATTGAGGGTAATGTTTCTCATACGCATGTCAATGTTTCTCTAATGCAGGTTATTAGGGAGGAATATATTCCTACCATGGTGGAGGGAAATGGTATTATTGTGGAGGATGCTATAGGGGAATATGGTACCTTAATGTAAACTAAACCACATTCTATTCTTAATCCTCATCTAATTTTTGATCAGGGAGTTAATCCTTCCTCTATCCCTGCCTCTAAGAGTAACTATCAACAAGTGGATGAGAATAAGTTAGCTATTTCTTACAATCATAATAATGGCTCTTCTTCATCCATTACTCATTGTGTTACTAATAATAAATTGTTTGAGAATGTTCTAGCTTAGAAGGAAGAGAAAGACTGTATGGTGGTTGGTAATGTTGGTAATGAATTAAGAAACAAATCTAATGTGGAGGACGGTGGTATCTTTGACGAGGAGGATTTGCAACAGGAAATGAAACATGAAGGTTTGAATGAGGATAGTAAGATTCCCTTAAACTCTCATTATCATAGGGATGCTTTCACTGATACTAAAGATATGGAGATGATGGCTAAATATTTTGCTAAAGATGATAATGACACTAGTTTTATCAAGTTTAATTATAGGAAAGGAAGGAAAAAGAAAACCATTATTTTGCAATTACCTAGAGCTACCCATTCACATACTTCTCATTAATTCTATTTTTATGGTTAATTACATTATTTGGAATGTTAGGGACATTTTGTGTCCCTCATCTTGGGTTAGATTTAAGAATTTATGTCGTATTAACAATGTTTCTCTTCTTATTTTGCTTGAACCTTAATATTTATTCTGCTAAGTTGGCTATCACTTCTCAGTTTATAGGTTTTAAGTATGCTATTTCTAATGTGGCTAATAAGATTTGGGTTTTTTGGAAAGACCCGGTTAAGATTGATGTTATTGGTGATGTCACTCAGGTTATTCATTGTAATGTGGAAGTTTTAAATTTTCAATGTGTTGCTTCGTTTGTCTATGGGACTTCTTCTCATTTTACTAGGAAAATATTATGGGATCAAATTAGAAACTTTCATAGTATCTGTAATTTACCTTGGCTTGTCGGTGGTGATTTTAACACTTACTAATATGTTTGAATGTTTAGGGGGGGTCTTCCTCTTCCTACCACTCTATGGGGGATTTTTGTAACATGATTTTGGATTGTAATTTAATTGATCTTAGTTTTTCTAGAAATAAATTAACTTGGAACTGAGGTCATTTATGGCAGCGGTTGGATAGAGTGCTTTTTAATGATTATTGGATTAATTCTTTTACTGCTACTAATAGTGAGCATCTTAGCAGGACTCTTTCGGACCAGTCTCTATTGTTAATCAATCTCAAGACTAGGAAATTTCATTCTTGCCCTCAATTCAGATTCCAAAATATGTGGTTACTTCATGATTCTTTTTTGTGTTTAGTTTTAGAGAATTGGCAAGCTCCTATCCATCATGATAATTCTATCGATGGTATGAGGAGACTTTGGTTTAAACTGAAAAGACTTTAGTAAGTTTTAAATTGGTGGTATCATAATATTTTTAAAATTATTTTTATGAATATTTTGGAAGCCGAGCAGCAAGTGAACAATTATGAGACTATTTGTCAACTTAATCCTTATGATGCTAACTTTAGGAAGATTTACATCTTGTTGAAGGTGTAATAATACCAAATATTTTCATGCCTTTTTTTAATAGAAGATGCAATTTGCATTAAAGATAAAAAGGAACTTATTATAAACAACTACCGAAATATAAAACTATGACAGTCCTTCCTCATCAAGTCCAAAAAGATTGATGGTAGTTCTATCTCTAAAAAGGTATCCCAATAAAAATCACCTAAAAAAGCAAGATTTGTGCAATAATCTGCAGCCTTATTACAGTCTCTTGATGCAAAAATAAAAATGATATTATTAAATATTTCTAGGAATGAGAGATCTGACCTTGTATCTTTATTGCTCTTCAATGTTTTCTTGTTTATTGAATCTTGAAGCATCCTTATAATATTCACATTGTCTCCTTCAATGATTATTCCCCTATATTCGCACATCCAATCTTGAATATAGATCCCAAATGTCATTGTTGATTTGAGCTCCAAAAATGCAATGTTCCAATGAATCATCTTTTTTCCATAAGCACATAACATTCTTCCTTTGTAATATCTTAACACCCCTGCAACTCCATCCATGTTTGATGTTAAGAATGATGCATCTATATTCAATTTAATCCAATCTTTAGGGGGGGGGGGGGGGGGGGACACCAAGTTTTAGACAGCGATTGCCGATTGGTGTTATAGTTCATCTCGATTGGAGTTGAATGCAAAATGATACCATTAGATAATATCTCTGCTGCAATATACACTGTAGATGGCTCTGTTTTTTCGTGCTTACAATTATTCCAAAATTTCTAGCTGAAATATACTTCCATATCTTAAATTCTTGCTAGCCCACAGTTATTATTTCCTCTATTTTGTAATTCCTCTACATAATTGGAGACACTTTGGAACAGTGGAACATTGATTCCCCATTGTCTCAGTTTTAGTATTATTTCATTCGGTTTGAAGCATCTTATAGACACGTGTTCTCTATCTTCCATAGCTTGACATCCTCTAGGAAAATCTCTGTTACAAAATAGACTTCTATGGCATAACCATTCATTGGTCGGCAATGCATCATTCTACAATCTCCACCAAAATAGTTTTTCCCTTTGGTTTACTTTATATTTTTTCAACCAATTCATATTGTTGAAATTGCTATTTTGACTTTTGTTCTTTGCTTCAAAGGACAAAGAGGTTATTATTCTTCCTGAATTAATGCTGATCAATTCAACCTTGTCTTCTATACCTTGTTCACATGTTTCCATCTATTGAATCAGATTTCCCATATCTTCAAAAAAGTATGTTGTCAGTTTGTCCTTACCCCAGCTTCCATTTTCTTCAATTAAGAAAGCAACTTTTTTGTCATAAAGATCATTTGTATTGCAAGTGGTTGGCCAATTATTCAATCTACTATTAAGTATCCAAGTGTCATTTGTGATGTTTATTTTTTCTCCATTGTTGACTTTCCATCTTACAATCGATTTAAGGCAATCAGCACCTTCTTTCAGAATCTTCCAGGCAACAGATTTCCCCCCTTTTCACGTCTTCCTCCTAGATTGCATCCCCATATTTGCACTTCAGAATTCTGTTTAATAGTGATTCTTTAACCTGTAGAAACATCCAAGCTATTCTAGCTCTCAATGGACCTTGCCTCTCCATATCTCCTTGAATACCGAATCCACCAGAATTCATAGGCAAACATAGAGTGGACCAAGCAATAGAATGCATTCCTTGCTTCCCATTTTCCTTGTGCTAAAGGATATTCCTACATAGCTTATCTATTTTCATCAAAATGATTATAGGAATTAGAGAATGTGCCACCTGATAAGAAATTATATTAGAATAAATAGTTTTAATTAAAAGAATTCTCCCTGCCAAAGATAGCCACCGAGCTCCCCATGAATTCAATCTTCCCATAGCTTTTTCAATAGCATTGTTGTAGTCTTCTGCCTTTGATCTCCTTAATGCCAATTTGATCCCCAAGTAATTGAACTCCTTAACCTCTTTTATTCCCATTTGATTGTATAAATTGCTTCTTCTCTTCTTCGATACTTTCTTCCCATAGAGAACCATAGACTTTTGAGAATTTATTATTTGACATGTCCAGCCACAAAAAGCTTTGAAGATCCTCATCAACATTTTGACATTTCTTCTATAGGCTTTAGTCACTACTAGTAAGTTGTCAGTAAATAGTAAATGTGTTACTCTCTCAACATTAGTTGCTAATCTTATGCCCAATTGTTTATTTTTTCCACGGAGAGCTTTAGACAGAAGATCAGAGCATAAAATGAATAAGCTCGGTGATAATGGACATCCTTGTCTAAACCATAATATGTCATTATCCAACTAGTTTTTCTTCCGTTTATATGAATTGAATTTTTAGGATTAATGACTCATTGCCTGATAAACTATATCTTCTTCTCTGGTACTCCCATCAAAATCATGTCTTGATTTAAAGTTTCCCACCACATGTTATCATAAGCTTGCTCCATGTCCAGCTTTAATGGTAAGTATCCCAATTTTGCTACTGAATTTCTCATCTTGTTAGTGATCTCTTGAGAAATTAGATAATTATCTAATATACTTCTTCCCGAAACAAAAGCTCCTTGGTACTCAGAAATAATCTTTGGGAGACACCCTTTAATCTGCCAAGGATTATCCCTGCAACCATCTTATAAACATGTTTGACATAGGCAAATCGGTTTGAACTTGGAACATTCATCAGAATTAGTACTTTAGGAATACGTACCAATATTGTCTCTTTACAGGACTTTGGAATCCTCCCCATCTTAAAGAAACCTTCTACTGCATTCCACGTTTCTCCTTCTATAATGTTCCAATACATTTTTAAGAAATAAGCATTAGCACCGTCTACTCCAGGTGATTTATTGTTATTCATATTCCTTATAGTAATTTTCAATTCTTCATTTGTGAAGTCTAAATTCATTAGCTTCACCATCCCTTCTTGAATGCAATCAGACTTTTTAAAAGCTGGCAAATCCTCCAAGTTACACTTACGCTTGCTCCATTTTCTAGAAAAGAACTTCTTGATTACCTCATGAATTGTTTCCTGGTTGGTTTCCAAAGTTCCATCATCTCTAGCTATTTGATTAATCTGGTTGCTTCTTTTCTTAGTAATTGCAAATGTATGGTAGTAGCGAGTATTCTTCTCTCCCTCTTCCATCCATTGACTCTATGATATTTGTCTCCACCAAGTTGTTAATCTTGCAAAATTTATGTTGAATTCATGCACCTTTCTTCTAAGGATTAGAAGATTTTCCTGATTCAATCCACCTTCCATAGCGTCCATATTTTGCAAATGCAAAAATTAGTTTTGTAGCTCTTACTTCTTCAAGCTTAACTCTCTCAATTTATTTTTGCTCCAAAAATAAAGATTTTTAGAGATCTCTTTATTTTCCTTTGAAGGATTTCATCTACACTTTCAAAATCCTTCTTTCTCCAAGAATTTGCTATGATACCCCTTCCAGCCTCATATGAACACCACACGTTCTCAAATCTTATTTCTCTTTGTTTTTATTGCTTTGTGATATCAAATTGAAGTAGTATCGGATAGTGGTCAAAAATACTCTAGGAAGATGTTTGATAACTTCGTTGAAGAACTCCATCAGTGATTTCGAGTTTAACCAAATTCTATCAAGTCTCTCCCAAATTCTAGCTAGACCTTCTTTATTATTGCACCATGTGTATTTAGGACCATTAAAACCAATATCATGGTAGTCATTATAGGTCATAAACTCCTTCATTTCTTGTGGGCCTTGTGATAAAATAAATCTTTTACCTCCCATCTTCTCATGTTTATTCAATAAGCAAGTAAAATCTCCCCCTACTATACACGGCTCTTCACTATTCATATATTACTTTCAATCAATTTCTATAATTTCCTTCTTTCATACAAGTTTTTGTTTCCATATACAATGCAAATCTTAACATTTTTTCCTTTAGGATTTATCAGCTAACCAATCATGCATTGATTCGAAGAATCAATAACAGTAAATGACGTCGTTCTTTTTTCCATAAAGCAAGAACACAGCCTAAAGTTCCAGTTGCCGCAACATGGTGGAAATCCCAATCATCTCCAACTAGTTTCATCACATCCACTCTTCCCAAATTTTCCATTTTTGTTTCCATAAGACCAATGAAGAACATATCATTTTCTCCTATTAAGCATCTCAAGTAGTGGTAGGCCTCTTTCTTTTTTGCTCCCATATAATTCCAAAATATTATGGAAGACATTAAGAAAGTTGTGGGGTTGAGGCCCCAACCTTTTCAGCAACTCCTTCTCCTTTCCTTGTTCTATGATTGCCTTTAATAGGCCCTAGCATTTTCATTTCCTTTGCTAGTTTGACTTTACTATTTAGAAGATTTGCATTATTTTTACAAACTTTCGTCTTTCCCATCAATTGTATGACTTTACTTCCCTCTCCAACAACATTGCCATGTTTATCAGTATCATCTTGCTCTCCTTGAATTTCCAAAATTTCAAGTTGACTGATTTGATTTTGCTCTTCTACATCTTTATTTAGATAAAGAATAATTTGGTTTTTAGATTACTTGCTGATCTCCACTGTGTCTTGATTTGGCATTTCTACAACTGGGACAATTGGTTTTACTTCTTCAACTTCCATTTCCTCATTAGATAGGATCATTGCATCTACTTGTTCTAATGCCTTACAATTCTCTATTTCACTGAGAATTTCTCCTTCTTCAATCACTATATTACTTTGGATTTTCTGCACTTCATAAAATGCTTTTGTTTGTTTTTCTTTGATTTCAAAACTCACTGATTTTGCTATTTCCTTCAATGTAGTACTGCTTGGCTGGCCCCCTATTATAAACAAATTTTGGCTTGTTCATTTTGTAATTCTCATGCACCCATGGGCCATAATTATTGACAACCTCATTTTCCTGCCCCATGTCATGAGATTTCATGTTTTTTCCTTCTGATTTATTTTCCACAAAGCTTTCTTTCTTGCATTCACTTTTCACATGTCCTATTTTCCCATAGTCAAAACAAAAATTTGAGATTCTTTTATAATCAAAAATTTTAAAATATCTTCCTACAATGTCTTCCACCCATGCACCTAATGGTAGGGGTTGATCCAATTGCATAGAAACACATGCTCTAGCAAATTCTCTTCTTCCCCAGTGGAATATGTTACCATCCAACATCAATGGAACTCCCACCATTGAAGCAATCCCTGCTATATTATTCTCATCCCAACATTGCAATGGTAGATGAGGCATTCTTATCCAAATAGTAGATGTTAGTCCTTTCATAGATAAAGGAGAAAACTTAAGGGACCATCGATCCATACCAATAATGTGCCCATTCACGAACCATGGGCTAGCAGACAACACACATTCTAGAGCATCAATAGTTTTCAAGGAACATAAAAGCCATCCCATTCCTAGAGTGGTGAAATGGAATTTATCATATTGAGCCCATTGACGTCTAAGTTACCATGCTACTAAATGAGGTGGCACTTCTTTTCCAAACACATTACAAACCAAAAAATTACCAAGTAACTTTGTATTTTCTTAATTCATCTTCCTTGATCATTTTAACAGCCTTGCCATCTTCAGTCAACTTGTCTTCTTCTTCTTTAAAGTTAAGTTTAATGTATGGTTCTTTGATCCATACATTAATAGTTGCAGTCTTATTAGCAACCTTCTCAGTCAATTAATCATCTATCTGATTTGTTGTTTTCTCCTTAACATACTCTGACTCCAGTGCTGATTGTACAATTTTCTTGTGTGCATTTAGAAAAAAATTTTTGTTCTCAGAACTCATGGAATTTGCATTTATCGCACTGTTTCTAGGGATTGCATTTGAATTTTTGAATCTTTGAACAAAAATGTTCATTCTTGAAGATGAAGCTTCATTATCGTGATTTCTCGCTAGTGAGATTTCAACAATTTTCATGGCACAGGGTGTTTTGATTTCATCTTCCATTGAAATATTTTTACCTTTGCCTTCCACATGGTTGATTTTATTGGAAATATTACCAACATTTTCATTAATAACTAACATACCTCTTGATCTTCTTCTTTGAGCCTCCTCTGAATTAATTGATATCCTTTCGTTTGACATTTCTTTCGAAGTTTTGTTCTGCAACCATGGTCCACCATGATTGGTAGCTTCCGTCGACATCCGATATCCACTTAGAGTAATGGCTTCCCTCGACGTCTGACGGACATCCTCCGCCATGTCTTTGCCATCTTCAAGAGAGACGGTTAAAAAACTGGGAGCTTTGAATTTGAATTTTCTCTCTCTACCAGGGGCTTCTCTCTCTAGCAAATATTTTTATGCCTTGGTTAAGAGGAAAAGAGCCAAAATTTGTATTAATGAGATTCAACGCGAGGATGGTTTTGTGACAGAGGATAGTTTAGAGATTGCTAATTTAGCTATTTTGCATTTAAAAAAATTGGTCAATAAGAATTTTACTCCTGCTCATATTGATAATCCTTCTATTATTCTTAACCTAATATCCTTTGAGGATAATAATTTTCTCTCTAAACTTCCCTCTCAAGAGGAGGTTAAAGAGATTGTTCATTGCATGAATGGAGATTCTGTGGTTGGGCCGGATAGCTTCACAACTAAGTTTTTTTAGAAGGCTTAACATATAATTAGTAATGATATTTTTCTGCTGTTTTGAATTTTTTTGCTCGTAATTCTATTCTTAAGTTTTTGATTTCGACTTCTATTCTGCTCATTCCCAATAACAATTTTGTTAATAATTGGAATGACTTTAAACCTATTAATCTGTGTATTTTTTTATAATTACTTTCTAAAATTCTTATGAACCGGCTTACTTAATTTGTACCTATAATTATATCTCCATATCAAATGGGTTTTGTGAAAGGTCACACTATTACTGATAATATTCATTTAGCCCATGAGTTTTGTCAAGATTTTGATATTAGGGTTAGAGGTGGTAATTTTATTTTGAAACTTAATATTTTTAAGGATTAAGATAACCTTTATTGGAGCTTTCCTTATAATATTTTGAAGCATTATGGTTTTGACTCTATTTTCATTAAGCATATTAGAAATTATACTGCAGGTTCTTATTTTTCAATTATTCATAACGGCAATAGCAATGTTTTTTTTTTAAATTCTCCCATGGTTTGAGATAGGGTATCCCGCTTTCTCCTACCCTTTTCATTATGGTGGTTGATTTATTTTCTAGAGGTCTTTCCAACCTCTTTGAGAATAATCTTGGTCTTTATTTTAGAACTATAGGTAATTTTCCTATTTCTTATTTATATTTTGCTGATGATTTTATTGTTAAGATAGTTGTTATTTGCATGCTTTACATTTTTGCAACTTTATAGTTTTGATATTCCAAACATTATTGTTCAAATGTGTAGTTATCTCCTAACAATTTTTGAAGATTTGTATTTTCTCTTGTGTGTACTAACATTTCAGGAAAATTGAACTCCAGACTACGAAGACTTCAAATCAAATTCAGCATGAGATACTTTGTGAATTTGAAGCTTTTACTTTTCTTTGAAATAAAATTGAAAGTGAGTGATTGTAATTTGAGTGAATAAAAACATACACACACACATAAGGAGATCACATAAAATTTATACTGATCGTACGGGACGATATCAGTTCGTACAGGACGATCAGACAGTTATCTCCTATTGAGCACATGTAACGAATAGGAACTGGCTTGAAAAAAAAAATTCTAAGTCCTATTCATCCAGGACGAAATTAAAAATCGTCCGGGACAATATGTTCTCTATAAGATTTTCGTCCAGACAAAATTAAATTATCGTACATGACAATTTGCTCTCTAAAAAATTTTTGTCCAGACGAAATTAAATATCGTACAGGATGATCTGGTCTCAGTAAGATTTTCATCGAGACGAAATTAAATTATCGTACATGATGATCTGTTATCTGTAAAATTTTTGTCCAGATGAATTTAATTATCATCCAGGATGATCGATTCTCTGTGAAAATTTCGTCCAGATGAATAAGATTTTCGTCCAGACGATTAACCGACTTAGAACGGTTTTCTGCAGTTTTTGAACCTACCTAGTAATAACCATTCGTACCGGACGAACTTAGTTCGTACGGGATAATCAGCTTGTACAAAAATATTTAGTACACATATACAAAGAGGTTCGTTTCAAGGCTTTTAAGTAAAATTGTCCAGGATGATCCACGATCGTACAGGACGATCCACTGCGTATAAAATTGAAAACTTGTAGTTTTTGGGCGGTTTTTCTAGTCTTTTGCATAAGTAGTCCAAATTAGACTGCCACCCAATCTTTTTGTTCATTTGATCTTCGTGCCTCTTGAGAGAATAGCCAAGGAGAGAGTGCGAGAGAGCATTCAAAGGAGGATTCCTACCACTGGAGC
>NW_021319313.1:319831-331941 GCF_001605985.2 Dendrobium catenatum | reverse complement strand
ATGAATCTTTTAAATAAGATCAATGGAAATTCGTTTAGCATAATTTTTAATTCCAATATAACTC
The DNA here is from genome assembly GCF_001605985.2 of Dendrobium catenatum. NCBI lineage: Eukaryota > Viridiplantae > Streptophyta > Magnoliopsida > Asparagales > Orchidaceae > Dendrobium > Dendrobium catenatum. Next base: position 331,877 of record NW_021319313.1, on the reverse strand, counting down.
TCCTGCTTCTATTATTTATTCTGAGTTATTTCTTTGTTATGAAAGCATGGGGTGATGTATCAATTCTGATCACTAACCCCTGCCTTTCATTTTTGCAGAATGAAAATGCAGGACACATCGATGACCGTCCAATTGGGACGAGGAGCCAGAATTCAACTAGCGAATGCTGTCATAGAAACTGGAAACACTGGAGCCACTATTCACTTTGGTGGACTCGAATTCTCAGCAGCTACTGCAAGGGTTGCAGCCGTCCCTGTGTGCGGCGTAAACTCTGAAGAATTTTTTGGAAGGTCCCACTCTGCAAGGGCTACTGCCGGGAATGCTGCTCAAGGAAGAGCCACTGTATTTGAAAGATTATCCCAGCCTGAAACCCTTACTGCAAAGAGGGTTGTTGATGGATGGAAAGTTTCTGTGGTAACTGCCAACACCACTAACCTTCCCAGAGAGATTGTTGCACCTGGGAGGTATGATGCTGAGGCTTCCTCATCTGGAGGAAGGCTTAATAGAAGGCAAAGGATGAAGAGAAATGCAGAGCTGCATGCTCAGCAGTTACCTGTGCTAATCCACCCTTCCAATCTGCCAGCACAAGAACCAGAAATCAATATTCCCACTCAGAACAGGTTTTCTAACCTAAAGTGGATCAAAAGAAATAGCTCTACTGGTGAGCTGAAGAAATCTTTTTGGGAGCGTCGAACTGAAGCTCCAACCCCTCAGAAGATAAGAGAGCCCGAACGTCTATCTGCCCGGATACACCGTGTACTGAAGAGAGTTAAGGAGAAGGGCTTAATGAAAAAGAAGTTCCAGAGGCCACTGATTGTTGAGGCCCAAAGAACTCCTCCAAGAGATAGACTATCATCTGCTGAGATAGTTGAAAGAAGAGATTACCGACAACAGGCTCCGCACGGTGAGCATCGGGCGTGACACCTGAACTATATGTTCGGGGATCCACCGCCGAACGGTCCCGGTGGAAAGGGAAGTAAGTTTGGAGGTCGAAGCCTCGAAGAGAAAATATCCTGGAAGAAAGGATTAGTTTGGGTGTGACATCCGGAGTTGTCTCCCGGAGATCCGCCCCTGCCAACAGAGCTCGTCAGAAATGGGTCCAAAAGAAGACCCATAAAAACGACAATTATATTGATGGTTGACATCCTAGAGAGTCTTCCAGGAGATCCCGTCATTCTCCTAATTCAACCAAAGAGGAAGTTCACTTCGATCGAAGTCCATGGGTTGAAGAAATAGTCATTCCAAGTCAAGAACCTGAAATTCAGTGGCGACGCCGCTTAGAAATTCAGGCACAAGAAGAAGAAGAAGAAGAATATGACGATGATGACATTATGGAGATCGAGGTGGTTAGTATGGTCGGCCACATTGATGAGGAAGATGATGATGATGAGGATAAACAATAATCACAATCACGTGAACGTGTTCATCGACGTCGCTACAGGGCTAGATCCATCGCCAGCCGAAGTGTTCGCTCCTCAGAAGAAGGAGATGAGGAAGAAGAAGAGGTCGGAGAAAACCCCTTCGCTGGCAAAGATATCACACTAGCTGAAATGAGAAATCAAATGAGGCGACAAATGCGGAAGAAAGATAGAGAAATTTCTCAGTTGAATGATAAAATGACTGAGATGATCACTCAGATGACGGCTATGATGGAAATGATGCAGAAGACCACTTATGTGGGTCCTGCACTGGTTCAGCCCATCAACCAAGCTGCTAATTCTCAAAACTCTCAAGCGCCTTAAGCCTCAGGAGTGAAAGGTGTACCTGAAGGTGGCAATAAGAATGATAATCCTACCCGCCAGCGCACTCCCCAAAATGTGGCGAGCGCCTCTGAACCTGTAACTACAGCACAGCTTGAGGGCTTAATTAGCGAAAAGATTAAGGCCATTATAGCTGCTGAACAAGCGGAGAAGTTGGTAGGCAAAGGTCGCCCGTACTCGACAGAGTACGATCAGGTGTCATATCCAAAGGGATATTCTATACCAAAGTTCAACATCTTTGATGGTAATAAAAATCCCAGACAGCACCTCGCGCAATTCAAAGCTACCTGCAGAAATATAGGAGGCAATGATGCTTTGTTATTCAGGCAATTCATGAGCAGCTTGAGTGGAACTGCTTTCGAATGGTATGCCGAACTGCCGAATGATTCATTGAAGACCTTTGCAGAGATGGAGGCCTTGTTCGTGAAAAGATTCGCCAGTGCGACTGAGAAGACTACCATTGCTGATCTTGCCCTTGATAAAAGGAGGAAAGATGAATCAGTGACGAGGTATATAACACGCTGGCGCAATCTCAGCATGAAGTGCGAGCAGCAATTAGAAGAAGAACATGCAGTTCAACTGTTGATGGGGAACATTGATGATAACATGCAACCTTTCTTGTGCATGGCTTCAATTACTACCTTTCAAGATCTATTGGACACGGGGGCAAAATTTGAAAAATTGAACTTGTCAAAGTTAGAAAGCCTCCCTGATAAATCCAAAAAGGCTAAGGCACCTGATGCTAGGAGAAATGATGTTTACTCCGCATTTCCTCCTAGGCCGGATAAAGGCAAAAAGGAAGTATATAATGTGGATAAAGGAAAATAGCCTATGCAGTATGAAGAAAAATCAAAACAGGCTTACGATCCAATCCCTCAACCAAAACTAGTTCTTGGAGGAAATGATAAACCTCGAGCCTTTCCTAGTGGAGGAGAGCGCCAGAGGCAAATCACAGGAACTGGTGATAGAACGTTCCCCTCCCTCAAGGAGAAAATGAATAAAGAATATTCATTTAAGCGGGAGAGTGTCGCTAAATTGTTCCGACAAGCACTCAAGAACTGTCTGGAGTTGCCAGAATGTAAAAGACCTGAAGAGTCAAAACACAGTGGCGACCCAAACTACTGTTCATATCATCGGGTAGTTAGCCATCCAATTGAATATTATTATGTCTTCAAAGATTGGTTGGAAAAGATATACAAGAAGGGAGAATTAACATTATCAGATAATGTGTTGGTTCATCCCAGAAAGGAATCCACCCGGGTAGTCACGTCCTCTTCTATACTCCCGCCTAAAGAAACAACAACAAAATAATCTGTCCAAGAAGAACAATGGGAGACTGTGGTCTCCAAGAAGACAATAAAAATGCTGAAACAGCTAGAAGGAGTTCCTGGTGTCAAGTGGAAGTCCCCTACTGAGCCAATACTGAACTTAAAATTGTTGCCTGTGTCACAAGCATCCACCTCTAAATAGCAACCTGGCCAAGCTAGCTCATTCAAATCTAATAAAGCAAAGCCAAAGTCTTCTAAGAAGAAAGCCAAGTTGAAGAAGCCTATGGCGAAGAAGACTGCAACTCAAAAGGCTATTGATAATCTGGGTGAATATTATCAGACTGCTTGGAGGCCTATCAAGCTCGGTGATTTTATGAAAGAGCTTAAAATAGATGAAAAGGAAGAAGAAGCTGAGGCCGAATCTCTTCCTACGGAGATATGCCGAGTCATCTCAGCAACATCAAAGATAACAAAAAGGGAGAAATACGCTGAAGAAGCGGCCCCTGAGCTCTATCTAATGGTATCATCAATGGAATTCAGTTCAGATGATCTATGTTTTCTAGATGATGAAGATTCAAACCCAAGCATAGAATCGCAAATGAAACAAGTGAAGTTGGGGGACGATTCTGTGTCTACAGATGAATCCCCAAGCACAATAATGGCTGACTCTGAAGAGAATGCTTTATCAAACAAGTCTGAATCAGATGAGGTGGCCCAGGTGCAGTTGAGGAGTGGCAAAGTACTGCCACCTCCACTGAAGAAAGGAGCTCCTAACAAAGATAAAGGAAAAGAGATAATTGTCAATGAAGATATTATCCTAAATGACTCCAAGAAGAAAGAGACTTCATCTAAGGGGATAAATTACAATATCTTATCCCACTTGAGGAAGATATCCCAGCGCAACTCAGCATATATGATGCCTTACTGTCTAAAGATCTTCGAGAGACTTTGATTCAAGCTATCAAAGACCCCGAAAGATATGAGGCATATTTTGCTGAGCGCAACTTAACGGAAGTCTTGCAAGCTCGAAATGAGCCCCCATCACCTTTGCTGAGGATGATATAATGCTTGGAACGGCAGATCACAATCGCCCTTTGAATGTTACGGCAGAGAGCGATGGTATGATGATCAGTCGAATTTTGATTGATCCCGGATCTTCTGTAAATCTTATGAGCCTTAAGGCACTAAGATCCCTCTGCCTCGATGTGGAACATCTTGGCCAAGATAAACTGATGGTGCATGGCTTCAACGAGAAAGGGCAAAAAACCCTTGGTTCGTTTATGCTTTCTCTCATATTTGGGGAGCTTCATACAGAAGCTAAATTCCATGTAATTGATGCGGACACTTCGTTCAAGGCGTTATTAGGTCGCCCCTGGCTGCAAGAATATGGTGTTGTCCCTTCAACATTACACCAGTGCATGAAGTATCTTAAAGAAGGAGAAGAATTCATAATTTATGATGATATTCAGCCCTTTGCAGTACATGAAGTAACAGTTTATGAAAATGCTAAGTACTTCATGCCAAAGAAGCAAAAGTCGTCAAGTTCTCTTGAGGCTAGAGCATCAAATTCTAAGGCTGCAAAGAAACCCAAGCAAGAAGGTGATAAGAAGCGTGTAGGAAGAAAGAAAGCAACACCGGTTCTTCCCAAATCACTAGCCATTCCTAAAGAAAAGAAACATGTACCTCATCTTGGGAGTGACACGGATGAAAATGATGTTACTCCTACAAAATTTGAAAAAAAAATATGCCAGCCACGGATGAATGTAGTAGACAGGTTGAATTTTTAAATGATGATTATGACTACGACTCAATCTACATGAACTCGGTGCAGTGTGTTCTCCAGAAGAATAGACAGTCTGTCAATTTCAGACAGCGTACTCGTAGTCACACATGTTCTCTTGCAACATTTCAAAGAACCCATTTCGCGCGAGGTGCATAAAGTTGAAGAACTCGCCACCCTCTATTTGCCTCCCTGTAAAAATGGGACTGTGCCAAAGAATGTGCTATATTCCACGGGAGTTCGTGAAGAGGAGAACCATGACTGGGATTGCATGCTCCTCGACTCCGGGGAATTATTTCCTACAAGGCTACCCAAGTTCAATACCAAGAATATTCAAAGAATGCTACGAAAGCAAATTAATATTCCTACTACCAAGCGACAGCTCCGTACAAGCTTGGGTCTCTAGTATGGGAAAATCCGCGTCCATTAAGACGAGAGGATATAGATGCATATAAAGGCATCAGTTCATCAAACGAAAATTTCTCCGGAAAGAAACTTGCCAAGCAATCACATGCATGGGAATTGAATCCGATGATGGTGGCGCTGAAGAGACATACGAAGCTGATGATTATGATGATCAACCCGTAGAAGCCGAGCCTGCACCAGAAGAGCTTGAAGATGGTGGACAAGCTGCTACGATGGACGAGCTCAAAGAAGTCAACTTGGGAACTGAGGAGGACCCTAGCCCAACCTTCATTAGCTCTCTTCTGCTAGAATAACAAATAGAATAAATAAAAGAGCTCCTCTGTGAATTCAGGGACTGCTTTGCCTGGACATACGCTGAGATGCCTGGCTTATCCCCTGATGTGGCAATTCACAGATTAGCCATCAATCCTGATGCAACACCTATCAAGCAAGCTCCAAGGAGAATGATATTGGAGATTGAAGAGCAGGTGATTGCAGAAACAAAGAAGCTCATAGAAGCAGGCTTCATCCGAGAAGAAAAATATACCGATTGGATTGCCAATATCGTCCCTGTAAAGAAGAAGAATGACCAGATTCGTATTTGCATCGACTTCAGGGACCTCAACAAGGCGTGCCCGAAAGATGACTTTCCACTCCCAGTATCAGAACTTCTTGTTGACAATACTTCCAACTACGACATGTTCTCATTCATGGACGGATCGTCAGGCTACAATCAAATCAAAATGACACCTGAAGATGAAAAACATACATCATTCAGAACGCCTATAGGCATATTCTGCTACATAATTATGCCATTTGGCCTGAAGAACGCGGGTGCCACTTACCAATGGGCCATGACTCGTATATTTGATGATTTGATTCATCATAAGGTTGAATGCTATGTAGATGACTTAGTCATTAAAAGCACAGACCGAAAAGACCATCTAGACGACTTGAGAATAGTGTTCGAAAGAATCAGAAAATATGATCTGAAGATGAACTCTCTCAAATGTGCATTTGGGGTATCCTCAGAAAAATTTCTGGGGTACGTTGTTCGACATCGAGGAATTGAAGTTGATCTCAATAAGATCAAGGCAATCATGGAGATGCCAACTCCAAAGAACCTTCGGCAACTCTGCTCCTTACAAGGACAACTGACTTTCATTCAGATATTCATATCAAATCTATCGGGTAGGTGCCAGCCGTTTTCAAAACTAATGAAGAAAGATAATCATTTCAAATGGGACGAAGAGTGCCAAGAAGCATTTGACAGCATTAAAAGATATCTGTTAAATCCGCCCATTCTTGCGGCATCAATCCCGGGGAAGCCTCTTATACTGTACACAACAGCACTAGAAGAGTCCCTCGGAGCACTATTGGCCCAGCATAATGAAGAAGGCAAGGAGAATGCACTCTACTATATCAGTCGAATATTGATAGGAGCAGAAATCCACTACTCTCCAATTGAGAAGCATTGCTTGGCCCTAATCTTCGCAGTTCAGAAGCTCCGCCATTATATGCTATCTCACAAAATCACCTTGATATCAAAGATCGAATCACTGAAGTTCTTAATGACAAGACCAGCGTTGACAGGTCGTTTGGCAAGGTGGGCAGTGATATTGTTGTTGTTTGATATCACATACGTCCCTCAAAAGGCAGTAAAAGGGCAGGTGTTGACAGATTTTCTCGCTGCACACCCTATCCCTGCAGATTCACTGCTCAACGATGATCTACCTGACGAGCAGATCATGAATATTGAAGAAGAGGAGATGCTACGAGTATGGGAAATGTACTTTGATGGAGCATCATCAATCAAACGTGCTCGACCTCCTAATTTAGAGAAAGCTCAAGCCGGAATCGGACTCATTTTCGAGGCACCCAAGGGAGGCATAATGAGATTCTCATTCAGTCTAACTGAACCTCAGACCAATAATGAGGCTGAATATGAAGCCCTAATAGCAGGATTGGAAATTGCAATCGATGTTCGAATTCGAAACCTCTAAATTTTTAGTGATTTTCAACTTGTTGTAAATCAAGTATTGGGAGTTTATAAAATCACCAAGTTCGAGTTGGCCTATTATCATCGGCGAGTTCTTGAGCTTATGAAGCAAATTCCAGTTGTTAAATTAACTCAAGTTTCCCGAGGTCAAAATGCCAAAGCCGATTCTCTTGCCAAATTGGCTAAAGAAATGACGAATATGGACGACGAATGGCCTATAATAATTATGGTGCACAATCGGCGGATCTTAGAGCCAGCATTACTACAATTCCCGCTGGTAGAGGGAATACCAAATTCAAGCCAGCAGGATGCAACTCCGGTTGATCCTCAATCTCCCCAATCAGTTGATCCTGAAGATTAGTCTGAAGAACAGCAAGTTCCTAAGAAAAGACGCAAGGCCAGTCAAGCTTCAGAATCATGGTGGCATTGTCTAGATGTCGAAGAAGAAGATGACTGGAGGCAACCTTTCGTTGATTACTTCAGGGAAGGTAGACTACCAATAGACAAATCATTAGCTGCTCAATTAGAAAGAGAGCGCTACGATATGCATTTGTTAACAACACATTATATCGATATGCTTTCGATCAAATGTGGCTAAGATGCCTAGGGACTCGAAAAGCTGATAAGGTGGTAGTAGAAGTTCACGAAGGACTTTGTGGAGTGCACCAATCAGGTCCCAAGATGACAGTCAAAATAAAAAGAATGGGCTACTATTGGCCGACCATGGTCAGAGATTGTATCAATCATGCTAAGAGGTGTCATGAGTGCTAGATCCACGGTGATGTTATACATCAACCGCCAAATCCACTACACCCTACAATAGCATCCTGGTCGTTCGAATGCTAGGGTACTGATGTTATCGGGCCAATAGATCCGCCGTCATCAGCAGAACACCGCTTTATCTTGGCAGCGACAGACTATTTTTCTAAATGGGCAGAAGCGGCTCCATTCAAAGAGGTCACATCCGAGCATGTGATCAATTTCTTTACCCACAATATTGTTTACATATTTGGTGTGCCACGCCGTATAATCTTAGACAATGGAACTGCTTTCAAAAGTACAAAAATTTATATATTCGTAGATCAGCACAAAATCGATTGGCGATATTCGTCTATATACTATCCACGAGCAAATAGCTTGGTTGAAGTCTTCAACAAAACGTTAGCGAAATTGCTAAAAAAGATTCTCTCCAAGAATAAAAGAGAGTGGCATACAAAGATGGCAGAAGCACTATGGGCGTATCGTACAACTTACAAAACGCCAACCAAAGCCACTTCTTACTCTCTAGTGTTTGGATTTGAAGCTGTACTGCCACTAGAAGTTGAACTTCCATCCCTTCAATTTGCTATCCAGAATGAGATGACTCAGGAACAGAATGCTCGCCTGAGAATGGAAGAGCTCGATGCACTCGATGAACTCAAGTTGCAAGCTCAGCAGAACCTGGAAATCTACCAAGCAAGAATGACAAAGTCATTTGATCGAATGGTGCGTCCTCGATCATTTCAAGAAGGGGAATTGGTCCTGGTGCAAAGAAGGCCAATCATCCCGCATAAAAAAATTGGTGGTAAATTTGTTTCCAACTGGGAATGACCTTTCGTCATCGAAAAGGTGTATCAAGGTGGCGCTTATCAACTCATCGATCTGAATGGTCAGAGGCCTATGCCGCGGATCAATGGCCGATACCTGAAGAAATACTACGCATAAAATATTGTGCTTGATGTGTTATGTTTTCATACATTATTGTTAGCATATACATTTTATGTTTTGAAATTCTCTTATGTCATACGAACACATTTCAAAATCCCCCTGTTAGACTGGGAGCATTTTAAATATTTATTCGGGTCGACATTGGGCTGCGTGCCGAGATCCCCGAATAAATATTTAAAATTTCAAGATTCCAATTCTATTCTGCTCTAAAATGTCATTGCGAGATAGGGGGCATTTTAAATATTTATTCGGGTCGACATCGCGCTACAAGCCGAGATCCCTGAATAAATATTTAAAATTTTAAGATTCCAATTCTATTTTGCTTTAAAAAATCCTCTTGTTAGACTGGGGGCATTTTAAATATTTATTCGGGTCGACATCGCGCTGCGTTCCGAGATCCCCAAACAAATATTTAAAATATCAAGATTCCAATTCTATTCTGCTCTAAAATGTCCCTGCAAGATAGGGGGCATTTTAAATATTTATTTGGGTCGACATCGCGCTGTGTGCCGAGATCCCCGAATAAATATTTAAAATTATCAATTTATATCTTTTGTGCTAAAGAATACAAAGATCTTCTTTTTTAAAGTATATGCAGGTGACCTCTCAAAAGATCGAGACACCTTCTCCAATAAACCAAGACTCAAAGGTCAAGAAAGAGACTTTTGAAACTACACTCCTACAAAATTGAGCTGAAGAAGCTTGAAGTCTTTCAACAGCCTGAAGCTTAAGGTTCGAATGAGTGTAAGAGGTCGGATCCAACAAGCCCAAATATGGCTGGATCGCTGGCAACTCCGTCTACTCAACAAGCTATGAGAAAGGCCGTAGTAGCGGAACCCCCACTTCATCAACTCGTTAGTATGGACTGTAGGAAGAACGAAGGCCAATTTAACTCGACTAGTTCAAGTGATCGTAGTCTACAAAATTCTTCTAAATGACTGGAGAATCAAAGTTCCAGTCGAAGGATGAGTCTCGAATAACCACTGAATGTTCGTAGGCTCCAAAAATCTACAACCACAAAGGATGACTCCAAATCTACCAACTTCAGCAAAATCAGCATTGGGAAGCGCAATTCCCATAGCTCAAGTCTGAAGCCTGAATGGGTGTAAGAGGTCGGATCCAACAAGCCCAAATATGGCCGGATCGCTGGCAGCTTCATCTACTCAACAAGCCATAAGAAAGGTCGTAGTAGAGGAACCCCCATCTCAGCAACTAGAGGACGAAGAGCTGTCAAATCCCAGCTCTCCCGATCTGATGAACTCAAGTGACTCAGATTAAAGTCTTCCCAAGTGGTTTAGGATCAAGATACTACCTACGTTCGGTACTATCAACTGAATCCAGAACCTACAAATCCTTCAACAAATCCGTAAAGCACAAAGCTAGGATCGAAGGAATTTTTTTTCAACAAGTCCGTCAAAGCACAAAGCAAAGGACCGAAGAAAACTATCTCAAAGTTCAAGAAAAGCATAGGATTGAACTAAAAGGATTCATCATCAATAAGTCCACTATGCACAAAGCTCTGGATCGATGACTTTTCGCCACAGATCTAATATAAACCTAAGGGTTTAGATCACCGGCATCTACTCCTTCATCAAGCCCGCCAAAGATAGAAGCAAAGGGCAGAAGGAATACAAAATTTCTGACAAGTCAGTAAGGACAAATCAAACGACCCTTCACCAAGTCCGTAGCACAAAGCACAGGACAGAAGGAATCAAAGTCTTGGGACTCTAGCAAAAGTTGTAGAATGAGCACCCTAGATGATATCTACAAATGTCTCTAAATACTGGGGGCATTTTAAATATTTATTCGGGTCGATATTGCGCTGCATGCCGAAATCCCCAAATAAATATTTAAAATTCTATTAAGATATAGCCAAATGATTGAGTAGTCTGGAATATATGCTATCCACTAGCATCAATCCATAAAGACAAGATATCAAACATCTATTGATACGTCCAAGAGATCTATGGAGAAAGAGAAAGTAGTGTGACATCCAAGCAAATTCTTGGAGATCCACTAAATGAAAGCCCTTGTGTGACATCTAGAATGATACCTAGAGATCCATAGGGTCAATCAGCATACAACAAACGTGGTCTGCTCCAGACATGTACCATATTTGTTGGGGAGCATTTGTTGACCTGTTATGCCATACAAACAAAACAAAAAAAAAATTAAAAATCAAAATAAAAATCAAATGCTACCTGCTCTACCGAAGCACGTCGCACGATCTTCTCCCACATCGTCGCTGCTCTACCCACGACCTTTGCATAAGGCTCGCACGACTCGTTCGAGTCGTTAAATACTGAAGGAAACTAGAGAGCAAAGCTCTCGCTACCTCGCTCTGCTCACGCGTCCGCTCCTCTCTTCTCCACAAAAATCCTCACGCCCGATCTCCTCTCCAGCGACCGAGCTCCCTGTTTCGTTACCCTTGTTCTGTTCGGTCCAGCCCGACGTCCACACAGAGAGAGAGGGAAAGAGGAAGAGACCTACCTCATTCGACGACTTTCCCTATTGGTCCGATCGGAAGCAGCGACCGGAGCTTGCTTGTAGTGAAGATAACTCTCTACCTTCCGTGCGGCTTCCCCGACCTCCTCGTGGCTGGTTGACGTCGCTCCTTCAACCGACCTTCCCTTCCTATAGATCAGAAGTTACGACATTTTGATCGGACGCAAGAACCAGGAGCTCACTAGTTGTGTAGGCAACTTTCTCCCTTGAACGCGATTCTCGGCCAAATCCCGTAGGTCTGGCCGATGGGAGGGAGGGTTTTATTTTTATTTTATTTTATTATGATTAACTATTTTTAGTGATTATTTAATTATGATTGTAATTAATTAATTAATTATATTTAATTCATATTTAGTAGTCAATTACTAATTATAATTACTTAATAAACTATAATTAATTTCAATTAATTATAGTTAATTATTAATTAATTATAATTATTATTAACTTACTAAATATAATTAATTACTAATTAGTTATTAATTATTAATTATGATTATTTAATTATTATTATAATTAATAATAATAAAAAAATAATTCCCTCCACTCTCCTTCCTCGATGTTCGCGTCAGACCGGTAGACCACCTAAGCACGCCTTTGGTGCGCGTGGTAGGAGGGAACCCGG
>NW_021319313.1:255340-317711 GCF_001605985.2 Dendrobium catenatum | reverse complement strand
CACAGTGCGAGGGCCACATCGTTCTTTTCAACATACACTTTTCATTTCATTTTATTCACATATAATTCACCTTTTTAAGATACATTTTTCTACACTTCTTCAAAATATATTCACTTCCACACATTTCTCTTCACTACTCACATACACACTTCACTTTACTTTTCTAAAGTCCAAGCACTTATCAACACACATTTTTACTTTCCAAAACATACATTTATTCCACCTTTCAAACTTAAACACAACACAACCTCGCAAAAATCTAAGAAAAACTTTCTAAACTCATGTATATCTTGGGAGTGTGAATGGAACAAAACATAGATATGCTTTCCCACTAACTCTTTATTTAACCAAATCTCATCTCATTCCTTAATAGATAATAACACAAGCACATTTTATTCATTTGATATATGATGCTAAAAATTCTTCCAATCTATGCATAGAGTTTTAAACCATACATTTCATGATACAAAGCACAATAAACATATTATTCTGCAGATTTTACACACAAAAAACTTAGTTTCAAACAACATGGATCTTTCTATAAACCCATTCAACGATTCATGAGGCTATCTAGTTAAATCTTGAAGAATAAATATTCATAAGTAGGATAGTACTCAACCCAAACAAGTGCAGAAACTTAAGAGTAAAATGAATGAATGTTTGCTAAATAACCTCATTTGGTAGACTAACTATCCAACAAGATTATTCATAAAAGAAAGAACAAAGAAGAGTGGAAGAAGAATCAAGAAGAAGAGGAAGTTCACCACTTTCTCTTGCCTTTGGCCGAGCAAATCAGAAACAGATGGAGGCACGGACAAGGTTAGGGCAGAGAGTTAAAGCCGGGTCCCTTGCACACGAGAGAAAGGGAGGAAGACGACTGCTTCAGCCCTTGGCGTCGCAGGAAGCAGAGGAGGCGATGGGATAGAGGGGCAAACAAGTACCTGGGTGTTCTGTTCTTGTGAATCCAGAGAGCGATGGAGAGGGGGAGAAGGTCTCGTTCGCGAATGAAAAGGAGGCCTGGGGATTTTGAACTATCGAGAGGAAGTGGGAATCACGAACTGAAAGGGGACAGGGGGATTTCGCGCCTGGAGGTCTGCGAACAGAGAGAGGGGTCTTGTTCGACCTTCTTGCGACTGGGAGAGATGAAGCCAGGAAGTTTTCGCGAACTTTACTGGGGCTGGCTGGGTTCGTTTGCGAACTGCAGTGGATGGGGAGAGAGAGCCGTTGCGGGTTTCAGTTTCACCAAAATAGAGAGAGTGGGGTTCGGATAGTTTGAACTAAACTCAATACCCTCTTTTAATTCAAATCCACGGTTTAGATTAATTCATGTTTTAAAGAGAAATTTAAGTGTTAATTCTAATATGAAAGTTTGAGAGTCATGTGGATATAAATTTGTAATAAAATTCATGTTTTAAAATAATTATTTTATGTCAATTTCAAAATTAAGGTAATTTAAAATGATTAATTCTACTCCACTAACGATGATTTTGATTTCAATTGAGTTGGGTTTAACTAAATATTGAGTTGATTTAATTTTAATGGGTTTAAGATGAGTTTAATTTTGGATTTAATCAAAGTAGTCGTTTGCTAAATCAAATTTTAGTTGAGTCAATTTTATTTGAATTAGTGGTTATTTAGATCGAGGCAGGATGCTATGCCGATGTCGCGTCAGTGGGTATCCACCTAAGATAAATCCTAAAAGAACGACATCTACACTTGGCTACGAAGTCCTAAGTGCTAGAATTGATTTCGGGGAAATTTACCTCGAATAATTAGGTCAACAAATGGACCCCCAATAGGCTTGATAAACTTGCCAAAGTTTATTGTGCGTATTAGTGTTGACCGAAGTGATCAACTATATCCAAAGTTGAAGTTGAAGATCTGAGCAAATGATTTGAAAGAACTTTGTATTTTTATAGATAATCAGAATGAAAATTGATAGAAATTCGAGTTGATGAATTGATTTGATGTTTGATGTCAGTACTGATGGCTTTAGTGAAATGATAACTATTAAGATTAGTATCATTATAAGTCAAGGTATGAAAGAATTGATTGTGATAGTTTGAATGTGATTTAACATGAATGTAATAATTTGAATGTGTTTTTGATAAGACCAGTGTTTTCTTTCTAGTCCAAGAGGAAGGTTTCCACCAAGTGGGCACTTACACCTAACTCAACAAACTAGAGGGCATTTTCTAAGAAAAGAGAGCAACCTATGGATACGGTTGTACCTAATCTTAGAAGATTTGGGTTTTTTTTTTCTTAAATTAATGAAGAGAAGATGCCGCTAGGGATGCTTATACTTCACTTCGAATCGAAGATTAGGATGCCATTAGGGATACTTATACCTAACTTCAAGAATGTCAATAGGATGCCGTAGGAGGACTTAGACCTAAAGACGGATTTAAGATTTAAAATTTAATGAAGAGAAGATGCCGCTAGGGATGCTTATACTTCACTTCGAGACAAAGATTAGGATGTCACTAGGGATGCTTATACCTAATTTCAAGAATGTCAATAGGATGTTGTAGGAGGACTTAGACCTAAAGATGGAATTAAACTTGATGGCTACCATAAAAATGGACTTAAGCTAGAAGTCAGTAGGATGCCATAAAAGCGGACTTTCACCTTAAAATGGATTTAACTTGATGGCTGCCGTGAAAGTGGAGTTAAGCCAAAAGTCGATAAGAAGTCGTAAAAGCGGACTTAGACCTAAAGTCGGATTTAACTGGATGGCTGTCGTAAAAGCAGAATTAAGTCAAAAGTCGATAGGATGCCGTAAAAGCGGACTTAGACCTAAAGGTGGATTTAACTGGATGGCTGCCGTAAAAGCGGACTTAAGCCAGAAGTCAAAAGGAAGTTGTAAAAGCAGACTTAGACCTAAAGACGAATTTAATTGGATGTCTGCTATAAAAGCAGTCTTAAGCCATAAGTAAATAGGATGTCGTAAAAGCGGACTTAGGCCTAAAGACGGATTTAACTGGATGGCTGCCATAAAAGCGGACTTAACCCAAAAGTTAATAGGATGCCCTAAAAGTAGACTTAGACTTATAAATGGATTTAACTGGATGGCTTTCATAAAAGAGGACTTAAGCCAGAAGTCGATAAGATGTCGTAAAAGCAAACTTAGACCTAAAGTCGGATTTAACTGGATGGCTGTCGTAAAAGCGAACTTCGGCCAGAAGTCGATAGGATGCCATAAAAGCGGACTTAGACCTAAAGACCGATTTAACTGGATGGCTGTCGTAAAAGCAGACTTAAGCCAAAAGCCGTACAAGCGGACTTATACCTAAAGACAGATTTAAAGAGGTTTTGAACTTTATTGTATATTTGATTTCTTTAAAGCATAGATCATTTCTCTCCATCACAAATGACATTGATAACTTTCAAATGTTCTACTGGAGATCATAAGATTTTGTATATGTCACTTTCTAGAAGGAAAAAAAAATATTTAGAAGAATGATAGCACTTATAATCTTTGAATTGAAAATTTAATTTCTCCTTCACTACAAATTATCTTTATAACTTACAAATATTCCACTAGAGATTATGTTTTTATATCAGATCATTATATGTAAGGAAAACAAAAGAAGTGTAGTTCAATTATCTTTGATAAGTAAAGATTTATCAAAGGATCTCGACCACCGAAGGAGAAATGCAAGATTTTGTTTAAAGATTGATTCTATGATTGAATTTGTTTCGAGTAACTCAAAGAAAATAATATGAATTTTCTAGAGTTCTCATTTGCATGTTCTAAGAGAACTAAATGCAACATGATAAAATTTTTCTTAGAAAATTTTAACTTTTGCATGAGTTGTTATAGAACAATGATAATATTTGAGCATCCATTATAGTGAAAACACTAAGGAATATGATCTCCTCCTAAAAGTAATTCTAAATTTTAGAGAAAAAAATTTTAGAGAGAGAGTTTTTCAAATTCATCTTGGTTCCGATTTGGCGGGATCGTTTGGGATGTCGGCGGGAGGCCCGGATGCGATCACGGACGGCGAAGCTACTGATGGCTTCGGTTCTGTGAATGTGTTGATGACTGGTCGTCCTGCTAAAAATGAGAATCTGGTGATCAGGGAACCTTCTGTTCTGAAGACGATCTCCCCTATTCTTGTTCCGGGCAAAGGAAAGGAAATTTTGGATTCAAGGATGGATTCAGGTTCTCCCATTTCAGGTCTTAAAATTAAATCTACTGATGGTGAAATCTCTTCATCTTCTGGAATGAAGATTTTTGTCAATCATTTTGGCAATTCGTTTAAAGGGAATGGCGGGTCTTCAGATCTCTCTTCAATTCAAAAATCTAAAGATTGCTCCTTAACTGTTCGTAAAAATGTCAGTAATGTCCCTTTATTGGCTAATAATCTTAATGTTTTAGATAATGAAAGAGAGATGGTGGGATCAAATCCATGGTTAAAGCAAAATCATCTTAAAATTGACTCTAAAATAGTGGCAAATTGCTTAACAGAGGATAGCAAGGCAGTGAAATTGTTTGAACCAAATGTGAAGGTCAACTCAGAACGTCTTCATTTATCTATATGGTGAAGGCATTTGGAGCTGATATCTCGATTTCAATGATTGCATGAGAGTTAAGGCGTCAATGGAATCATTTTGGTAAATTTCACTTGACATCTCTTGGATTAGGATGGATGTTATGCTCGTTTGATGACAAAGAGACTATGGAGAATGTTATTATGGGAGGACCTTGTTTTTTTAGAGGGCATATAATTGGAATGGATAGATGGAGTTCGGACTTCTCTCCATCTTCATTGAAAGGTTTAAGCTCTCTGGTTTGGATCAGATTTCCTAACCTCCCTCTTTTTTGTTGGGATGAAATCAATGTTGCAAGGATTGCTTCCCTTATTGGTACTCCTCTTCTTATTGATGGGAACATGTTTCAATGGAGCAAGAGGGAATTTGGGAGAGTTTGTGTAAGATTGGAGCTTGATAAACAGCTACCATTGGGGGTGTGGGTTGAAGGTCCTAATGGTAGGTTCTTCCAGAAAGTTGAGTATGAAAGGATCTCTTCTCTTTGTTATAAGTGTGGCAAAGTTGGACACTTAATTTCTTCATGTGGAGCCAAAGTGGTGAAGGAGGACACTGGTCAGAAAGATGAAAATATTTTGAAGGGAGTCAAGGATCATGAAGCAATTCCTGAAGGTTCTATATATGGACCTTGGATTCACGTCAATAACAAAAAGAGGAATTGGAACAATCAAAAGAGGGTAAATCAAGTTAATTCCAAACCGGACCCAAAAAGCAACAAGCAGATTTTCAAGAAAAATGATGTTCAGGAAATTATTCAGGTTTCTTAGAAACTTCTGAGAAACTGTCAACGGATGAGAAACTAGCTGTTTCGGGATTTGAAAAGCTGGAAGATGCTGGGTCTTCTGAGTGGAATTCGGTAATTCATAATCATACTGATTTTTCTTTCCCGAATAGCAACAATTTTGAATTTCTTAGTGAAATTGAGGAGGAGTTGTGTGGAGAAAATGTTTCTGAGAAATGCTCTTCTGGAAAACTTGATATTGAAGAAGGAGAATTTGTTGATATCAAAGACTCTGTGGTGAATAAGTAAATTGCTGAAACTCCTACTGTATTTGACAGTAGAAAGATGGATAATATTTGGAAGTCTAAACCCAAGCTTCAAAAGGAGCTTAAATTTTTGGGACCTTTAAATCAATCCTCCAGACTTAAAAAACAAAATGGAATTAGTAGAAAAAAGGGTGGGGGACCTTCCCCCTCGGTGACTAAATGAGTTATCTTGTTTTTTGGAACTGTAGAGGGAAAAAAAAAGGGAAGCCCCTCTATATTTGAAGGAGGTTGGCCGTGATTGGAATGCTATCTATGTGGGAATTGTTGAAACAAAAATTGATTTTTTGGAGAAGTGTGAATTTAGTAAATACATGTGTAAAGATTGGGATTTCTTTCTTTATCCATCCAATGGATTGTCTGGAGGGATTGTGGTGATGTGGAGGTCCGATTTGGCCAGTTTTTCATTAATTACAACAAATGAGCAATGTGTGATTGGTAAGCTTTGTATAGTTAATAAAGGTTCTTGGATTATCTCTACTGTTTAGGGGAGTAGAGATGTTTATAGTAGAAGGAGTTTGTGGGATTGTTTAGGCTCACAGTCTACTCTGGAGTTACCTTATGTTATCGGTGGTGACTTCAATTGCATCCTTTCTCAAGATGACAAAAGGGGAGGTAAAAAATTCAAATTCTCTCTTGCTCCTCAAGAGATGAATTCGTTCATGAACAGTTTTGATTTTCATGATGTGGGAGTTATTGGGCCTAAATACACTTGGTGTAATAACAAAAGTTGAGGTGCCCGTATTTGGGAGAAACTTTATAGGTGTCTTCTCAATTCCAAGGCTTTAGAAATTCTACCTCAAGCTATTAACTGACATGTGGCACGGGTAGTATCTGATCATTGCCTAGTGGTTTTTTAGTTAGATTTCCAGAAATTTCAGCATCCTAAATTGCTGTGGTTTGAAGACGTTTGGCTCTCATATCCTGCTTCCTTTCATGTTGTCAAAAAAGCGTGGAACAAGCAATTTAAAGGTGATCCTATGGAGGTGTTGAGTAAGAAGTTTCATTTTGTGTTGAGAGCCCTCTTCTTTTGGAGCAGGGCTAAACACAAAAATCTGATGGAACTTAAAGAGAAGCTTAAAGAAGAGGTGATGCTTTGCAAATTGAAGAAGCAAATGGAAATGGCATGTCTAATCAAACTGTTTTGTTGCTCAAATCCAAAGTTCATGAATTAAACATCACTCTAGCAAGATTAAATGTTTGGTGGAGACAGGGTGAAATTAGAATGGCTTCAGGGGACTGATATTAACTCTCATTTTTTCCATGCCTTTGCTAACGGGAGGAAGAATGGTAATTTCATAAAGCAAGTAAAGGATGATATGGGAAATATGGTAAATGATCTATCTGCTATTGAACAAACTTTTTTGAGATTTTTTTCTCAAAAGTGGAAGGAACGGGACTGCATTATAACAGGTTGGCCGAATAAACTGAATACATTGAGCAGTGAAAATGTTAGTTTACTGGATGCTGAATATACATTGGAGGAAGTGGAAAAAGTTATATTCAACCTTGGAAGTAATATTTCTCCAGATATTGATGGAATTCCGTATTCCTTTATCAAATGTTATTGGAAAATAATTACTCAAGACATGTGGAAGGCAATCTCTCAGTTCATTTCTACAGGGAAGATGAATGCTAAGTGGAAAGAGACTTTGGTGGTCCTTATTCTAAAGGTTCAAAACCCGGTAGATCCTTTTCAATTTTGTCCAATTAGCATATGTTTGTCTATTTATAAAATCATTGCAAAACTTTTTTTAAATAGACTTAATTTGGTTATCAATGGTTTGATTTCAGAAAACCAAGCTGCTTTTTTAAAAGGTAGATCTTTATTGGAGCATGTTCTTTTGGTGCAAGAGATTTTTCATAAGTTTAGATTTTCTAAATAAAAAAAAGGGATGATGGCGGTGAAGATTGATATGGAACAAGCATATGATTTTATGTCTTGGAATTCCTTGAAAAATATACTTGATTACTTTGGGTTTCCTACTGGTTTCTCAAGCCTTATTATGGAATGTGTTACTTATCCAAGATTTTCAAATCTTTTCAATGGAACCCAATCTAATTGGATTGAAGCAAAAAGTGGATTTAGACAGGGATGTCCACTCTCTCCCTATTTGTTTATTTTATGCTCCCAACTATTATCAAACAACTTGCACATAAATGGGAAAAATGTGGGGATTAAAGTGGCTGCATTGGCTCCCAAAATCTCCCACCTTTTATACGCAGATGACGTTCTTCTTTTTTCTGAAGCTAATATTGAGCATTTGAAAGTTCTTAAGAGGATCATTGCAGATTACTGTAGCTGGACAGGACTATCAGTTAATGTGAAGAAAACAGCTATTATGTTTGGGAAGTCGGTTGGTAGAGCTAAGAAGAAATCTTTGTCCAAAATTCTCAATTATAAGGTGGTGCATGAAATGAAATACTTGGGTATTAACCTTTTCTTACGAAGAATGTTCTCTTCTAATTTTTTATTCCTACTTGAGAGGGCGTCTACAAAAATTAACAGTTGGGGTAATAAGTTTTTTTCGTTACCTGGAAGAATAGTATTGGTAAAAACTGTTTTGCTGGCAATTCCCATCTTCTATATTTCTCATTCTTTGGTCCCTGTCAATATCCTGAAGAAACTGGAAAAGATGTGCAGAGAATTTATTTGGAAAAAATCGGATAATGTTGCAGGTATTTACTACATTTCGTGGGAGGTTCTTTGTAAACATTGTGCTGAAGGAGGAGCGGGTTTGCATTCTTTCGTTGCTATGATGGGTCCTCTTAGATCTAAGTTTGCTTGGGAGTTTATTAAAGAGTCCAATTTGTTGTTGTGTAGGACTCTAAGCCAAATATGGGAATGATATATGCAGTGGAGTGAGAAAGCAAAACTGTTCTGTTACTTGGAAAATTCTAATGAATGGCTTGAATTCCTTGTGACAATAATGAAATGGAAGGTTGCTACAGGTGATTCCATTGACACACTTGAGGATATATGGATTCTAAACATAAGGATTTCCAATGGCCTACTTTCATCAATATCATGGTAGAAGAATTCCCTAGGCTTGATTTCTTTATTCAAAACAGGGAATGGAATCAAATTGAGGTTAGTAGACATTTTGGTCCAGAATAATCAAAGTTAATTTCACAAGTGAATATTGAAGAAGGAAAGGATTCTAGAGAACTTCTGTAAAAGTTTTCAGGCAAATCTTTAGCTGCTTTGGCTAGAGCTGATCACGGTGCTGGTTGTAATGAAAACAGCTGCTGGAAATGGCTGAGATTAAGCAAACTGTCGGCTTGGGTGCATTGTTTTTGGTGGAGATTACTTAATAAAGGTATTCTAACTTTGGATTATCTCATGTACAGGAGGATTATTCAATCGAATTGATGTCCAAGAGGTTGCACAACTACTGAAAATGAGGAACATATTGCGGTGAACTGTGGTTTATTAGTTTGCCTCTTTGATACCTTGGAAAATTGGGGATTTAAACTTCCTAGATATAATGCTTGGTCAGAGTGTATCAATGGTCTAAAGGTTTTCTCTAAATCAAATCCTTTTTTGACCAATCTTTACTGTACAACAGTTTACTTTTCTTGGAATAGTAGGAATAATGTTACCCATGAAGGCATGGAATTGGGGACGGGTTTTCTGGTTGCTAAAGCTATTGAAATTGATGTTTCCTCTTCTAAGTGCACTATCTTCTCGGATCACTGGGGAGTTAATCAGCTTTGTAAGCTACCAAATTCTTCTTGGCACCCTCCTCCACCCGAGTGGATTAAAGGTAACTTTGATGCTGCCCTCCTTGACTCTAATGAGGCTGGGATTGCAGGAGTTTTTAGAGAACATAAAGGAAGATTCCTTTTTTGCTTTTGGTATCAAATGCGTACATTGGGACATTGGTTTATTGGAGCTTATGGCTATAAGGGATTTGAAATTCTTTCATAATAAGTGGAACTTTAAAGCTAAAGGGATTATCGTCGAAGGGGATAATCACAACGTCATCAATTATCTTTAAAGTTCTTTGAATAAAGCTTCTAAAAAGGAGGAGGAGTTTGAAGATTTGTCTTTCTTGGAAGTTTTTGGTACGTTTCTTTTTCATTTTGTTCATAGATATTGTAATCAATTAGCCGATTTATGTACTAATCTAGCTTTAGTAGAGGATAAGATTTGGGAGGATCTCTATTGCAATAAGATCCCTCCTAGTTTTTTTGCTTTGCTTAAAGATGAGTGTGATATCATTCTCTAGGTTGTATCTATTTTTTCCTTTATAGTAAGTTGCCTTTGGCAATTTTCAAAAAAAAAAAACACTAAGGAATATCAAATACTCACAATGATTGAGAAAAGTTTGATTTTCAACAAGGAGTGAAAGCTTTATTTTTTATTTGATAATTTTTTTTATAATATTTAAAAGTGATCGCTTAAGTTTTAATCATCTTATCCCAATGAAAATGACATGGGAAATGATTCAAAAATTCAACGAAGAATAGGTCGACTCCCACTAAATTAAATAGTTTGAATATGACCAGAAAGATTTCAATCAAAAGTTAAAACTTAACAACTTCCTTTAAAAAAAAAGTTGAAGTTTCAAAATATTTTGAATTTCAATGCTATGAAAAGAAAATGGAATAGAATTGTTTAGGCTCTAACATCCAAATCTAGTTTATGATAAAGATATACCTTGAATTGAATTCTATATCTTTTTGACTAAGTTACCATGGACTTTATCAGGAATAGAATCCCTCCAATTCTAACATCCAAGATTAGTCAATAATCGACTAGGTCAAATTCAAGCTTGATTTTGATTTGGCATTTAGCAAAGATTCAAACAAAAATATCTATAACATCACTAAAGATAGAACCCCTCATGTTCTATCATCCTAGTTCAGTCAATGATAGATTTAAACTTGAACATGATATCTACTCAATGGTGAATGAGAACATTAGACAATAATCTCAAAACTAACTAAGGAATGTCCTTTAGTTTAGTTTCAAAATTTTAAATCCAAAGAAACTGATTTTTATATCCATTAATTTTACTTTTGGCCATCAAGCATCAGGACCATGTCTAAAATCTCATTTAAATTGGAAGATGTTCATAAGAGAGTTGAATATATTTTAATAATGGTTTGTTTATGCATCTCAAATAGGTTAGATATGAGAAACCCAATAATGCACAACCAACACCATTATAACTTCAATAAGATTGATCATCTTTGTAATTTTTCTTTATGATTTGAAGATACAAAATGACCTACTCAAGTTTCCAACAAGAGAGATCCAGGATTTAAATTTTGTTAAACCAAATCAAAGCTCCCTACAAGCAAAACTAGGGTTTCCTTCTTTATATTTTTCCTTCTTTTTTAATTAAGAATTATATCAAAAGAGATATAAATTGAAGGTAGAAATTCAACATTTCCAAATCTTTTATATGATATATATAATTTTACATATAATAGAACATCAATGCTTAATGATGAACCAAAATTTTGAATTCTCAAAGTCAAGTGTTAAAAATGCTAAAGGATGAATAGGTCTTATGATATTTAAGATTTAGAAAGGGAAACCATCTTTTTTTTTTTTGCTGCACATTTAATGAATGTGATTCCTTTTTTTTTTTTTGAGGAGGCTTCCTTTACTTAAATTTTGAAATAATTATTTCAATTGTAAAATCATCTTCCAAGTATAAATGTATTAAATTAACCCTCTTATACAAGGAAGATGAATCAACAAATTAGACCCAATCCTATAGTATGAATAAAGAACTTCAATGAGATAATTATGAAACAAGTTCATCAACTTGCAAGATGCCTATGAGATATATAATAA
The DNA here is from genome assembly GCF_001605985.2 of Dendrobium catenatum. Classification (NCBI taxonomy): domain Eukaryota; kingdom Viridiplantae; phylum Streptophyta; class Magnoliopsida; order Asparagales; family Orchidaceae; genus Dendrobium; species Dendrobium catenatum. The sequence continues at coordinate 306,301 of NW_021319313.1, read as the reverse complement.
CAAGGAGATGAACAAAACCACCACTTCCTCCAATTTCAATTTCACATAAATCTTAATTCAAAAGAAAGTATTTATGGATATCATAATGGGTAAACCCAAATATGATAATTTTTTTATCACTACGGAAGAAGAAAACTATTAAAAATGAGGGAATTCAAAATAATTTCTATTAGAGTTCAACCACATAGTAGAGGACAAATCGTCGTATATATGTAGTACCCTTAATAAACAAGATTTAAAGGCATCTTAAACTCTAACCTATAAGAAGGTTAAAGATGAGGGAATTCAAAATAATTTTCAAACTTCAATACATCAACCAATAATTACACATTTCTAAGATTAGAAAAATCATAACATGATTGAATATAAAATTTGGAAATACATTTGAATTTAATTCGGATGATTACAAGAAACCTAGTTAAATTAGCTGAACTTTTGTGCTTTAACATTTCAAAAGAATGAGATTAAATATAGCTTCATCTGAGGCTTCAATCCACCTGAGTGGAGGGAGGGAGGGAACACACTTTTTTTTTTAGCATTGATAATCATAGGTCTTATTCTGTAAATATTTAGAGGAGTCAACCACAATGAAATTTTTTTTATAAAGATTTAAGGAAGATAGTGGTAAATTCTTTTTCAAAGAAATCAACATGCTATTTTCTCTAGCAAAATTATTTTTATAAGCTTGACTTGTATTTGAACCCTCAAACTTTTCTCAATGTAAATTGACTTTAATCTTGACAATCTTGCATAGATCAGATTATGGACCCTATCCTAACAAACATATCAAGCTACAAATAATATGTAACTACAACATGTTATTTTTTAATCTTGCATAGGACAAGCGAATTTTTTTTTACTTGAAAGTTTGAGCTTTTGGACACTGTCCTACCAAACATATTAAACTATAAAAATATATAAATGTAATATGTTGATTTAAAAAAGGAAAAAAACTTTGATTTAGAAGCTCAAATTCTTAAGATTTGTCATACCATATATCAAGTTACAAAAATGTATAACTACAATATGTTAATTAGGACACGGAGAAGTTTAAAATTTTGAAAACTTAAAATTTTTTTGGACCCAATCCAAAAAATACATTGAGCTACTAAAGAAGTAACTGTATATATTACTAAAGATTGGAAAATTTGATTTTGGACCCAGTGCTAAGTCAAACATCAAGCTACAAGAAAAATATAACTACAATATTCAAATTAGCATATGAACTTTCATTACAAAAAGGTTATAAAAGGAGCCTCCTATCAAGATTTGACGGGGTCCAAAATAAGACCTCAAATTATTTTTTGTAGATACCAGGCAAATTATTTAAGAATGAAATGAATAAAAGAACCGGCAGAAGAAAAGTAGTAACAACCTATGCAAGGCATAAATATACTACCAATATAAGGGTATGAATCACTGCTAAAGATGGAGAGAAGATTGATCCCCAGCGGAGTAGCCAGAAAAACCATGGTGGGAAAAATGTATCGCCACATAAATTTTGATTTCTATTATTTTGTAATCAAATTATACATTGAGAATAAAGTACAATCTCGAGAGACTGACACAATATTCTACAATGAATTCAATATCAAAATAGGGTTTTGAAAAATAATATTTTTATGATCAAACACAGTTCAAAGAATAACATATCATCTCAAAAGATGAACATGAAATTCTAGAGAATGTGTTTAAAAATAGAAATAGGTTTTTTGAAAAAGTTTATCCATTCTTTTATTTAGATATAATAAGGAGAATATTATATCATCTTAAAAAACGAACATAACATTCTTCAAGACATCCAAAAAAAAGAATATATTTTATAAAATTCATAATTTCCAAAATTAAATATAACAAGCAGGACATTATATTATCTGAAAAGATAATAATAACATCCTACCTTTATATTTAAAATTAGAAATGAAGTTTTAAAGATATTAGCATTTTCAAAGATTTTTCCCTTGTTTTATATGACAAAAACAAGGTTTATTTTAATCTGGGGTTCTCAAATCCCTATAGAGGCAATCCCCTATAGTTAATTACATCCTAGGAGGGATACTCCTAAGAAAACTCTCGATTAAAGCTGTGATTTCATACCCTTTGACTACAAAGTAGAAGACAAGGAACAGAAGTATGGATTTTCCAAGGAGAAAGCTCAATATTGAACAGTTCTTAGCGAGACAATGGAGGAAAAGTAGGAGGTGCTGGATTCTTAGAAGCTCAGAGGCAACCTCAGTCTACCCTATGTAGGCTTTACATTTTAAGAGAGAAATTTTATGTTTAAATTTACATTTTATTAGAAAATTAGGATTATATTCCCGGAGGATGAGGACTTAAGATCTGAAAGAATCTTCCTTAGAACTTAAATCTAATTTGGGCACTACAAAGTAGTAACCCGAACCTAACTAATGAAGTGTAAATATGGACTTGCCCTAGCCTAGATTGGGGAGCCAGCTAACCACCTTGGCGCTTTAAAACCATGTGTCCAGTTTCTTATGAAAGATAGGAAAAAATGTTATTTTAGTTTTAAGGAATTGGGGGCCGACATTTAAGACAGATCCTAAATGGTCCATACAGTTATGTAGGGTGAGTGATGCCTAGAAATAAAATGCAATTAATATTTTAGACTCTTTTTTAATTTGTATCTAATGTAATGCATGTTAATTGACTCAAATGCATAAAATGAATATGAAGCAGTTTTAAAATTAGGCTTAGAAAATAAGTTATTCCCTTGAGATTGCATAACTTCCCCTTGACAGAACTGCACCCTCATAGGTCAAGTGGTCTGCCAGAACCTACAGGCGGGGAGGTGCCTAACAAGGATGAGAAAGTAATAATATACTTATGCTGACTCTCGGCGGTCCCGAGCTTACTTCTTAGATCGTTAGAGTTACTATGTGAGCATAAAAATTTTATTAGGATTTCAAGTATAAGAATTTTATACGTACCCTTAAAAAAACACTCCGATCGTATCCAGGCTAAAATAAAATACAGCATGCAAGGGCCCTAAAAAAAACTACTACACAAACAATATAAACAATCAAATTAAATAATCCAAAATATAAGGTCCAATATCCAATGTCCATATAATTACACCCAAAATTTGCAGAAAAGTAAAGTGTCCTAGCACCACTGACAACAAACCCGGATTCTAATCCTAAGAATGATGCAAGTGATTTTGAACTGGAATATACTCTTTCTTGTATCTTTATCTCTTTGTTTTCTCTCTTCTATCTCTTCATTTCAACCTTTGTTCTTCTACGAACTCCTTGGATCCATCGCGCCTAGATATCCAAATGAGAAGAAACCCATTCCAAAAAGGGGTATTTTCTTTTCTATTTGGATCTAAAATCATCCTAATTTGGCTTTCCAAATAATAAAAAAAAGAATAATCCTTTAAGGGATATTCTCCTTTCCTTGGATTCCAAATTGGATGTGATATCCAACTTTTAATATCACTTTCACATTTGCAATATTTTCAAACACATTTACATTTACATTTACATTACATTTCATATAAAAAAAAATTTAGATCACCTACAGGGTTATACTAAGCAGTTTATAATAAAAAATCATCCCAAGCAGTTATATATTTGCTTTTAAATTAAATCCATCAGCCACACTTGGCCACACTCTTTTTATTTGGGGGCTAAGCAACTGAAGCACATGTAGAATTTATATAATTATTAATTAATTAGCCCCCTTTACTGCCCTGCACGAGTGTGATCACCTTCAAAAAATTTTGTGAACAATCAGATTGCCCCTAACCTATGGGTAAGCTAATCGTCAATCAAATTACATCACAGAGTGTAGTAAAAATAAGTAAACAAACACACCAACAGTTTTACAACTAGCATGCAGTGAAAACAAAGAAAAATCCCGTCACATAGTAGTAAGAAAGTAAACCCCGGCTTAACCTAAAACTAGTGTCGGTTGTTCTAACAAAGAAATCAAAGTGTGTGCAATAGGTTGTGAGGTTTTGATATGTCCTAGGTTAATAATTGGTTAAAGTTTTCTAATTGATTGAATTTTTGTTTAAAGATATTCACTAATCCTAAGGTGAGGTGTCACTAAGTTTTCTATGTTATATGTTTCTATCCTAAAGTGTGCATACATCCTAAGTCTAAGTTTTCTAAGACTCGGTCCTTAATTATTATTTTTTAATGTCACTAATAATGTATAGGGTGAAAATTTTTGTTATCACTAACCCTTAGGACATTGCGCACATGTAAAAGGGTTTAGGGATTTAAAATCAAATAAAAGTAAACCTAATAAAATTGAAGTTATTACAGGAACCTAAAGGAGAAGGGTTCGCACAAACATTACCAATGTCCCTTAAAGGTTTTCTAAGTTTAGAATACTTACAGTTGCTGGGTGGTATGACCCGGTGGTTCTGCCTGTAGCACCTCTACCCAGTTTGATAGAGACGACTGACGCCATTAGCCCCTTGTCCTTTTATTCCCTCGACCGGTACCATTCGTCGTAGTTCATACAAATAAAGAAGATATGACAGGTATTAGAGGCACATTTAATATTTAATAATGAAATAATTAAAATTAACTAAAAATAAAAATGTACCTTTCTTCAGGCTTGAACACTGATTTGTTGCTTTCCTTTTAAACTTTTCCTTTTTGACAGCACACTTTGTACTTTTCCAACATCTATCTCGAGGCATGAGAAAGGGGGAGTAGAAGTAGGAAAGAGAGAGGGGTAGAGAGAGAAAAGAGAACTTTTTCTCTTCAACACCTTCATTTTCTAATAAACAACTAACTCACTCACTCCCTACTACAAATCACATTTCCATACATACACTCCACTTTTATTTCCTTTTCCAAAACTCACACACTTCCACTTTTTCAAAATACATATAATTCTCACCTTTCAAAGATCGCACACTTCCTTAAACTTTTACTTTTCAAAAAAGCACAAAACTCATTTCACTTTGCACTTTTCAAAAAGTACAAAATTCACCTCTTAAACTATACACCCATTTTAAAACATAATTTGGCATACACTCTTTATTTCTCACAATCCAACCTTTACTTCTAATTTTCACACACTTTACATTTCCAAAATAGATACAAATTACCCTTTCAACATACACTTTTCATTTCACTTTATTCAAACATATAATTCAACTTTTTAAGATAATTTTACTACACTTTTTCAAAATATACACACTTCCACACATTTCTCTTCACTACTCACATATACACTTCACTTTACTTTTCTAAAGTCCAAGCACTTATCAACACACATTTTTTACTTTCCAAAACATACATTTATTCCACCTTTCTAACTTAAACACAACACAACCTCGCAAAAATCTAGGGAAAACTTTCTAAACTCATGCATCTCTTGGAAGTGTGAATGGAACAAAACATAGATATGCTTTCCCACTAACTCTTTATTTAACCAAATCTTATCTCATTCCTTAATAGATAATAAAACAAGCACATTTTATTCATTTGATATATGACGCTACAATTTCTTCCAATCTATGCATAGAGTTTTAAACCCTACATTTCATGATACAAAGCATAATAAACATAGTATTATGCAGATTTTACACACAAAGAACTTAGTTTCAAATAACATGGATCTTTCTATAAACCCATTCAATGATTCATGGGGCTATCTTATTAAATCTTGAAGAATAAATATTCATAAGTAGGATAGTACTCAATCCAAACAACAGTAGAAATTTAAGAGTAAAATGAATGAATGTTTGCTAAATAATCTCATTTGGTAGACTAACTATCCAACAAGATTATTCATAAAAGAAAGAACAATGAGAGGAAGAAGAGTGGAAGAAGAATCAAGAAGAAGAGGAAGTTCACCACTTTCTCTTGCCTTTGGCCGAGCAAATCAGAAACAGATGGAGGCACGGACAAGGTTAGGGGTAGAGAGTTAAAGCCGGGTCCCTTGCACACAAGAGAAAGGGAGGAAGATGACTGCTTCAGCCCTTAGCGTCGCAGGAAGCAGAGGAGGCGATGGGATTGAGGGGCGAACAAGTACTTGGGTGTTCTGTTCTTGCGAATCCAGAGAGTGATGGAGAGGGGGAGAAGGTCTCATTCATGAATGAGAAGGAGTACTGGGGATTTTTAACTTCCGACAGGAAGTGGGAATCACGAACTGAAAGGGGACAAGGGGATTTCACGCCTGGAGGTCTGCAAACAGAGAGAGGGGTCTTATTCGACCTTCTTGCGACTGGGAGAGATGAAGGTAGGAAGTTTTCACGAACTGCACTGGGGCTGGCTGGGTTCATTTGAGAACTGCAGTGGACGGGCAGAGAGAGCCGTTGGGGGTTTCAGTTTCAGCAAAATAGAGAGAGTGGTGTTCGGGTAGTTTGAACTAAACTTAATCCCTCTTTTAATTCAAATCCACCATTAAGATTAATTCTTGTTTTAAGGAGAAATTTAAGGTTTAATTCTAATATGAAAGTTTGAGAGTCATGTGGATATAAATTTGGAAAAAAATTGATGTTTTAAAATAGTTATTTTATGTCAATTTCAAAATTAAAGTAATTTAAAATGATTAATTCTACTCCACTAATGATGATTTGGATTTCAATTGAGTTGGGTTTAACTAAATATTGAGTTGATTTAATTTTAATGGTTTGAGATGAGTTTAATTTTGGATTTAATCAAAGTCGTCATTTGCTAAATCAAATTTGAGTTGAGTTAATTTTAATGGGTTTGAGTTGAGTTAATTTTATTTGAACTAGTGGTGATTTAGATCGAGGCAGGATGTTGAGCCGATGTTGCGTCAGTGGGTATCCACCTAATATAAATCCTAAAAGAATGACATCTACACGAGGCTACGAAGACCTAAGTGCTAGAATTGATTTTGGGGAAATTGACCTCGAATAATTAGGTCAACAAATGGACCCCTAATAGGCATGATAAACTTGCCAAAGTTTATTGTGCGTATTGGTGTTGACTGAAGTGATCAACTATATCCAAAGTTGAAGATGAAGATCTGAGCAAATGATTTAAAAGAACTTTGTATTTTTATTGATAATCAGAATGAAAATTGATTGCAATTCAAGTTGATGAATTGATTTGGCATTTGATGTCAGTACTGATGGCTTTAGTTAAATGATAACTAATAAGATTAGTATCATTTAATGTTATGGTATGAAAGAATTGAATGTGATAGTTTGAATGTGATTTAGCTTGAATGTAATAATTTGAATGTGATTTTGATAAGACCAGAGTCTTCCTTCTAGTCCAAGAGGAAGGTTTCCACCAAGTGGGCACTTACACATAACTTAACAAACTAGAGGGTGTTTTCTAAGAAAAGAGAGAAACCTATGGATAAGGTTGTACCTAATCTTAGAAGATTTGGGTTTTTTTTTTAATTAATGAAGAGAAGATGCCGCTAGGGATGCTTATACTTCACTTCGAGATGAAGATTAGGATGCCACTTGGGATGCTTATACCTAACTTCAAGAATGTCAATAGGATGCCGTAGGAGAACTTAGACCTAAAGATGGATTTAAGATTAAAATTTTAATGAAGAGAAGATGCCGCTTGGGATGCTTATACTTCACTTTGAGACAAACATTAGGATGCCACTAGGGATGCCTATACTTAACTTCAAGAATGTCAATAAGATGCCGTAGGAGGATTTAGACCTATAGACAGAATTAAACAGGATGGCTACAATAAAAGCGGACTTAAGCTAGAAGTTAGTAGGATGCTGTAAAAGAGGACATAGACCTAAAGACAAATTTAACTGGATGGTTGCCGTAAAAGCGAACTTAAGCCAGAAGTCAATAGGATGCCGTAAAAGCGGACTTAGACCTAAAGACAGATTTAACTGGATGGCATCCGTGAAAGCGGACTTAAGCCAAAAGTCGATAGGATGCCATAAAAGCGGACTTAGACCTAAAGTATGATTTGACTGGATGGCTGCTCTAAAAGCGGACTTAAGCTAAAAGTCGATAGGATGCCGTAAAAGCAAATTTAGACCTAAAGACGGATTTAACTGGACGGCTGCCATAAAAGCGTACTTAAGCCAGAAGTTAATAGGATGCTATAAAAGCAGACATAGTCCTAAAGACGAATTTAACTGGATGGCTGCCGTAAAAGCGGACTTAGATCTAAAAACAGATTTAACTGGATGGCTACCGTAAAAGCTGACTTAAGCCAAATGTCAATAAGATGCCCTAAAAGTTGACTTAGACCTATAGATGGATTTAACTGGATGGCTTCCGTAAAAGCGGACTTAAGCTAGAAGACGATAGGATGCCGTAAAAGTGGACTTAGACCTAAAGACGGATTTAACTGGATGGCTAGCGTTAAAGTTGACTTAAGCTAAAAGCTGATAGAAGTCATAAAAGTGGACTTAGACCTAAAGACAGATTTAACTGGACGGCTGACGTAAAAGCGGACATAAGCCAAAAGTCGATAGGATGTCGTAAAAGCGGACTTAGACCTAATGGCATATTTAAAGAGGTTTTGAACTTTAATGTATATTTGATTTCTTTAAAGCGTAGATCTTTTCTCCCCATCACAAATGACATTAAAAACTTGCAAATGTTCTACTAGAGATCATAAGCTTTTGTATATGTCACTTTCTAGAAGGAAAAAAAAATAGTTGGAAGAAAGATAGCCTTGAGAATCTTTGAATTGAAAATTTAATTTCTCCTTCACTGCAAATTATCCTTATAACTTACAAATATTCCATTGAGGATTATGTTTTTATATCAGATCATTATACGTGAGGAAAACAAAAGAAGTGTAGTTCAATTATCTTTGATAAGTAAAGATTTATTAAAGTATCTCGACCACCGAAGGAGAAATGCAAGATTTTGTTTAAAGATTGAATTTGTTTCGAGTAACTCAAAGAAAATAATATGAATTTTCTAGAGTTCTCATTTGCATGTTCTAAGAGAACTAAATGCAGCATGATAAAATTTTTCTTAGAAAATTTTAACTTTTGCATGAGTTGTTATAGAACAATGAGCATATTTGAGCATCAATTATAGTGAAAACACTAAGGAATATCAAATACTCATAATGATTGAGAAAGTTTGATTTTCAACAAGGAGTGAAAGCTTTAATTTTTATTTGATAATCAATTTTTTTTATAATATTTAAAAGTGATCGCTTAAGTTTTAATCATCTTAGCCCATTGAAAATGACATGGGAAATGATTCAAAAAATAAAAAAAGAATAGGTTGACTCCCGCTAAATTAAATATTTTGAATATGACTAGAACAATTTTAAATAAAAGTTAAAACTTAACAACTTTCTTTAAAAAAAATTGTAGTTTCAAAATATTTTGAATTTAAATGCTATGAAAAGAAAAGGGGATAGAGTTGTTTAGGCTCTAACATCAAAATCTAGTTTATGATAAAGATATACCTTGAATTGAATTCTAAATCTTTTTGATGAAGTTTCCATGGACTTTATCAGGAATAGAATCCCTCCAGTTCTAACATTCAAGATTAGTCAATAATCGACTAGGTCAAATTATAGCTTGATTTTGATTTGGCATTTAGCAAAGATTCAAACAAAAATATCATTAACATCACTAAGGATAGAACCCCTCATGTTCTAACATCCTAGTTCATTCAATGATAGATTTAAACTTGAACATGATATCTACTCAATGGTGAATGAGACCATTAGACAATCATCTCAAAACTAACTAAGGAATGTCCTTTAGTTTAGTTTCAAAATTTTAAATCCAAAGAAACTGATTTTTATATCCATAAATATCACATTAGGTCATCAAACATCAGGACCATGTCTAGAATCTCATTCAAATTGGAAGATGTTCAAAAGAGAGTTGAAGATATTTTAATAATGGTTTTTTTTTTTTGTATCTCAATTAGGTTAGATATACGAAACCCAATAATGCACAACCAACATCATTATAATTTCAATTAGATTGATCATCTTTGTAATTTTTCTTTATGATTTGAAAATAAGAAATGACCTACTCAAGTTTCCAACAAGAGAGATCTCAAGATTTAAATTTTGTTAAACCAAATCAAAGCTCCCTACAAGCAAAATTAGGGTTTCCTTCTTTATATTTTTCCTTCTTTTTGAACTGAGAATTATATCAAAAGATAATTAAATTGGAGGTAGAAATTCAACATTTCCAAATCTTTTATATGATATATATATGTTTGCATCTAATATAACATCAATGCTTGATGATGAACCAAAATTTTGAATTCTCAAAGTCAAGTGTTAAAAATGCTAAAGGATGAATAGGTCTTATGCTATTTAAGATTTAGAAAAGGAAGCCATCTTTTTTTTTTTTGCTACACATTTAATGAATGTGATTCCTTTTTTTTTTTGAGGAGGCTTCCTTTACTTAAATCTTGAAATAATTATTTCAATTGTAAAATCATCTTCCAAGTATAAATGTATTAAATTAACCCTCTTATATAAGGAAGATGAAATCTACAAATAACACCCAATCCTATAACTTGAATGAGATAATTATGAAACAAGTTCATCAACTTGCAAGATGCCTATGAGATGTATAATAATAAGGAGATGAACAAAACCTCCACTTCCTCCAATTTCAATTTCACATAAATCTTAATTGAAAAGAAAGCATTTATGGATATCATAATGGGTGAACCCAAATATGATAATTTTTTTTATCACTACTGAAGAAAAAAACTATTAAAAATGTTATAAAATCACCTGACTTAGTATCAATTCAAGGTGTGTCAATTAGTTTTAAGGAAAAACCACATGACAAAGAAATGTTTATCATATCATGAGTTAGCCTTAATAAAGAACCTTAAATTATCCCATGCCTTTGACTGAAAGGGGAATTTAAGATGATCAATCTTAACAAGAATTGCTCATGAGTTTTCTCAAATAGAGTAATAAAGCCAAGAATAAACTTAGCTAATATTTGATTTAAAAATATTATCATAAGAGAAAACTTCAGATGATGAACAAAGGCTTTTATGTGATTGACTAGATCATTTATCTTTATCGCATGCCTTAAGATCTAATTTCTATCAGAGTTCAACCACATAGTAGAGGACAAATCGTCGTATCTATGTAGTACCCTTAAGAAACAAGATTTAAAAACATCTTAAACTCTAACCTATAAGAAGGTTAAAGATGAGGGAATTCAAAATAATTTTCATACTTCAACACATCAACCAATAATTATACATTTCTAAGATTAGAAAAATCATAACATTATTAAATATAAAATTTGGAATTATATTTAAATTTAATTCAGATGATTACTAGAAACCTAGTTAAATTAGCTGAACCTTTGTGCTTTGACATTTCAAAAGAATGAGATTAATTATAGCTTCATCTAAGGCTTCAATCCATCTGAGTGAAGGGAGGGAGGGAACACACTTTTTTTTTTAGCATTGATAATCATGGGTCTTATTCTATATGTATTTAGAGGAGTCAATGGAAATGAATTTTTTTATTACAATTTAAGGAAGATAGAGGTAAATTCCTTTTTAGAGAAATCAACCTACTATTTCCTCTAGCAAAATTACTTTTATAAGCTTGACTTGTAGTTGAACCTTCAAACTTTTCACAATGTAAATTGACTTTAATCTTGACAATCTTGCATAGATCAGATTATGGACCTTATCCTAACAAACATAGCAAGCTGCAAAGAACATGTAACTACAATATGTTATTAGGACAAGCAGATATTTTTTTTACTTGAAAGTTTGAGCTTTTGTACCCTGTCCTACCACACATATTAAGCTCTAAAAATATATAACTGTAATATGTTGGTTTAAAAAAGGAAAAAACTTTGATTTAGAAACTCAAATTTTCTTAAGATTTGTCCTGCCATATATCAAGTTACAAAAATGTATAACTACAATATGTTAATTAGGACACGGAGAAGTTTAAAATTTTGAAAATTGAAAATTTTTTGGACCCAATCCAAATAATACATTGAGCTACTAAAGAAGTAACTTTATATATTACTAAAGATTGGAAAAATTGATTTTGGACCCAGTGCTAAGTCAAACATCAAGCTACAAGAAAAATGTAACTATGATATTCGAATTAACATATGAAATTTCTTTACAAAAAGGTCATAAAAGGAGCCTCCCGTCAAGATTTAACGGGGTCCAAAATAAGACATCTAATTATATTTTTTAGATACCTGGCAAATTATTGAAGAATGAAATGAATAAAAGAACCGGTAGAAGAAAAGTACTTACAACCTATGTGAGGCATAAATATACTACCGATATAAGGGTATGAATCCCTGCTAAAGATGGAGAGAGGATTGATCCCCAGCGGAGTCGCTAGAAAAACCTTGGTGGGAAAAAATGTATCACCACACAGATTTTGATTTCTCCTATTTTATAATCAAATACTATATTGAGAATAAAGTACAATCTCGAGAGACTGACACAATATTCTACAATGAATTCAATATCAAAATAAGGTTTTGAAAAATGATATTTCTATGATCAAACACAGTTTAAAGAATAACATATCATCTCGAAAGATGAACATGAAATTCTAGAGAATGTGTTTAAAAATAGAAATAGGTTTTTTGAAAAGTTTATCCATTCTTTTATTTAGATATAACAAGGAGAATATTATATCATCTTGAAAGATAAACATAACATTCTTCAAGACATCCAATAAAAATAATATGTTTTATAAAATTCATCATTTCCAAAACTGAATATAACAAGCAGGAAATTATATTATCTGAAAAGATAATAATAACATCTTACAATTATATTTAAAATTAGAAATGAAACTCTTCGATCGTATCCAAGCTAAAACAAAACACGGCTTGAAAGGGACCTAAAAAAAACTACTACACAAATAATATAAACAATCAAACTAAATAATCCAAAATATAATGTCCAATATCCAATGTCCATATAATTACACCCATAATTTGCAAAAAAGTAAAGTGGCCGGGCACCACTGACAACAAATCCGGATTCTAATCCTAAGAATGATGCAAGTGATTTTGAACTGGGATATACTCTTTTTTTTATCTTTATCTCTTTATTTTCTCTCTTCTATCTATTCATTTCATCCTTTCTTCTTCTACGAACTCCTTGGATCCGTCGGGCATGGATATCCAAATGAGAATAAACCCATCCCAAAAAGGGGTATTTTCTTTTCTATTATGATACTAAAATCATCTTAATTTGGCTTTTCAAATGAAAAAAAAGAATAATCCTTTAAGTGATATTCTCCTTTCTTTGGATTCCAAATTGGATGTGTATCCCACTTTCAAGATCACTTTCACATTTACAATATTTTAAAACACATTTATATTTACATTACATTTCACATAAAAAAAAATCTAGACCACCTATAGGGTTATCCTAAGCAATTTATAATAAAAAATCATCCCAAGCAGTTATATATTTGTATTTAAATTAAATCCATCAGCCACACTTGGCCACACTCTTTTTATTTGGGGCTAAGCATTTGAAGCACCTGTAGAATTTATATAATTATTAATTTATTAGCCCCCTTACTACCCTGCATCAGTGTGACCACCTATAGAAAATTTTGTGAACAATCAGATCACCCCCAACCTATGGGTAAGCTAATCGTCAATCAAATTATCTCACAGAGTGCAGTAAAAATAAGCAAACAAACACACCAACAATTTACAAACAACATGCAGTGAAAATAGAGAAAAAGCCTGTTAGATAGCAGTCAGAAAGTAAACATGAGCTTAATCTGAAACTAGAGTCGGTTGTACTAACAAACAAATCTAAGTATGTGCAATAGGCTGTGAGGTTTTGATATGTCCTAGGTCAATTATTGGTTGAAGTTTTCTAATTGATTGAATTTTAGTTTAAAGATATTCACTAATCCTAAGGTGAGGTGTCACTAAATTTTCTATGTTATATGTTTCTATCCTAAAGTGTGCATGCATCCTAAGTCTAAGTTTTCTAAGACTCGATCCTTAATTATTGTCCTTAAACGTCACTAATATTATATAGGGTGAAAGTTTTTGTTATCACTAACCCTTAGGACATTGCGCACATCTAAAAGGGATTAGGGATCTAAAATCAAATAAAAGTAAACCTAAGAAAATTAAAGTTACTATAGGGACCTAAAGGAGATTGGTTCACACAAATTATACCAAGGGCCCTTAAATATTTTCTATGTTTAGATTACTTACAGTCACCAGGGGCTATGACCCGGGGGTTTCGCCCGTAGCACCTCTACCCGATTGGATAGAGATGACTGACACCTTTTGTCCCTTTTCCTTTTGTTCCTTGACCGATACAGTTCCTCGTAGTTCATACAAATAAAGAAGATAAGATAGGGATTAGAGGCGCATTTAATATTTGATAATGAAATAATTAAAATTTACAAAAAATAAAAATATTCCTTTATTCGTGCTTGAACACTAATTTATTGCTTTCCTTGTGAACTTTTTCTTTTTGAAAGCACACTTTGTACTTTTCCAACATCTGTCTTGAGGCATGAGAAAGGGGGAGTAAAAGGGGTAAAGAGAGAGGGGTAGAGAGAGAAAAGAGAACTTTTGCTCTTCAACACCTTCATTTTCTAATAAACAACTAACTTAATCACTCGCTACCTCAAATCACATTTCCACACATACACTCCACTTTTATTTCCTTTTCCAAAACTCACACACTTCCACTTTTTCAAAATACATATAATTCTCACCTTTCAAAGATCACACACTTCCTCCAACTTTCACTTTTTAAACAAGCACAAAACTCATTTCACTTTTCACTCTTCAAAAAGTACAAAATTCACTTCTTAAACTATACACCCATTTTAAAACATCATTTGACATACACTCTTTATTTCTCACAAGCCAACCTTTACTTCTAATTTTTGCACACTTTACATTTCCAAAATAGATACAAATTCCCCTTTCAACGTACACTTTTCATTTCACTTTATTCACACATATAATTCACCTTTTTAAGATTCATTTTACTACACTTCCTAAAAATATACTCACTTCCACACATTCCTCTTCACTACTCGAATACACACTTCACTTTACTTTTCTAAAGTCCAAGCACTTATCAACACACATTTTTACTTTCCAGAACATACATTTATTCCACCTTTCAAACTTAAACACAACACAACCTCGCAAAAATCTATGAAAAACATTCTAAAATCTTGCATCTCTTGGGAGTGTGAATGGAAAAAAAGTTAGATATGCTTTCCCACTAACTCATTATTTAACCAAATCTCATCTCATTCCATAATAGATAATAACACAAGCACATTTTACTCATTTGATATATGACGCTACAATTTCTTCCAATCTATGCATTGAGTTTTAAACCATACATTTCATGATACTAAGCATAATAAACATAATATTTTGTAGATTTTACACACAAAGAACTTAGTTTCAAACAACATGGATCTTTCTATAAACCCATTCAATGATTCATGAGGCTATCTAGTTCTATCTTGAAGAATAAATATTCATAAGTCGGATAGTAATCAACCCTAACAAGTGCATAAATAAACTCATTTGGTATACTAACTATCTAACAAGATTATTCATAAAAGAAAGAATAATGAGAGGAAGAAGAGTGGAAGAAGAATCAAGAAGATGAGGAAGTTCACCACTTTCTCTTTCCTTTAGCCGAGCAAATCAGAAAAAGTTGGAGGCACGGACAAGGCTAGGGCAGAGAGTTAGAGTTGGGTCCCTTGCAGATGAGAGAAAGGGATGAAGATGAGGGCTTCAGGAATTAGCATTGCAGGAAGCAGAGGAGGCGATAGGATAGAGGGGTGAATAGGTACCTGGGTGTTCGATTCTTGCGAATCCAGAGAGCGATGGAGAGGGGGAGAAGGTCTCATTCGCGAGTTAGGAGGCCTGCGGATTTTGAACTACTGAGAGAAAGTGAGAATCACGAACTGAAAGGGGACAAGGGGATTTTGCGCCTGGAGGTCTGCAAACAGAGTGAGGGGTCTTGTTCGACCTTCTTGCGACTGGGAGAGATGATGCCAGGAAGTTTTTGCAAATTGAACTGGGGCTGACTGAGTTCATTTTCTAACTGTAGTGGACGGGGAGAGAGATGAAAGTTCGTTAGAGATGTTAAGCCATATAGAATTGGCCCAAGGCTAACCAAGAGAGGGGGAGGGGTGAATTTGTATTTAAAAAATTCTTTAGGAAAAGCACGAATACAAACCAAATCGCCATAAAAAATAAGTGCGGAAGAAAAAAAATGCGGAAGTAGTAAAAAACAAGAACACAAGGGTTTATAGTGGTTCGATCAACTCGACCTACATCCACTCCTCAGAGGTGCCCTCTGAGTATTGCACTACAATCGTGACTCTCTTTTAGCCCCCACAGCTAGGCGGAGAAGCCTTTACAAACACCTCTTTTTTCCACACCCGGAAAGGCAGGGAACCTTCCTCCTTTTGCTTCCTCCTGAAGCAGGCAGAGAACCTCGATCGCTTACTGGACTTACCTCTCCCAACCCTTCCAAGGATAAGAGACTCTAGGGAAGAAGAAGTGGAACAATTCTTGGAGCAACCCATGTGAATCCCCTCACAAGCTCTCCCTCACAAGATCCTCTCTCTCTCTTCCCACCAAAGAGCTCTTAAATATAAGAGCTTCAAAGGAGCTCATTAATTATAAGTTGCCGACTATATCGTCTAGGATGATATGGAAATCGTCCTGGCTGATTAGTACAAAGTTCTGAAGATCGGCCAGCACACCGCTCTGAAATTGAGCTAGACGATGGTAAAATTGGTATGATCGTCTAAGTCGATCTCACAATCATCCTGGCCGATCAGTTCAAATCAGCACAATATCATCCAGTGCATTGCCCTGGATTGGTGCTGTCCAATCCATATCAGCCAGTGCATCGCCCTGAAATGGATCTGGCCGATCCATATCGTCCAGGTATAAATAAGGATTTTGAATATATCGTCCTGGTTGATATTTATATCGTCCAAACTGATATGATCGTATCAATCTGTCCTTAATTGATTCCTTGATTACTGGTTCAATTTAGGCATAATTGTGTATTATTGTCCAGGCCGATACAATATCGTCCTGGCCGATTTCCAAAAATACAATATATCTAAATCGAATAAGGTGACTATTTCCTTATGTTTTGAGCTTATCGTCCTGGCTGATACAAGTATCATCCAGGACGATCAGTTAATGATGGCTGCCTTAATTAAGAATCCTGAATAGAATCTCTATTTTAAACTAGATCGTCCAGGCCGATCCATAGATCGTCTTGGCCGATGTGAGTAAAAACAGAAATTCTGAACTCTCAAGTGTGTGTGTGTAGGTTTACTTAGCATCAGTCTCTTTGAATATTACAAATTGACTCAAGAAGAGAAAAAGTAAAATACAAACTAACAACCCTAACCTACTCATTTTTGAACTGGCTTGATTTGTCATATGATTTCTTGGCCCTGAAATGTCAGTTATAAGAAAGGAAATCATAGTGTTTGCTAATCATCAAAAGTGTAATTCATGAAACATCATATTTGCAACAATCTCCCCCTTTTTGCTGATGGCAAACACAAGTAGGAAAATCTCAGTAAAAATACCACATCCTACTCCCCCTTTTGTCATCACAAAAAGAGGGTCCTAGACACACATAAAGAAAAAGAAAAAAACACAATAGAAACTAAAACAAACTACAAGACAAACTACAGAAAACAGAAAATAGAAAGCAAAAAACTAGAAAAATGAGGGATTCTGATCATCAGATGGAGGTGGTGGAGGTGGCTGCTAAAAGGAGCCAGCTAGCGTAGTAAACTAAGCATTGAACCAGGCGATGTCCTGGTCATGCTGCTGTTGCTGGTAGTAATGTAGCTATCAAAATGGGCTAAGTCCTCTGTGTGGTGCTGCTCGTAGTGGGTCATGTCCTCAGAATGTTGCTGCTCCTATGCAGTAACGTAAGCGTTGAAGTGGGTCTCCCATCGATCAAACCTCTCTATTAACTGATCAAACGGTGAGTGCATGTGGAGAGGAACAGGATCAAGATCTGGAGCGGGAGCCTCCTCCACCACGGCCCCCGACCTTCCCCATCTCTTGGGTGGAGACGAGTACTATGAAGGATTTGGAAAGAGCTGTTAGAGTAGTGAGGTGCCTAAAGGTCTTGACGACCAGGATATTGAAGATTGTATTTAGTTTTAAGAATATAGGCTATGAGATTTCCTAAAGCAAGGTTGGGTTTCCTCCTATGGCTTGGATCACTAATAGTTGTTAAATGATCAATATATCGAAAGATTAGATCAGTAGCATTAAATTCTCTCCGGGCCATGATGAAAAAGGTAGTCAGAGAAAGAAAGGTGAACAGGATTGATTGTTCTGGAAAGGGTGATGCCACATTCTTTGTAACGACGGTAAGCTGCTTGATCCTCCACTTCCCTGAATTGAGGGTCCAGAGTGGCCCTCGAAGAACTTCTAGAAGCTTGTCGGGCTCACTTCCTACTAGCCTTAGCAAGAAATTAGTAAGTTCATACAAGAGAAGAAGAAGGTTGAGGTGAAAATAATGGCTGGAATGGCCTAAATTTAAATAAATGACCATATCGTTCAGGACGATCGCGAAATCGTCCAGGACGATCGCAGAATCGTCCAGGACGGTTTGGATTAATTATTGCGTACAGGCCGATTGGTCAAAAAGGTGGTCTGATCGGCCGGGCCGATCAGATATCGGCCAGGACGATTAGATACAGGCGATCGTCCCGAGGAGTTAAGCCGGACGACCGTTGAAAAAGTAGATTGTCATGGTCGATTAGGTGTATCGTCCCAGACGATGCACAATAATTGATCGTACCGGCAGAAGTTAAAACATTTTAAATATATGCCACATGTATCGTCAAGGATGAAAAGTGGATTGGCCAGTACGATTGTTCAATAATGAATCGTCCGGGGCCGATTTTAAGAATTTAAACGTGCTGACACGTGGATCGTCCAGGACGATCTAGTCTATCGGCCAGGACGATGACCATAAATGCATCGGCTAGGATGAAAATTGTATCGACCAAGAAGATCAAAAGGATTGTAACAGAGTTCGATCATATCATCCAGGACGATACGGGATCGCCTGGGACGATGAGTTACAGAAAGCTCAGAAAAGATTCAGCAGATGAAATTTTGAAGAGAATTTGTCCTATCATCTAGGACGATAAGGGTATCGGCCAGGATGATGTGACAAGAAATTTGAATCCAAGGAAAAGATGTTGATGATCAAAGCCCTCAAAAATAAATGACACACAATACAAAGCTAGAAACAACAATAAAAAGGCTAAAAACCTAGAAAGAAAAAGAAAATTGAAAGAAAGGAAAAATTTTCTTATTTTTGGGTTTTAATTTTTTTTTATTTTAGCAAAGTATCCATATGAAAAATTTCTCAAATAATTAAATTTTAGAGATTCAAAAGATCAAATAGTTAACAAGTCAAAATCTAAAAAAGATAGAATATCCGATCTTGTTAATCCCTAGCTCGGACATCTTTCAGGGCAGTAATAATTTTTAAAAATAAAAGGTCTAACTCAGAAGAACTTTACTAGTAAAAAGAAGATCCAATCAAAACTTGGTTACAAAGAAAATATCTTATAAATAATATAACAAAGTAATTTGTCTCAGTCATGGAATTTGAAATCAAGCATTTGAAAGCATCAAATAACCAATGAGTTTTCTAAGTTTTAAGAGTTCAGAAAAGTGATAATAGCATGTATTTAATGGGCTCATTTTATGCCTCTTGTATCTTTGATTTGGCTCTTTGAGCATCTTGATTTTTTATACATATTTGTGTATATATATTTTTCATTTCAAATTTGCATCTTTTTCACTTTCCCTCTTAATTCTTTCAAGCTAAATTCTCGTTAACAAAAACACCTAAAAAAAACCTTAGTTGTGAGTATATCCTCCAAATATTAGAGAATAGGAGCTCTCTCTCTAACATAGGGAAGAACAAGCCACAAAAAAAAAATCATAATCATATGATAAATGCAATGGCAAGATTTCAATTAACTTGAAAGATATATAAGAACTTTGGATATTATGCACAAGATAGATTATTATAGCTAGATAAAAAGAATCTTAGTTTCAAAAACCAGTTGTTAATATGAGATAGACTTTTGTCTAGAAAAGAAAATTATGTCACTAAAAGAAGTTAGAGGGAGGGAAACCATCAACGGTGTTTCTCCCTTAAACCAATTTAGATATGATAATCAATGGCTTTAAATTTTCAAAATCTAAAAGCTTAAAAAATAATCATATAAAAAACCAATCATAAAAGCAAAGCAAAAACAAAACAATCTAGAACAACAAAAAGCTAGCACACAATACAAAATATCACAAAACTAATTTAAAAACATTTCAAGAAAATACGAAGCAGTATGTTTAAGCAATTATGAGCTGTGAGCCTCCATATGTCCAATTATCCTATGCTCCTACGAGGTCTTTGGTGAGAGCACACCTGTAAAACTCAACAGTAGTCAGATTTAGGAACCCAAACTAGTTTGGGTCCCTTCTTAGGAAAAGTAGAATACAATGCAGGTGTGGTATGCTGTGAATCATGTACCTTAGGTCTCCACACCCAATGCGTACTACGGTGATCGGTGCAAGTGTGTGAGATGTGTCCTAGCATGCCACAAGAAAAACATCTAACTCCAGGAAAAGGTTTTCTTAAATGGTTTGAGTTATAATGTCTCTTTCTAGGTCTTGGATTTTGATCAAGAGTAGGCGTCATCCAAGTTTTCTTAAGTGTATCAAATTCATTTTTAATCCTAAACTTTGTATTTTTTAGAACATCATTCTCAACCCTCAAGTTTTTCTCTTTCTCTTTATATTTCTTGAAATCAGATTGAAGAGAGGTGTGTGAAACTTTTAATGCTTTATTCTCATCAATTAATTTTGAATGTTTTTTGTTCAAATCATCAAATTAATCAAGAAGAGCCATGTGATTAGAATCAATCGTTGAATGATCTTTAAGAATAACTTCATACTCTTTTTATAAATTCATGAGTTATAATTTTAAGTTAGCATGAGTCTTCTTAAGTTTTTTATATGATGCATGGATTTTCTCATAAATCTCAAATAATTCTTCATAGGTTGGTTTACATACCTCTTCTTCATCACTTTGATCTTCTCCCATTAAGCATAAGTTTGTTGTATCATTTTCAGGTTTAGTTTCAGATGAATCAGTACCAGATTCTGCCCATAATGCCTTTTGGACTCTCTTCTTGTCCTTCCTAAACTTAGGTTTCTCCTCATTCTTTTCTTTGCTTGAGTGATCTTGAAGTGTAGGGCAATCAGTTCTCACATGTCCTGGTTTCCTGCATTCATAATAAACGACGTCAGAAGATCCTTTAGAATGTTTATGATCCTTAATTTTTTTCCAATTCATCAGATGCTTTTGTTTCTTCCTTAGAAAGCTTTTGAATTGTCTTGTGATTAAGGCAAATTCCTCGCTTTCAGACCCGGAAGAGTCAGAGTCTCATTTGTACGCCTTCAGTGCAACTATTTTCTCCTTCTTCTTCTAACCTGCATCAAAATTTTTTTGATTCACCTCTTGCTCGTAAGCAATGAGTGAGCCAAGTAAGTTATCAATCGAATACATGTTGAAATTTTTAGATTCAGTTATAGTAGTAATTTTTGCATCAAAAGAGGAAGGCAAGCATCGTAAAATCTTGTTTACTTTTTCAAAATTCGAAAGCTCTCTTCCTAAGGCATGCAAGGAAGTAACAATCTGAGTAAATATCCTATACATTTCAGAAATTGATTCATCTGGTTTCATATGAAAAAGTTTGTAGTCATGCAAGAGAATGTTCAAACGGGATTGTTTAACTTCATTAGTGCCTTCATAAGTGATACACAATTTATCACAAATTTCTTTACTAGTTTTGCAAGTGGAAACATGCATATAGTCTTCTGATTTTAAAGCACAGAAAAAAACAATTAAGATATTTTGCATTCAATTGAGCCAAATCCCTATCATCTAAAGTTCATTCAGTAAAAGAAGTGGAACAGTAATGTCGTTAAGTTTACCAGTTGGAGGTGTGTAACCATCCGTAACAAGCATCCACATGCAATAATCAGTAGATTGTAAAAATGTAGACATGCGAGTTTTCCAAAAATCAAATGAGATATTATCAAACAAAGGTGGTCGGGTAATAGAGTACCCTTCCGGTGTATTACGATTCCCAAAGTTAGTCATGGATCTAAATTCAAAAAGTTTTCAAACTTAGTTTTTATGAATCCTGCTCTGATACCACTTGAAAGTTCGTTAGGAATGTTAAGCCCTACAGAACTGTCCTAAGGCTAACCAAGAGGGGGGGAGGGGTGAATTGGTATTTAAAAAAAAAAAATTAGGCAAAGCACGAATACAAACCAAATCACCACAAAAAATAAGTGCGGAAGAAAATTAATGTGGAAGCAGTAAAAAAAATAAGAACACAAGGGTTTATAGTGGTTAGGTCAACTCGACCTACGTCCACTTCCTGGAGGTGCCCTCCGAGTATTGCACTACAATCGTGACTCTTCTTTAGCCCCCACAGCTAGGCGGAGAAACCTTTACAAACACCTCTTTTTGCCACACCGGCAAAGCAGAGAACCTTCCTCCTTTTGTTTCATCCTGAAGCAGGCAGAGAACCTTGATCGCTTGCTAGAACTTACCTCTCCCAACCCTTCCAAGGATAAGAGACTTTAAGGAAGAAGAAGTGGAACAATCCTTGGAGCAACCCTTATGAATCCCCTCATAAGCTCCCCCTCACAAGATCCTCTCTCTCTCTCTCCCTTTCTCTCTCTCTCCTTTAGGTTTTCTTAGGTCAAGACAGCAGCCAAGGATGCTTAAAAACCTTGATCAAGAGCTCTTAAATAGAAGAGTTTCAAAGGAGCTCATTAATTTCAAGTTGCCGACTATATCGTCCAGGATGATATGGACATCATTCTGACAGATCAGTACAAATCCCGTGAGATCGGCCAGAGCATCGCCCTGAATACAAACTGGATGATTGAAAAATTGGCTTGATCATCCAGGATGATATCACGATCGTTCAGGATGCTCAGTTAAAATTAGAGGAAAATCATCCAGAGCCTCACCCTGAATTCATGATGTCCGATCCTGATCGTCCAACACATCGCCCTGAATTTGTGCTGGCCGATATTTATCATCCAGAAGAAACTAAGGTTTTTGAATAGATCATCCTGGCTGATCTTAAGATCTTTCAGGGTGATGTGATCATATCAATCATCCTTAAATACTTCCTTGATTTGTCTGATTAATTAAGGCAAAATTGTGAATATCATCCAGGCTGATCCAAGATTGTCCTGGCCGATTACCAAAAATATAGAATACCTTAATTTTTTATGGAAGTAATTTCTTTCTATTTTGATCCTATCATCCTGGCCGATACACGTATCATCCAGGCTAATTTGCTAATGACGACTGCCTTAATTAAAAACCCCTGATTAGATTTTCTTTTTTAAGCCTGATCGTCCAGGACGATATAAATATCATCCTGGCCGATTTGAGTAAAAATAGAAATTCTAAGTCTCTCAAGTGTGTGTGTGTGTAGGGTTACTTAACATCAGTCACTTCAAACATTTACAATTTGACTCAAGAAGAGAAAAATCAAAATACAAACTGACTCAGCCCTAACCTACACAATCTTGAATTGGCTTGATTTGTCATCTGATTTCTTGGCCCTGAAATGTCAGTTATAAGAAAGGAAATCATAATGTTTGATAATCATCAAAAGTGTAATTCATGAAACAACAGATTTGCAACAAGAGAGCCGTTGGGGGTTTCAGTTTCACCAAAATAGTGAGTTGGGTTCGGGTAGTTTGAACTAAACTCAATCTAACGATGATTTTGATTTCAATTGAGTTGGGTTTAATTAAATATTGAGTTGATTTAATTTTAATGGGTTTGAGATTAATTTAATTTTGGATTTAATCAAAGTCATTGTTTGCTAAATAATATTTGAGTTGAGTTAATTTTATTTAAATAAGTGGTTAATTAGATCGACGCAGGATGTTGAGCCGATGTTGCATCAGTGGGTGTCCACCTAAGATAAATTATAAAATAATGACATCTACCCTAGGCTACGAAGACCTAAGTGCTAGAATTGATTTAAGGGAAATTGACCTCGAATAATTAGGTCAACACCTACATTTATCATTCCAAATCCATGTCCACCACTAATGCTTTTAAAATCATCTACCTCTCTGGCAACATAACCATTTAAATCTCCTCCATTAAAAACTCTTTTTTTAAGAGGTATCTTTATATTAATTCTTCTAAGTCATTCCAAAGTTTTAATTTTGAACCCATATCTAAACCTACTTGAGGAACATAAGCACTTATAATATTAACTATCTTAGCATCAACAATAATCTTTTAAGTTATAATTTTATCTCCAATTCTATTAATTTTTATAACATTATCCATCAAACTGATATCTATAATCACACCTACAAAATTTCTAATACAACTCCTACCTGAATACAAAAGTTTAAATACTAAACTATCAATCTCCTTAGGCTTCTCTCCAACCTATTTAGTTTTTTGAATGTATAGAATATTTATCTTCCTATGGATCATTATATCTATTAATTCCATTAATATTCATGTATGGGAGCCTATATTCAAAGTTCTTATCCTAAATTTAGTTTAATGGACTAACTTATTTACCCAAATATGTCCTTGATGTGGAAACCCTTACAAATTTAACACTACACTTGGGCGCTGATATAGTGGCCCTTGCACACTTATCATTGTATTCAGGCTATACAACATTTCAATTCCAGGGGCCGGGCTATCATTAACATAATTTTTTATAATATTCATGTCATGAATATTTGACAAGTTTTATATTGTTGTTGACTACCTAACACAACCCTCCAATTTTCTCATTTAAGGCTTGGGACCTAACAACGATAATGTTACTAACAATCATCTAAAAATTATAAAAAAAACTAAGTATTTTAAAATCATAAACCCTTGAATCAATCATAAATCTCAGTCTTAAATTAAATCCAAATGCAAATCTAGCTAAAAACTCCAATCTCTAAAGTCCAGTGTTCAAACCTAGAGCCTAAAGCCTATAGAACTTTCAAAATTTTTAGGGGAATTTTTAGCTTGTTGAAAACCTTTGGTAAAGGCTATAGAATGTTTTTTTAACCTTTTCATAATGATTAGGGATGAGCATGGGAACATGACAATCACTTTTTCTACCCATTTGATAAGTGTTCTGTGGTGCTGGCTGAGCTTTAAATTATTTTTAATGGTCTCAAATTATGTATTTTTCTTGGTATTACTAATATTTGTATTGAGTTTGTTTCCATTTCTAGTATCCATTGCCTTATAAAGCAGACAAATAGTATTCAAATATGGATCATTTTTACATTTTTAATGAAATTAATAAACTCTTAATTTTTATTAACTTTACTATTTCTCATGTTTATATGGAAGGTAATTCTTGTGATGACTGGTTAGCTAATTTGGGTTGCAATTTGAATTATCTTACAAACTACACAGCTACCAATTATGTAATTTAAAAAAAGGTATGATTAGGTTGGGTAAAATGGGTTTACATTATATCAGAATTTAGTTATTTTTTTCTTTTTACTCCTTTGTAATGGATTATTCTCTTATGTACTTCTTTTTAATCTTTTATATGTTGGTAATTTGGTGGGGTCTTGAAGTCTAAGATTACTTCCATTATAGTTGTGATGGCCTATGGCCTAGAGTTCCAAGCTATTACTCACATCTTTTACATTCTTATGCGCCAGAAAGATTATGGGATTAGAATTGAGTGGCATTCAGGTTTTCATCATAATGGTTACTTTATGTTTATCTTCTTGAGTTCTAATAGCCCTAGTTCTTTACTGGGTATTCTAATGCAATTTATGGGTTGATTTGTCTCTTTTATTAATTCTTGGAACTAGATTTTTTTCCTATTCGTATTGCTCCTACAGCTATGGGACTGTTATGTTACTTATTTTAATTAACTAGGTGGTTTAGATGAAGAGAGGTAAATTTGGGATTATTTTCTAGGTTGTTCATTTATTTTCTTTGTAGTTGTCAAATTTTTTTGGATTTCTCTAGTTAGGTATGGTTTCTCCATTAATGTTACTCGGTTATTATTTTATTACATGGGATATTTCTCCTTATTATAACTAGATGCCCATGGTCTATTCCGGCTAGTTGTTAAAGTTTAGCATGTATTGGTGTTACTAGGATTATTGATCTGGTTATTCTATTTATGTGATTATCATGAATTCTATAAATAGGTTATTAATCATTATTACTGAAGGGATTATCTCCACGTCAATTTTATGTAATTCTAATTGGAATAATCCCTTATAAATTTATTATCCTTTTTGTTAATTATATGGTTTATGGTGTTTGTCTCTCTTTTGTAATCATTATATCTTGTAGGTTCTTGGGACAGAGTTTTTTTGTGGACAAGAGAATTACATTTTATTGGAAAAATGTGTTGAATGCCTATTTTATGTCCTTTCTTTTTTGGTTTTGTCTACTTACAGCCCTAGAGATTTACTAGGTGTTTTTGTAATTCTTATTATAGGGGACCATAAGCTCTTAGGTTTTTTTTTTAATTTTTTTGTAGCTCTTTTGAAAACTTATGAGCTCATGGTTTCCTTTAAAGACCTTCTAACATTTTATTTATATTAATGTATAAGCCTCATACTGGGTTAAAAAAAAGATCTTTATTTGGTCTAAATCTCAAGCCAAAACGGCTCTTTGTGCTCTAATGATTCTGAGGAGATTCTAGGGTTACTGCTTGGTCCACATTTTTTGTCATCGTGGATCATTTTTTTGCCTAATTTTGCATAAGATAAGTCTCAGTCTTTTAAGGAGGTTCTTCTCGGTGTTACTTCACCCTCTGGCTCTAAAATTGATTTTGTTCATACTTTTTTTAATGGATTGTCTTCTTTGATGATTGACAATAAAGTGATCTCTCTTCTTACCAACCCTTCTTTACTCTCATGGGTAAATTTGTTTTATGTCTGCCAAATCTTGATATCATCTGTATGTTTTTAATGAACTTCAAACTCTCTGGAACTTTTTCTATTGTTTTGATGGACCAATGCCATGTTGCTATACAACTTTCAATTGGCTTGTAATATAGCCTTATTTTTTTAAGAAGAGCATATTTTATTCAAGGATGCCAAATAAGATTGCTTAAATGGACTCCTAATTTTGATGTTAGAGAGTAATAACCTATTGCCCTAGTTTGAATTTCTTTTACAAATCTGAGGCTCCATTTTTTCATTCCAAAATCCTTTTTTTCTCTAGTTTCTATCTTTGGTAGACTATTATAGATGGATTAAGCTACCGCGTCAGTATCAAGTCCATCAATTGCCCAGGTAATGGTTGAAATAAATATTTCCAAGAAAAATTCCAATGAAATATGGATTGGTTTTGAGCTCAATGGTTACCAACAAAAAGTATAATTTAAACATATGCCTATATTTTGTGATTATTGTAAAATGCTTTGCCGTTGTAATTCATAATGTTTCATATTACATCCTTATTTATGTAAGTGTATGTAGTTTGTAATCACCTTAATATATAAAAAATAGTTTAGTTGAAATCGGTTCTAATATAAACATCAAAAAGTCCAATCATCATGATAATTTTATTTCTATTTCTCATGAAAAGTAAATTAAAGAGCATAATTTGGAAGAAGGAGAACTTGTATAAGGGTAAATTATGGAGGGTACTATCTTGTTCTAATGTGAAAAAGGGTTGTAAGTATTCTCAAACTCTACCTCAAATTTTTGTTTGTATGAATGATCATAAAATTCTGGTATATATTAATAAAGGTGCTGTTGAGGAGGAGAGTGAATTCCATTAAGTTCATTCTCGAAAGAATAAGAAAAACAAAAATATTTTGCTTAAATCCCCTAGAATTACCCTATCATAATCTTCTTATTTA
The DNA here is from genome assembly GCF_001605985.2 of Dendrobium catenatum. NCBI lineage: Eukaryota > Viridiplantae > Streptophyta > Magnoliopsida > Asparagales > Orchidaceae > Dendrobium > Dendrobium catenatum. The sequence continues at coordinate 278,405 of NW_021319313.1, read as the reverse complement.
AACTCTAATGACTAAGTCTATTAATTGGAACTAGGGGTGTTTTATCTCCTTCTACGAGGGTTAGATTTCAAAACTTATGTCATACTCATAATATTTCCAAGATTATTTTTAATGACCCTTTTATGTATAATGTTAAATTGGATAGTACTACTAGATTTTTGGGTTTTAATTATTTTGTGGCTAATATTTCTAATAAGATTTTGGTTCTTTAGAAGGATCCTTTAGATATTGAGATTAATGGTGGTTTTACTCAGGTGCTACGTTGTAGTATTAGTTTTATGCAATACCATTATTTTGCTTCATTTGTTTATGCAGCTTCACCTCGTATCAGTAAAAAAATATTATGGGACTAACTCATTCTTTTTCATAATGGTATTAATTCTCCCTGGTTGGTGGGTGGAGAATTTAACACTATTTCCCCCCACGCTGAAAGACTTGGGGGATCAAATCCTATTCATCAATCTATGGAGGACTTTAATAACATGATAATTTATTGCAACCTCACTGATATTGGTTATTATGGTAGCAATTTTACTTGGAACCATGGTAATCTTTGGCAAAGGTTTGATCTTGTGCTATTTAGGCCTCATTTGGGATGGCTTTCTTGCTTCTTCTTGAAACAACGTTTTTGTACAAAAATCAAATTTTTTGTACTAGAAATTTTTTTTAAGAAGCAACAAGGAAGCTGCCACAAATGAAGCCTTATTGATTGCTAGATTAATAGTTATACTTCTACATATGTTGAACAACTTAGTATAAGTCTTTCAAATCATTACCCTGTGCTTATTATGATTAGGCTTAGAAATGACATCTCCACCGTTAACTTCAGATTCCAGAACATGTGGCTTCTTGATCACTCTTTTACTAAAATGGTCCAAGAGAATTGGCAAGCACCTCTTCTTCCCGATAACTCTATTTTTAGTATGAATAGATTGTGGCTTAACTTAAAATAATTAAAGCAAAAAATTAATTGGTGGAACCAAAATATTTTTAAAAATGTTTTTACTAACATTGTTTCTACTGAAGAAAAAATTAGCTCTCAAGAGTAGATTTTGCAAAACCATCTTTTCGATGCAAATTTTATGTAATTCAACATGCTAAAAGTGATCTATGTAATTTAGATGATCTTGAGGAAGATTATTGGAAGAAGAAAGAATCCTCTAAGCATCTTATTGATGGGAATAATAACACTAAGTATTTTCATGCTTTCGTTAAAAGGAATAGAGCTAGAACATGGATTATTAAAATTGGTCATGTTGAAAGGTCATTTACTAAAGATGTTGTGAAGATTGCTAACTATAGTGTGGAATTTTTTAAAAACTTGTTGAATAATAATTTTATTCATGCTCCTTTTGAGGATCCTAATTAAATTCCGTATAACATTAGCCAGGAAGATAATTTGGCTTTTACTGTTCCGCCTACTTTAAATTCTGCATATCATTGGCTAGGAAGACTTTTATCATTGATAACTTTGGGGACTATAATAAACTTGTCGAAATTATTTCTAGAGATGTTATTTTTAAAATCCTGAAGTGCCCATAAACATTGCCTCTGACGATCTATCATATGTCATTTGCCTCACAATGGCATGAGTCTAGAGATAAAAATGTGTTAAGAAAGTTTTCTCTATGATTTGACATAAAAGTATCCTAAGACCATTACTATCATTATTTAAAGAATCATGCCCAAATATGTTCCTACTAACTAGAATTTGAGTCATTATTGAGAGTGAGAAAGTCTGGGATTTCAACGAAATTCTATTGGCAATTTTTTGAATTTCACCGTCTCCTAAAGTTTCACGGTTTTGATCAAGCTGCATTTTTGGCCGCATCTCCGGTGAATTGGTCGCCAGTGAGGGCCTCAGTCGGCCTCTCGTGGCCAATATGGAGGGCAAGCGTCTACCATCTACGAAAATGTGGGCGAATTACAAAAAAGTTCTATCTGTTCCAGCGAGGCAATCATCTGATGTCTTTAATGGTGGTTCTAGAGTGCTGGATACTTTCAACAACCAGATTAAGGGGTTTAAAGAAAAAGCTCTGATAATCAATGAAGGAGGTTTAGCAACGAAGAAAGTTCCCATTTCGGTTCCTGGGAAAGAAAAAGAGATTATGACGGGAGAAGTAGGTTCCAGCCCGAAAGATTTAAATCTGAAGTCCTTCAGATGTGGTTTTAAAGATGATCTTAAATTCGATGCTTCCACTTCATCCGGATTGAAAATTTACTCCAATAAATGTTTTAACTCTGTTTCGCTACCATTTACTCCTGTTCGTAAAATGATTTTCGAATCCCCTGTTACGGGAGTGAATATCGCTCTTAAAGATAAGCTGAATGAAGGTATGTTGAAAAAAGATTTGATTGAGAATCCTAAGGAGAAAAATTTGGAGAACAACAATATTATAGTTCAATCAGCCTGTCTTGAAGAACAACAATATTATAGTTCAATCAGCCTGGACAAAGAAGGAAAATATCATTATGGAGAATTTGGAACTTGGAAATTTCTTATCAGAAGATGGCTCAGTGGTTAAGCTTCATGCTGAAAAGGAGATTGAAAATTCCAGAAGGCTTGAAAAGGCTATTGTGGTGAAGGTGTTTAGAGACAACATATCTTTTCAATCAATTTATGTGGATTTAAGAAGACAATGGTGCAGTTTTGGGAATTTCCACATTACAGGCTTAGGCCTTGGCTGGGTACTTTGCTCCTTTAAAAATGATAATGTGCTGGAGAAAATCTTATCTGGTGGACCTTGGTTTGTTAAAGGTCAAGTTGTAGGCTTAGACAAATGGACAGCTTTGTTTAATCCTACTTCCTTAAAAGGCATTTCAGCTCCTTTATGGATAAGGCTAACCAATCTACCGCTCCATTGCTGGGATGAAGTAAATATTTGTAGGATTGCATCTTTAGTGGGGAAACCTTATCTCCTAGATGGAAATATGTTCCAATGGAGTAGAAGAGAGTTTGCAAGAATTTGTGTCCATGTTCCATTAGATATGAAACTACCGAATGGCGTTTGGGTAGAAGGTTTGATGGGTAAATTCTTTCAAAGAATTGAATATGAGGGTGTTCAAAAAATCTGCATTGGTTGTGGGATGATTGGCCACAGTTGTGAGAACAGTGGTGAACCAATAAATCCCAAAGGATCTTCTTCAGATGATGTTGGTGTGAACAAACTTACTCTCAATAAAACATTAGTCTCGGATGGCACTAAGCAACCTGAAATGGCAGATGGCTTTGGAAATTGGACACAAGTTAACTATGGCAAAAGAAGGCACAGAGTTGATGTAGCAAAGAAAAACTCTCTTAAAAATTTTGTTGTTCCTATGAAGAAGGTCTTTGTTCCAAAAATTGGTATAGTAAAATCAAATATAGCAGTTGATCCAGTAAGCAAAATCTTGAAGCAGGGTTCAGAATTACACAATTCCAATTTGAAAGCAGTAGTTGAAGGAGTAACATTAGAACCGATGGTGGAACAACAATCTGAAATTACTAAAGATACTCAGGTGGCGGTTACTAATAATGATTCAAATATCTCGGATCTTAATAGATTTGAGGTGTTATCCAGGATGGAAGAAATGAAAGATGTGGGGAATGTGGAGCAAATTGCGGATGGAATGATTGAAAATGATACTAAAGAGGGTGAAATCATCGTTTGTAACCTGGATAACTTGTAGGAAGCAGAGAATGTTGCTATTATGGATGCTGAGTTGGAGCAGGAAGATACAAAGAGCAATTCATCTACATTTTCTGGAGCAATTGAGACTTTTCCATTCAGGGAAATTATTAAAAAAGCAGCAACAGAGAAATCATCTTCAGGGAAAAAGGTAAAGCTTCTCAAAGAACTGAAGTCTCTTGGCTCGGGGAACATCATCTCAAGAAATAGGAAATTTCATGGGAGAAAATCTAAAATGATTGGGGGTCATTCTCTCATCTTTAAACAACGACTTCATTGGTTTTTTGGAATTGTAGAGGAGCCAAGAAAGTTGAGGCTGGTCTATATCTAAAGGAGATTATTAAAGATAATAATGTGCTAATGATGGGATTACTAGATACTAAAATCAGTAACTTGGATAATACTCAGCTGTTGAATTTCTTTGGAAGCAATTGGGATTATGTCATGGTACCATCTAATGGGCTATCTGGTGGTTTGATGATGTTATGGATGAAAGACTTCGCTGTGTTCTCTTTTATTGAAGAATCATCCCAAGTTATCATTGGGACATTGAATGTTTTTAACAAAAATAATTGGCTGGTTGCTGCAGTCTATGGAAGCACCAAAGCTCTAGAAAGGAAGGTGGTTTGGGAGTGCTTGGAGAAGCATTGTTCAAATGATTTGCCTATGGTAGTGGGTGGAGATTTTAATTATGTTTTGTCTCAAGAAGATAAGAGAGGGGGTAAGAAATTTGTTTTATCTCAAGGTGGTAAAGATATGATGAATTTAATGAAGAACAATGATCTACATGAAGTGGAAGCATATGGGCCCAAATTTACTTGGTGCAATAATAAAATGGGTGGAGCTCATATTCTGGAAAAATTGGACCGTTGTTTAATCAATTCCACTGCTTTAAACTGTATTCACATAGCTCGGGTTAAGCACTTGGCTCGTATTGCCTCGGACCATTGTCCAATCCTCCTGGAGATTTTCAAGCCAGTTGAAGTCTTTGATAGGAACATTCGTTTTGAGGATGTTTGGACTTCTTACCATGGAGCCAAATCAGTGGTGTTAAAATATTGGAAATTCGGTAAGGGTGATGACCCAGCCACTTCTTTGAACTTAAAGTTCAAGAGAACATTGAAAGCATTACATTATTGGATTAAAGCAAAATTTAAGAATCTCAATATGTTGAGGGATGAATTGAAGAATGATATCCTGGAATTACAAAAAGTGGAAGCTGACGGTATTATTTTGTTTCATAATCTTAAAATCCTCAAGTTCAATATCAATGAGCTCAACATCACTCTAGCCCAGCTCAACACTTGGTGGAAGCAAAGAGCTAAAGCAAAATGGATGGAGGAGGGGGATTCAAATTCTTCATTTTTTCATGCTTATGCCAATGCAAAGAGGAATAAAAATTGGATCAATAATATCAAAACTAATACAGGTAAAATAACTGAAGATCCTTCTGAAATTCAAAAAGTCTTCTCATAATTTTTTAAATTAAAGTGGTGGCATAGAGACTGTTCTCTGGAAGATTGGCCGAGGCCATGGGCTTTCATTTCAGGTGAAGACCATAGAAGTTTGAATGCAGAGTTCACGAAGGAAGAGATGCTGGCGGTGGTTAATTCTTCAGGCAAAAACATTTCACCTGGGATTGATGGTATTACTTTCTCTTTTTTAAATGCTATTGGAATATTACATGAAGATGTTTGGTTAGCTGTAAACCAATTTCTTTCTACTGGCATTATGCATCAGTCTTGGAAGGAGACTATGATTGTGTTGATTCCTAAAATCAAAAGTCCTTTACTTCCATCCAAATTTTGTCCTATTAGTCTTTGTTTGACTATTTATAAATTAATTGCCAAAATACTATTGAGTAGATTGGAGAGGGTGATTCATAAACTCATTTCTCCTGACCAAGTAGCTTTCATCAAAGGCCGCTCCTTATCTGAGCATGTTCTTTTAGCACAAGAAGTGTTTAATAAATTCCGGTATTCTAAAGCTAGAAGTGGACTCTTGGCAATCAAGATTGTCATGGAGCAAGCCTATGATAGTATGAGGTGGCAAGCTTTAAGGCAAGTTCTTATGCACTTTAAATTTACTATTAAATTCCTGGAGATTTTAATGCAATGTGACTTAGATCCCAAATATTGCATTTTTATTAATGGGAAGAAGACCGATTGGATCATAGGCAAAAGTGGCTTTAGGCAAGGATGTCCCTTATCTCCTTATTTATTTATTTTATGCTCTCAAATCCTTTCTGATGCTCTCTATCTACATAGAAGTGGAATGGGTATTTCTATTACTCCTTATGCTCCTAATGTTTCCCATTTACTTTATGCCGATGATATTCTTATTTTCTCAAAGGCCATTGTTAGTGAGGTGAAGAAGTTAAAAAAAATTGTCACCAATTTTTGTAATTGGACTGGACAAATCGTTAATGCATCCAAATCTTTGATTATTTTTGGGAAATACACAAATAGGAGAAGGAAGAACAAAATCTCTTCTATTCTTCAGTTCAAGGTTGTGAATGAATTTAGTTATCTTGGTGTTAAGATAACTTTAAGAAGGAAGGTAGCTTCAGATTTTCAAAATCTGATGGATGTGGCTTATAATAAGTTGAACACGTGTGGGAAGAATTGTATTTCTTTGGAAGGGAAGTTGGTTCTTGTAATCTACTTTTCTTTCTCTTCCAATATTTTTATCTTCTATATCTTTAGTTCTACTATCAATTCTCAAAGAATTTGACAAAATGTGTAGAAGCTTTATATGGAACAAAAGTAATGGAAGAACCGATTTGCATTATGTGTCTTGGGAACTATTATGCAAATCTAAAAATGAAGGAGGATGGGGTTTTTTCTCAGCTGTCTCCAGGATAGGTCCACTTAAAGCTAAATTTGCTTTGGAATTTCTCATGAAGCCTAATTCTCTTCTCAATCAGATTATCAAAGGCAAGTATGGTAATGATATATGGACCAAGGCAGCAAAAATTAATTGCTCTCCCACATGGAAAATTATTACTAATGGAGAATTATATCTCAAAAAGATTGTGAGATGGAAAGTTGTCAATAGGAGATCTATCAATTGGATGCATGATGCTTGGATTCTAGATAAAAGCATCTCTAGATGGCCTACGTTTGTAAATATGTTGGATCCAGTAGATTACAACCTCAGTTTTTTCATCCATGAAGGAGAATGGAATTTTAACTAAATATAGAATCATTTTGTTATGCAACAAATGGAAGTTATTGTTCATATTCCCATAGTTATGGAAGAGAATGAAGATCAAATTGAATTGAAGATGAAAGCTGCGGGTAAATCCATTGCTGCTCAATGTCTAGAAGCAGATTTTGATAGCAAACCTGAAGAATGTCACTGGAATTGGATGAAAGCAATTAAGCTAAGACCAAAAATTGAATTATTTTGGTGGAGACTATACAACAAAGCTATTCCTTCTTGTGATTTTTTAGTTAAAAGAAAAATTTCCATTCAACCAAGCTGTCCGAGAGGATGTGTAGAGAATGAAGACAACTGTCATATAGCTGCTAGATGCAGTAAATTACAGAGATGTATCATCTTGCTTAACAAATGGGGGTTCAATATTCTGATGTTTGAAGATTTTAAATCCTATTTGGATGGATTAGATAAAGCCTCTGCTACTAATCCATTAATGGCAAATATGTACTGCACAGCAGTTTTCTTAACCTGGAAGAGTAGATGCAAGCTGGTTCATGAGAAGTGTGAAGATTCTGATTTTTATATTGCTACAAACATTGTCTCCTTAGCCACTGTTAGTAATTTTATCAATACACATCCGGAAAACTGGGATACTAATCAGCTTATGCTGTCTTCTTCTTGGTGTCCCCCTCCAACTGGTTGGATAAAGATAAATATTGATGCCTCGCTAAAAAGTAATTATTTAGCAGGTATTGGCGGCGTCACAAAGGATGATAAAGGCAGGTTTTTATTAGCCTTTGGTTCCCATTACTTGCATTGGGACATAGCACAAGTGGAGTTATTGGCTGTTTACTATTTGAAGAACATTTTGAGAGATTGGATGCATGAAACACAAGGAGTAATCATAGAAGGGGATAATCTCAACATTATCAAAGTCCTTCAATCAAATTTGAAGAGTTGGAAGAAGAATGGAAGAATTAAGGAGGATCTTGCTTTTATTCAAGACTTTAACCAGGTTCTTTTTTCTCATTTTAGTAGATGTTGTAACAAATTAGCCGATTTTTGTGCTAATTTGGGTTGCAATAAGAGTTTTATTTGTGAAGAGCTAAATAATGTGGAAATCCCACATTCCTTCTTTATTATTTTAAAGGAGGAATGTGATGGATTAGGGTTGGGTTGAATTTTCCTTTAGCTTGTATTTCTTTTGATTTCTTTAGCAATGCAATTTTGCATTTTATTCAAAAAAAAAAAAAAACTAGAATTTGAGGAAAAAAAGGCTTTGTTATTACTTTTAAGTGTCAATGCTTCTATCATATTGAAAATATGCATCATTTATTTATTTCTAGCCCAATTGCTGTTAAAATTTATTATTATTTTGATTAAATTTTCAATTTAAACATTTTTAATGCTAACATTTCGATCAACACTTTGCTATATTCTAGGTTAGTTAATTCTAAATGGCATATCACGAATGTAATTCCTAACTTGATTATGTGGCCCTTATGGATTGCTAGAAATAATTCTATGTACAATAATATTTGCATGGATTTTTCTCATATTATTTAGAATATTAAGGACAAATTTTTTAAACTTTTCATCTCTAATCTTGTGACTTCTAAAAAATTTAGGAATTACTCTTTTGTTGCTTATAATTTTTTAATATTTCTGTATACTAGCTATTTTTTGGTTGATCCAAATTTGGTGTATTGGATCAAATCTCTACTTAATACTTTTAAGCTTAATGTTGATGGTTATGTTAAAAATGTTGCTTTTTATTATGGTGGTATAATCAAGGGTGATAATGGTAATATGATTTTGGCTTTTGCTGGCCCTTTGGATAAGTGGTCTATGGTGATGGCAAAGCTCTACTATTTTTATCTTTTTGAAATTATGTCTGCTCCTTGATATTACTAATATTTTGATTGAGGTAGATGCCACTTCTAATATTCATTTCCTTATGAATCAAATGAATAGAGTTTGAAATCATGATCTTATCTATCTTATTAAAGAAATCAATAATATCTTTTTTTTTTTTTAACTTCTCAATTTCTCATGTTCATAGGGAAGGAAATGTTTGTGTTGACTGGTTAGCTAATCTGGGTTGAAATTTGGATTGACCAACTAATTTCACTAATGCAAATTTACCTAGTCTACTGAAATGCATGATTAGGTTTGATAAAGTAGGCTTACCGTATGTCATAATTTAGCCTCTTTTTGGTTTTTCCTTTGGCCTTATTTGCTTTGGCGGGGTTGTTATTTTAGTTGGCGTGGTAAGTTACTCTATTTTGCTCACTTTTGTTGGGTGGTATTGTGTTATGGCTATTTCTTTTAACATTCACTCAATGGTTTTACCAGTGCTTTCCTTTTTTTATTTATGTTCCTTGCTTCATTCCAATACTATCACGTGTGTTATTGTGATGGGTTTGAGCCGTGATTTGAATATTTGGTATATTGATTTAATCCTTGTTTATTGTTCTTCTACTCCCAGGGGGTTTAGTGCTTCTTGGTGTTGTTTGTGGGCTTGGTATGTTAGCCTTTTTGGGAGGTCTATTGGAGTCTTTAATAGAGTTTACCATTATATTTTATAGTTGTAATGGTCTTGTTCTATGTTTGGGATTTTTGGTATCCATATTTATTCCCTAAATTTTGCTCTTGTCCTCCCTAGGTGTTCATTTGTGGGCTACAATTTCATCCTTTTGTTAGGGTGGTGGATGTACCTTAAATTCACCTGCAAGTGGATTTTTGGATGTATGGCCCATTTTTTGTACTACTTTTCTATTCTCATGAACTTTGTATTTTGATGTGTTTGAAAGTATATGGGTGTAGAATTGAGTAGCATTGGGGTTATCAAATTGATGAATACTATGGTTGTTTCTTCCTAAGCTGAACTATCTATCTTCATTTCTAGGTTTCCTGCTATGAATTTATTCCTATATTTATTATGGGTTGGACAAGTTCTTTCATTAGATTATCTATTTCCATAACTTGTGGTGGTGTGTGCACTAGCTACTTAAGAGTCTCTTGGTTTTTGAGGACCCATCCCATTACTTTTATATTTGTCAAGATGTTACTATTACCTCTAGTCTTTTTAACCATTTATTATTATTATTATTATTTATTGTTTGGTGTCTTTTGTTTAACAAGAGTTCAGATGGAATGATCATATATTATTTTTGTTGTTTGTGGCATCAGCCTTTAGTTATGGAGAGGATGGTTATTTGGGCTGCCTGTTACTTTAATATTCATTACAGGTTGTTGGTTTTATAAGGTAGGCCATTATCTGGGTTTTACTAGCTTGTCTTCTGGGGTGGCTGTTGGGACTTTGTTTGGTTATTATGGTGTTGTTAATTTTACATTAATGTTTACCTGTATCTTAATCATGTTTACTTTGATGACATCTCTTTAAGCTATATTGGGCATGATAATTGGTATAACAAGAATTTTTTTACTATGTAAATTTGCAAACTTACCCCTAATCTATTATCCATTACTCTTTTATGCTTAATATTTTTTGTTTCCTTTTAATTTTGGCAGGTGTATTTCTAACTCATATCTCCTTGTGCATGTGGTTTTCTGTGAAAGGATGTTGATCAAATTTCATCAGTTGTTCCTTTCTAATTTTTGGGTGTTGGTCTCTTGCCGCCCTAGATTGCACCTAGGTTTTTGTGTACTTTTACTTAGTAGGGTTTTATTTTGAGTTATTTTTGTAGCTCATTTGAGTAGTAGTGAGATCAAGGGCCCTTTAAGGACCTTGTAATTTATTTATTTTTAACACGTAGGCCTCACCATAATAGTGGTTTCATATAAACAAAATCTATATATGAACGGAGAATTGATACTATTCTGCACAAGTTGGTTTTACTCAAAAGAATTTGTCTATAAAATATCTTTGTACTCCTCTTTATAAAGATAAGAAACACTCATTTATTTCATGATATTACCTCTGCTATTAAATGAAAACTTTCCACTTGGGCTTTTAACTTTCACTCTTTTGGTGGTAAATTAGTTCTTATTCAACATGTTATCTACTTTATATGCATTTATCTGTTTCATACTTCATGTCATATTATTAATATATGTAATAGAATGGAAAGGATGTTCAATAAATTTTTTTGTGGTGCTAGAGATGGGAATTCTGCTATTATGTGGGTTTCTTCGAATAAATGTTCTAGGTTTTGATGAAGGTGGATTAGGTTTTAAAAATATCAATGATATATCATGCTTTTTCATACAAACTTTCGTATGCTTTTAGATTGAAGAAGAGCTTGTGGGACAAGTTCATGACTACTAAGTACGATGCTGGTAAACGTCATTTCAAATTGTTACTTTAAACAAGGGGACAAATTTATGTGGAAAAGACTCTACTCTATTAATTGGTATGCTGAATAATGTATCTCATGGGGATTGGAAATGGTAATTTTTTTTTTGGCAAGACAAATTATTAGGTTATTTTCCTATTAACATCCTTTTGAATACTATATCCTCTAATGCTATCAAAGTTAATTACTTTGTTCGTGATGGAGTTTGGAATGTGGATGTGCTTTACAATCATATTCATGATTTAATTATCAATCTTATTCTTAAATTTCATATTTTGATGGATAATGAATATTGAATTATGTTGAATATGTACAAGGATGGTAAATTTGATATTAAGCATGTGTGAAACTCTTTTAAGGATTCTTATCCTAAATCTTTATTTTATTCGTAGTTGGCATTGTAGTATTCCTGCTTCGTTTTCTATTCTTATGTGGAGAGTTTTGCATAATTACTTGCCCTTGACTCTATTTTAATGAAAAAAGGGTTTCACATTATTTCTAAATACCGAAGTTGTTATCATATTAAAAACCTTAATCATGTTTTTATTATAGGTCTTATTGTTATTCTAGTTTGTTTATATTTAGACAAAAAATTTAATGTTCAGCATTCTGCTTTTTATAATTCCATCCCTCATATTTTAAAATATTTGTTTATCCATTCTAATGGGCATATTCATGATGTTTTACTTGTTGTAATATGTTGGTATCTTTGGAGAAGTCATAATGAATCTAAGCATGAGAATTTAAAGCAGAATGCTAGGAGTATTATTTCTAAAATAAAAAAGAAACATCTTCACCTCTTTGCCACAAATTTAATTAATGTGATGTCTTTCAAAGGTTTTTACCATAGTAGTGAGGAATTTGAGTTGTCTTTTCAAAACTTTCCCCTAATGAGTAAGGACAAATTTATTTGATGGCTTAAACTTAATTGTGATAGGTTCAAACTTAATACTAATGAGTCTTTTAATAATCAGAATGTTGGTTGTGGTGGCATTATCTGTGATTCCAATGATAAGCTTATTATCTCTTTTGTGGATCATAACACTACTAGCACTGCTATTATGGTTAAAATTCGAGCTATTCAGTATGGCATTTAATTATATATCTCATTTTGTGCATGATCCCTCTTTAGTTGGGAAGACTAAGCTGTATGGGTATATTTTTTTTCTTTTCCTTATGGGCAAAGCTTATGACTATCATAGAATGTTATTAGTTTTAGTTATACTTGAGCTGATTGGCGACATCTAGCTCATAGGTTCTTTTTTGGATTTCTTGGTAGCTCTTTCGAGTAGTTGAGAGTTAGAGGTCCTATTAGGGCCTTTTGTTTCTTTTTATTTTTAACGCGTAGGTCCGATGGTGGGTTTTCTCTAAAAAAATAAAAATAAATCTTTATTTGGTTTATAAATCTAGTTCACTATCCCAACGTCTCTATACTCTAGGGATTTCTAGGTGATTTAGGGCTTTCCTCATGGCTTCCTTCCTCTTCACAACATGGAGGACTCTCTATGCTTTTTCCCCTTTTAATCATGTTATTTTTGTATGTAGGTTTTTGTTCTCTTTTCAAATTTATTTTCGTTTTCATGTTTTGTTTGATGGCGATGAACGACTTCATTACCGTCAAAACCCTCAGAATGTTGGTAATCAGTTGTTTCTTCCAAAGTTTTGGTGATTAATGGGGTTTCTAGAAATGCTTCTTCTTGATCAGTTAAAGAAGTAATTGTTGGTAACTCATTTTTTTCATATTCTAAATTGTGTTTGGTTCATACATCCTTAAAAAGGGTTTGGCTTTAATATTTGATGAATCCATTATTTCTAAACTTGATGCACTATTTAAGTTTATATTAGTGGGAAATATTATTCTTTGATGCCCAAATATAAACATCATTTACCATGTTTTTGTAAACTTGAAATTTCTAGGAATCTTTACCATTGATATTTTTTTTAAGGGAAAACCCACAGAGGGGCCTACACATTAATATAAGAAAATAGTTAAGTCCATAAAGGGCCCTCAAGCTCGCTCATGCTGAGAAAAACTACAAAAAAAAAGAAAAAAAATCCTAAGATCTCGAGGTCCCTACTAAGAAAAAATACAAATAAGCCTAGGTACATTGTATGGTGCACAAGAAAGAGCACCCAAAAAGAAGGAAAGCTCAAAAAATTAGCATTTAGCTCCAGCTTCCCAACCACAAAAGCAGCATCACAAAACCTTCACTAAAAGTTTTATGCAAAAAGAGATGAACACCAAAATAGTGTAAACACAAAAAAAAAACACACATGATAGTAGGATGATTGAACCATCAAATATTCATAATCCCAGTAAGAAGGAAGTAGTAAAAGGCAAAAGTTAGTGTTTTTAATGTCAATTATATGTTGGACTATGGGGTTATTGCTGCCCATAGTTTTATAAAAACACCAGTAACAGCAATATAACCAAAGCAAATGAGCAATAGAAACAAGGGGAATAAAACCCAACCATGAGAGGAAATTAGAAGAACATAAGGGAGATAATAAATATTCCTCCTGGTAGAACAAAATAACAAACACCTTACTAGCAACCAACAGCCAAACCAAGAAATGCAAAGTAAAGAATACTAATAGACCCCCAAAATTGCACTGCTAAAGAGAAAAAAATAATAACCATAAAAAAACCTTTCAACCTTCATCAGACCAACCAAGAGAAACCAAGGAAAAACCTTATTGCTTAACCTCCATGCATTGTGCAGAGCCTTAAAATTAGTAAGATTAAGGCTACATGTAAATGAGACCCAAAGCCCAACAGCAACAGTGACCAAAGGATACCAGGAGACACCCAGCCACCAAGCTGCATAATCACCCCATAAACACAAAAACTAATAGGAAAAGTTGGACATAAAAGAGAAGAAATTGAAATAAACTCTATCACCCAAAAAGCCACAAAAGACCTTAGCCAGAGCAAGGAAATAGCAACCCAGACACCCAGTAGCAAACACTAGCACCCGAGAGCAATTGAACAACCCCACACGAGAAAATCATATGATCCAGGAAGTTGACATCCAACAGGCATCAAAATGCCTAAAATAAGCACCAACAACATAGTAGCAAAGAAGAAACACCTAGACTAAAAAAACTTCAGCCTTTATGAAACAACCTAAAAATTCTCCTCGGAATAAGGCATCAAACCCAGCCGCCAGAGAAAATTACTCCAGGAAACCAATCAGCAGAAATAATTATTCCAAAAAAAGTACAGCTAGATAATTAGCGAAAGAGAAACACTCACCAAGACAATAAAAATTAACATAAGGTAAACCAATCTTATACAAACTTAAGAGGCCTTTTACCTGAAGAGGAAGATTAGAAATTGAGAAATCAGCCATTGAAACCACCACAACCCATCCTGGCCATCAAATGAGCCCAAGAATTTCCCTCCACAAGAACAATAAAAAAATTTTTGGTTTGTAGTTTAAAAGGATCAATAAATTCTTAATGTCCCTCCTCATATAAAACATGTTAGAATAAAAGAGTATCATCCCTAGAATTTAAAGTCTAATAGCAATAATTAGAACCAACCTCAACCACAATATTAATGTAGTCAAGAGAGAAGCAAAGTCTTAACCCATGAAGAATAGCATAAGTAGAAGCAAAATTGACATCACAATTAAGTAAAGGACCAGCAAAACTAAAAATAAATTTACCATTAGAGTCTTTAATGACACCACCACATCCCATAATGGAATTCATGCTAACACCATCAACATTGAGCTTAAGAAAGTTGAAAGGGGGCTTCTTCCAAAAAATACACCTAGGAACTTTATGAAGAATATCCACTTCTAATTTAATACCTAAATCATCCATAGTATCGAAATAATTTTTGAAATTCTTGATAGAAAGTAACTTAGCAGAATAAAGAGCCACAACCTTATCTTTAACATTTTGAATAATTCTAATGTAGTTCATAACCACACCATTGAAACAAAAATTATTTCTATCCAACCATAAGTACCAAAGGATAAGAGAAAGAATGACTTTTTCTTATATGACCTTTGTATTTAACAAACTAACAGTTAAGAAAAGAACTAATAAAACCCATAGCATGAAAATAATTTAAATGGAAAATATCATCAAAATAAGTCCACGCTTTGACAGCTGAAGGAATAGAAACAAAAACATGGTGCATATTGTCCATATGATAACATCATTGACATTTAAAAGGAAGTATAAATCCTTTTTTAATCAAATTATCATTTGTACGAATAAACTTATGTAAAATTCTCTAGATAAAATTAAAAAACTATAGAAGGAATACTTTTATGCCATATCATATGGAAATTCTTGGAAGCCTCTTGCTTAGATCTAAAAGAATGTCGGAACAAAAAATAATTTTAAGCATTTTAATTTTTTTTTTGTATAACATACTATACGATCTGGATTGTTATATTTGATTTTTTTTTTGAGAAAATGAAAAATTGCATTAATTATAAAAGAAAGGACAACCTAATACAAACTAGGTAAAAGAAATGAATGGTTCCTTTTTCAACATAAAAAGGGACCTTATTGAGCATAAATTTGTTAATTTAATCTTAATATAAATGATATGAAACCCACTATTTCCTATTTTGAAACTATTGAGATGCAGGGGATACCAAAGAAATAAACAACCTGAAGGTTGATTAGTATCCCAGAGTTCCCATCCTGTTTGAGAATAAGACTTAGTAACGATCCCATAATAAAATAGAATAAGTTTAAAATGTCAAATTTGTAGAAAAAAGAAGCAACAAAAGCTAAAAAGGAAATTACATTCCAACAGTGAATTCCAAAAATCACTTAAGAATATTTTTGATAAATATTCTATAAGCTTTTTCCAACTTCCAAAGTCAAAAATTGATGATAGCATTAATCAAGACCTTTTGATAATTTGCTTCAACTTCAAGTAACTATCCACTTTGTTGTTGTCACCTGGAAAACCATCAAGCATATTAATGAGATAAAAGGGATGAAGAACCTCTTAAGCCGTTCTTCACTTTGATTTTAGCTATCTTCCTTCTAGGTAGATCTTTCACCGGTCCTAATGCTTGAAGTTCTTTGAACAATGTGTGCTTAGATCCCAGGAACTTACACTCCTTGGCAACTTTTTTAAGAGAAGTTTTCTTAAAATTCAAACTAATAGCCAAAAATGGAGAAGAATCTCTTACTAAGCCAATTTTGTTCTTTAATTCAGGATTAGTATCTGAAATAAAATAAGTACTAATGCTGGAAACAGTCTCCAAAACTTCCTCTTGAGAATCTGAATTTTTGAATTCAAATTCAGGTTTGTTATTACCCTGAATTTCAACAAACTGATATGGGTCGGTTGGGACAGCGTCTATTGAGTTTTTAAAACCTCCTTCCTTATTAGCTCCCACAATATCAGTTGTTTTGAATTCAGGATTTGAATTCAAATTACTGATCCATAGGTTCCCGATAATACATAAGGAAAGGAGTAGTTCTCTCTCACGGGCTCAGCCAAAAGTTTAGCTCCCTAGTTTTCAGCATTTTGAGTTGAATCAACATCATCATCTCTTACCTCCACTATTTCCTCCAGAATTCCCAAAGTTTTGAATTCACAAATTGAATTCAAATTGTTGTTGAGCTTTAAGTCATAGCTACCTCCTTCCATAAAATTAGCAAAACGAAATTCAAGATTTAAATTCTGAATTTCCTGATTTTGTTCTGCAAAAACATTCTCCTCCCTATGTGGGATTTGAATTTGAAAATCTTTAGAATTAACATGATGGACGGTTGAAAATTCTCCTCCTTATGTAACTGCCTTTTCTTCTTCTTCCTTATTTTCAGCAACATCCTTAGCTGTGAAATGAACTTCAAAAAAATCTGAACATGTATTCCCTTCTCCTTCAACATTATCCAAGGCAACATTTTTGATATTAACACAAACATCATTTGATTTATCCATGGTTGAGACCTTTTTAAAAAGCTTTTTCTCAGGAATAAATTTTCTCTTGTTTTTGAACTTCACATGCATCCAAGGTCCCAAAGTATTATCAGATTGAAAAGAATTGTAAAGGACCTCTTTAACAATAGAATTTTGTTTTTGTGTTGAATTAGGACACACAGAATCAATATGTCTGATTTTCCCACATTTGAAGAAAAATGATGATAGATTTTCATACTCAAACTTTTGAAAAAATCTACCATGAATCCCCTCCATCCAAATTCCAGCGGGGAGTTTAGAATTCAAATTTACTCGGATGCAAGATCTAGCAAATTCTCTTCTCCTCCATCTAAAAATTCTACCATCCAATAAAAGTGGAGTTCCAATTTTAGAAACAATTCTAGGGATATTGGATTCATCCCAACAGTGTGATGGCAAATGAGGAAGATGAACCCAAATTGGAGAAGAAATTCCATCTGAAGAATAAGGAGAGAAGGTAGGAGACCAAATGTCTAAGCCTACCACAAAACCCCCTACAAGCCAAGGACCCCCGTTAAGGACTTCCTCCATGGCTTCATGAGATTTAAATGAACAAAGGAGCCAATCTAGACCAAGCAATGCAATATGAAATCCTCCAAATTTTGACCATTGCTTTCTTAATTCAAGTGAACATTTAGAAAAAGGGTAGTTTTTCCTAAGAATTTTGACAACCAAGGAATTGTTCAAAATTTGAACATTAGACTTTTCCTTATCCTTGTCAAGAATGATAACATTTTCATCTACAATATCATCATGTATTTCACTAAGATTTATTTTAATGTGAGGTTTTTTAATCCACACATTAGGGGTATCCAATTTTGAAGAAGTAATAGGATCCTTTTTCAAAATCTTAGCAAAACTTCCTCCAGATGAAGATGCTTCCTTATCATTTGCTCTAGCAATGATAGCCGACAAAGGTTTTGGCTTATCTTTCAAAAAAGAAATTATTTCCATCCCTTTGCCTGAAATCGGCAAAGATTTCTTCATAGCATTTAAACCTCCCTCTTTTTGTTTGAAGGAGAATCTACCTTTTGAATCCAGCATGATTGGACTCACGATAGAAAGCAGATTTTTGGTGTTCCGGTCATCCTTGGATGACCGGCCACCTTCATTCATTTCCAACAATGGAACCCGAGTTCTTCAAAATCTTCTTCCAAATTATTCCTTGATTTGTGGAGCTTCTCTCTCTTCTCTCCACCCATCTTTAGTCAAAGCACATAACTGAACATCATTAGTATTAGTGTTAAGAGGGATATTCAAAAATAGCTGAATAATAAAATCAGGAAGGACACTTGCAAGTTTCTCAAAATCATAACCATTATGAGTAAAAAAAATAATTCACCTTCGCAATAGCATTAGAGGAAGTATTTATTATAGAATCAATGGATTGGCCCCCCAACCAATGATTCTGCCAAATGAAAGTATTACCACTACTAAGACCCCAAAAGATAAAAGGTTCAACATTCCATTTGACTTTGCAAAGATGCTTCCACACTTTAGAGTTACCTTTATTAAAACAACACGTGGTGGGATGCTTCCCCCCACAATATTTGGCAACCATAAAATTAGCCCAAAGGCTCAAATTACCGTAAAAATTGTACCATAACTTGAAAGAGAAAGCATAGGCCAAATCATACATAGACATGCCACAACATTTATCCCATGAAGACCAGTGAAGTTTAGAATTACAACTAGTCCCTTTACAAAAAAACTTTTTGAAAATTCTATCAATCATATTACACGCTGCCTGAGTAGGAAGCAAAGTTTAAAAACTATAAACATGTATAGAACAAAGAATTCTCTTGATAAGGATTAACCGACCTCCAAAGCTTAAACAATTAGAATCCCAAGACAAAAGTCTATTCTGCACAACCATAATTAAATCATCAAAAAGAAAAGGCTTCTTTCTACCCTTATAAATGGGCACCCCAATGTACTTTAAAGGCCAAAGACCATGATTGAAACTAGTTAAATTCTTAATAGCAACAATACGATCATAAGGGACTTTCTTAGCAGAAATAAACTAACACTTAAATTTATTAAGAGTCAGGCCACTCACCAATTCAAATTGGTTAAAGAATCTCAAAATTATATGAATTTTATTCATCAAAGCATTCATAAAGACAATAAAATCATCATCAAAACATAAATGAGATACATTAAAACCACCTAACGTTCTAAAGTAAATGCTAGGATACTTCTCAAAGAGATCGACAAGTCCTCTAGAAAGGTATTCAGTGCAATAATGAAGAGTATAGGAGAAATAGGATAACCCTGTCTCAAGCCAATGAGAAGCCTTTAAAAAACCATGATTCTTACCATTAACAATGCAATTTTTAGTTAAGTTGATAAAATTTAAATAAAAACCAAACAACACCATTATATTGTAAATGAAATTCTAATCAATATTATCATAAGCCTTAACAATATCAATTTTCAAAATCATATTGCCAACTCTAACCTAGACTTCTAATTCTTGAAAAAATTCTTGAGCCAAAAGGATATTATCAGCAATAGCATGCCGTTTAACAAAGCCCATTTGGAAATGGGAAATAAGTTTAGGCAGAAGAACAATTAACCGATTCATCAAAATTTTAGAAAGTAGTTTATAAAAAATGTGCACTAACTAATAGGTCTAAAATAATTCCAAGTACTCACAAAATATTCTTGGGAATAAGCACAATAGAAGTAGAAGAAAAAAACTTGGGAATAGGGTTACCATCCAAGAAATCAATAATAGCATAAAAGAGATCATTACTAATAATAGGCCAAGTTTTCTGAAAAAACTTCATCATAAATTCATCCAGACCAGCAATTGAATCACCATTCATACAAAAAATAGTCTCTTTAACCTCCTCCAAAGAAGGAGATTTAGGCAAGTAAAAATTATCATCATGAGAAATAAGATTAGGTGTGATAGATGGATTGTCGATAATAGAAGGGTTAAAGGCTTTTAACTCTAAACTTAGAAGAAGGGCACTCATTGCTCCTAACATTCAAAATAATAACATTAAACATTAAAAATAAAGGATTGATGAGAAGTGTGCAAACAAAGATTTCTAGGTGATTATAAAACGACATTCCTTTGTTCCCTACTTCTCCTACCACATCCCTTGGTATTACTAGTACCATTGTCATCTCTAGAAAAAAATTAGTCAACATGTCCATATCCTCCATGTCAGTAAAAGCATCATTAAGGTAAAATCATTCAGAGGAAGCTTACTTCCATTTATCATACCTGACTACCCGCTTGAAAGAGGAAACTCTCCTTCATCATAGAACACACCATCTTCTACAGTGGTACCATTATTCACAACATTAACACCTTTCTCCTTTACCACATCAGTTTGGACATTGTCCTGAGCAATGATATAAGTTTGATCAATCTCCTCATCCAAATAAATATTATTTAATTATCCATTCCAATTGAGAGGCTTAACATAAAGGGAAACATTATTTATATTAGTATCAATGCTATTATCATTCACATTTTGACAAACAATAGGTAAAGAAGGAATATAGTTAAGGTTAACTTTCTGCACTTGATTCAAATCCATAATTAAGAATAAATTGATAGGATCTTGCACTTGAGGAACAATGCCCACATTACCATCATGATAAGGATTATCATTATCTAGTTCAACTGAGGGTAAATAATTTTTATGCGAAGGTTTTGAGTAATCTTTTTCCTTCCGGAGGTGTGGGTGCAATTTAAAACAAAAAATTAAGCCATGCCCATGCTTCTTATAATGAGAATAGAAAATAGTTAAATTTTCAAATCCAACTTTTTTAAAATAACTGTTAAGTTCTGAACCAATACATACCATATAGGGATGCTTCTTTGATATATCAAATTCAACTAACATCGAGCTATAGATGATCATGAAATAGATGTCGTAGCTTGATCAGTTTGTAATGGTCTACAAAAGATAGAGGCCAAACTAAATAATATTTTAGAATTAAAAAAATTCATGCTCATATTTAAGAATAAAATCCAAATAGAGGCAATGGGAGATTCTTCATGCACATCAAAATCAGGTGTCCATTTATGCAATCACATTTGACATCCTTGAATGTAGTAGGGCCTTCTTGAGAAAGTACGACTATAATTCAAATGGTTGCTTAGTTGAATCACAAAAAATCCTAGAATCTAACAAACCAACTTGAAATGAACCAGTCAATTTCATATTCATAAAGAACCTATGAATGACATCCAGGTTTGGTCGCCTAAGTATGAACTAACTGACAAGAGTGAGGGAAAAAGGTGCAGCCAGTAAGGAAACCACAGAATCATCAAGCAACAATGATGGATAGCCTTTAAAAGAAGTGTGAACAAATGGAAGTTTGGAGGAAGAAGAAGATGAGCCATCCAAAACTTCCTTAAATGAATGGGACTTACCATTCAGAAGTACAGCAATCGAAGAGATCGATGATGACAACATCATCATCTCCTGAAGATCATAAAACTAAAGTCTAAATAATGAAACCAGATCAAATCAATATGAAAAGGAAATGAAAGAAACAAAACAAGAAAGAAGTACATAAAAAACTCACCAGAAATGAAAAAAAATGAGAATGTGAACGAAAGCCCTAAATCTCCTCAGAAACACCTCAGAGCTGAAAGCAGAGAGTCGTTGAAATGTTTATAATTTTCTACTGTATGGGAATATTTTCCATTGATCTCTTCAATCAAAGGCATATAGCCATACAACTTTCTAATGATTTGGATTATAGTCCATTATTCTCTATAGATCTTATTACATTCAAGCTTGCCAAATGCGTTTACTAAAATGGTCTCTTTCATTTGATGTGAGCGAAGAGTCACTTATAGTGCTTTCTGTGGGTGACTTTTCTGAACTTGAGATTGCATTTTTTAATACCCATATTTTCTTTTAGGTCAATTTATGGTAGACCTCTTTAAATTGATTAGGCAAAGGCTTATATTTCTAGGCCGTTTGTTGCCCATATCTTGGTTTAAATGAGTGTCTCCAAGAAGCATCCCAAAGAAGGTTTTCATGGGCTTGAGAAATGTGGTTATCATCAAAAAGTCAATTTTGATAACTTTTGGTTTGTCATTGTAGAATTTATGGTCATAGTATTATGGAATGTTTTTACTTTACATCCAAATTTTTATAGGAAAAAGGATTCAGCTAAAGAAGCTAAAGGGAAAGGTGAATCATCATTACCTCCCAACAAGGATATTACTAAATAGGATCATCAATTACCTCTTAAAATTAATCCAAAAAAATTATATAACAGAAGTTGGTGTGTTCGTTGATCTTGTGGATAAAGTGCCTAACCCAACTAGTTTAATTCAACAATGACATGAATCTAGTGCTGATCAATCTTGATGAACAGATGGATGTTATTTAAACTTGAGAGAGAGAAGCTCCCAATTTGTAGAAAGAGAAGCTCCCAGTTTGTAGAGGGAGAAAACTCCCTTTACTGTTTTTTCAAATTTTGAATTTTCCGGTGAATTATCCTGAGTGAACTTGGGGTAATGACGGTGGATGGGCGCCGGCCGTCCATTCCTCCGACGAGTAACACTACCTCTGTAGGTGGTGCAAATCAAATCTCCGGCAGCATGTTTCTACAAAATTCAGGTATGAAGAATCGAAATGAAGATGGAATGTTCAAAGCATTAGATTGCGCTCTAATTATTAAGGAATTTTGGAATCTAGTCTGAAAAAAGTTTCTAATGTTCCAAGTAAGAGAAAATATATTGTTGATGTATCTGAGTTTGCAACTCCTCGTTCTCCTGTAAAATCTACCGATGCTGGAGCTTCTTATTCAAGCATGAAAATTTTTGTCAATCAATTTGGGAATTCAAATGCAATCTCGGGCAACAGCGTGATAAATGAAAATTCTCCGAATTTGGTTAAAAAAAATTCTCATGACAAAGTTTATAGTTTGGGTAAGATTTACAATAATGATACCAGCGAGAAGGATGTCATTGAGGCAACAGGTTATGA